>NC_139021.1:7500-343287 GCF_964662115.1 Mustela nivalis | reverse complement strand
GGTCGGAGGCGGGGCGGCCGGGCAGCCGCCGTCGGGACAGCCAATCAGGGGGGCCCTGGTGGGCGGCCAATGGGTGGCAGCTACGTCATCGCGGCGCGCGGAGGCGCTGGGCGGGGCGCCGCGGACGGCGAGGCGGGGCGGGTGGCGGTGGCGGCGGCGGCGGCGGCGTCTGTGGGGCCGGTGAGCGCGGGGCGCCGGCCGGGGAGGGAGCGGGGCGGCGTGCGCACCCCGGCCCTGCCTGGCCGCAGGAAGCGGGCGCGGGAGCTTGGGGCGGCGCCGCCCGGGAGGCGGGAGCCGGTCGGTTCGTCCGCGGAGTGGGGAAGGACCTGGAGCCCTGCGTCGGGCACAGCGACCTCGGGCCCCGGGGGGCGACGCACCGGCTTCGAGAGGCCGATCGCGTCGGGGAGGCGGAGGGCGTCGCCTCGAGGGTCTCCCGCGGCTCGAGGCCGGGAGGACCCGGGCGGGGGCGTCTTCGGGGAGACGCCGGGACGCGCGGGCCGGGCGGCAGGGGGCGGCGGCCCCTGCACGGAGGCTCCTCCCGCGGTGACCACACCGGCTGCTCTCGCTTCCTCTCGTGGCAGGTGCCGGTCGCTCGGTCCCGTCACCGCGAGGTATGAGTCGTCCTCGCGACGTTGGTCTCCAGGCAGCGCAAGGCCGGGGGTTGGCGTTCCGGGCGCCTCCAGAACCAGTGCCCTGAGGACTCGCGTTGTGCCTGAGGTTGGGAAGCGCGGGGCCTCTGGAGCCAGACTGCTCCCCTGCCCCGGGCTCATCGCCCAGGCTGTGACCTTGGGCTGGCCAGGCGTAGAGCTT
This sequence comes from Mustela nivalis, assembly GCF_964662115.1. NCBI lineage: Eukaryota > Metazoa > Chordata > Mammalia > Carnivora > Mustelidae > Mustela > Mustela nivalis. Next base: position 342,477 of record NC_139021.1, on the reverse strand, counting down.
AGTTTTCTAATCTGTTCCCAGGGGTAGGACCGGGCAGCGGTTTTGAGGATGAGGTGCTGGGCGCGCAGTAAGTCCGCTGAGTGTTGCTGCCGCCGAAGTCAGGAGGAGAGCCGGGGTCCAGGTGCCCGGCGGCCCCAGGCGTCTCCTGTGCGCCTCTCGGTAGCCTGGGTGCGCATTCCACGCTGTCTCTAGCCCTCTGAGCAGCTCTTGGTCTGGGGCCTACTGAGTCCCGTGGGTCTGAGACTGGGTCTCACTGTGGATCTCGGAGGGGAGGGCGATGTTAAGACAGGTGGCGAGGACCTTGGTGCAGTAACAGTGAGGTTTGCTGTCGGTGGGTCTGTGGGGTCTCCGAGCTGGGCGGTGCTGCTGGACGGTAGTAGTTAGGACCTGAGGGTCAGGCCTGTCTGGACTCGACGTTCTCTGGGTGCCAGCCGTTTTTTTTTTTTTTTTTTTTTTTTTTACCTTTGCTGGTGCTTACCAGACTGCACCAGTGCTTCTCCCTCCTGTCCAAGGACAACCCGCCAGAGCTGGAGGAGAGTGGGGAGGTGAATTGTGATGCGGCTTCCCGCCCCCTCGCAGTGTCCTGCCTCCTCCACTGCTCCTGTGGTGGGGGAAGGGCCTAAGCTCTATTCTTCTTTTGAGGAAGCGAGTGTTTCTGATAAGCAGTTTTGTGATTTGGGAGGCTCAAGTACACGTCGGGCAGAGGGAGGTTGTGCAGAGCAGTAGTCCTGAAAACTGCACCGAGGCAAGCGGGTCCTCGCTGATGCCGTGCTGTTTATGTACTGTGTGGAGACTGCTTTTCCGTAGAGTCCCCATGCTTCTAGAGGGAGGGAGCTGGGGGGGGCCTTGTTCCCGTTTCCACTGCGCCCATTGCTAGGCACCTCGCACTTGCTCCTCAGTGCCATGGCCCTCCACTGAGAGCTGGCGCTGTGCCAAGGGCCATGCTGGGCTTGCTCAATACCAGTGACGGAGGAGGCCGTGGCTGGGTGGTGGCCTGGGGTCTGTGCTCCCCGCTGAAGGGCCCTTCCCTGCAGGTGGCTTCCTGCCTGGCCCAGCACGATGCACACGCTTGTGTTCCTGAGCACGCGGCAGGTGCTCCAGTGCCAGCCAGCTGCCTGCCAGGCCCTGCCCCTGCTGCCTCGAGAGCTCTTCCCCCTGCTGTTCAAGGTGGCCTTCATGGACAAGAAGACTGTTGTGCTTCGCGAGCTGGTGCACACATGGCCCTTTCCGCTGCTCAGCTTCCAGCAGCTGTTGCAGGAATGTGCCCACTGCAGCCGGGCCTTGCTGCAGGAACGCCCCAGCACAGAGAGCATGCAGGCTGTGATCCTGGGGCTGACGGCCCGGCTCCACACCCCAGAGACGGAGGCTGGCACACGGCCTCTCTGCAGGTATGAGCTCCCCTGAGGGGCCCTCAGGTCCTGGGCTGGGGCGGCGTTGCGGTGGTGGTGCAGAGAGGTCCCCTGTGAGGCTCCAGGTTACTGCAAGAGTTCAGTGCAGTAACGGTCCTATTGCTCCTGTCCCAAGATGGCTGGGAGTGGGTGTGGGCTCTGCTCCCTTGTCTCCTGCTTCAGCCTACCCGTGCTCCCAGGAAGCATGCTCTGCGGGTGCTGGACATGACGGGCCTCCTGGACGACGGTGTGGAGCAGGACCCTGGTACCATGAGCATGTGGGATTGCACAGCAGCGGTGGCCCGCACGTGCATCGCGCAGCAGCAGGGCGGGACTGTGGAGCCTGGGCAGGCCCCCCTTCCTGTGGAGGTTCGTGTGGACCTGCGGGTGAACAGGGCCTCCTATGCATTCCTGCGGGAGGCGCTCCGAAGCAGTGTAGGCAGTCCCCTGCGGCTCTGCTGCCGGGACCTGCGGGCCGAAGACCTGCCCATGCGCAACACTGTGGCTTTGCTGCAGCTGCTGGACGCGGGCTGCTTGCGCCGTGTGGACCTGCGCTTTAACAACTTGGGTCTCCGTGGCCTGTCTGTTATCATCCCCCATGTGGCCCGCTTCCAGCACCTGGCCAGCCTGCGGCTGCACTATGTGCACGGGGACTCCAGGCAGCCCTCTGTGGACGGTGAGGACAACTTCCGTTACTTCCTGGCCCAGATGGGCCGCTTCACTTGTCTGCGGGAGCTCAGCATGGGCTCCTCTCTCCTCTCTGGACGGCTGGACCAGCTGCTCAGGTGAGCAGGCCCCACTACCACCCTACCCTTCCTCCTCTCCCCGAGACCTACTCCTGGTTCTGCCTGTCGGTGACCTCCTGTGTCCCCCATAGCACCCTGCAGAGCCCCCTGGAGAGCCTGGAGCTGGCCTTCTGTGCTCTGCTACCTGAGGATCTGCGCTTTCTGGCACGGAGCCCACATGCTGTGCATCTCAAGAAGCTGGACCTTAGTGGCAATGACCTGTCTGGCAGCCAACTAGAGCCTTTCCAGGGCTTACTGCAGGCAGCCGCGGCCACGCTGCTGCACCTGGAGCTGACCGAGTGCCAGCTTGCGGACACGCAGCTGCTGTCCACGCTCCCTGTGCTGACGCGCTGCGCCAGCCTCCGCTACCTCGGCCTCTACGGCAACCCTCTGTCCATGGCGGGCCTCAAGGAGCTCCTCCGGGATTCAGTGGTACAGGCTGAGTTACGCACGGTGGTGCACCCCTTCCCTGTGGACTGCTACGAAGGCCTGCCCTGGCCGCCGCCGGCTTCTGTTCTGCTGGAGGCTTCCATCAACGAGGAGAAGTTTGCTCGTGTGGAGGCTGAGTTGCACCAGCTGCTACTAGCCTCAGGCCGTGCGCACGTGCTTTGGACCACAGACATTTATGGGCGCCTGGCAGCAGACTACTTCAGCCTATGACCTCCAGGCCGTGCTGGGGTTCAGGGCTGCTGAAGACCCCTCCTTGCCTTAGATAGACAGACCCTTCCCTGGCACCCTGCTGGAGGCCTGACACAGGGCACTGGTCTCAGGTTTCCTTGCTCCTGGGCACTGTGAGCCTTCTTTTGCTTTGGGCAGCACCTTGTGGTTTGCCTTGGGCCCGTGCCCCTGACTGACTGACTTTCGGCTTCGGGGCTGGATTCCAGGCCTGCACGGCCAGATTTGGTTTGGGTGCACTTGGCTACCCTTGGTGTTGTGGTCCTCTCAGAGAGTGTTCTCTCTAGGCCCTTCCCAAGGGTGGACTGCCTTGGGGCTGAAGCTGGAACACGGACCTGCTTCAAGGAGCGCTGGGTCTCCCTGCCCTGGCACCCAGGAGACCTCCTGGCAGGGCTTTGGAGCCAGAAGGTGTCGTTAAGGTACAACGTGCAGTGTGTTTGGAAGTCGAATTTGTGGTGTTTTTTTCTGTCCCGATTGGTCAGAGTGACTTGTCGCGGGCTCTGCGTCATCCCCAACCTGGCCGCTGTCTTCCCGTCCGCTGCCCGCGCCTCCCCTTCCCTGGGCACCCCAGCCTTCTCCCAGCCGGCGCGGGCCTTTCCGCAGCCCGTCGGCCCCCCACCTGCGGGAGACCCCAGGACCTGCGGCGGGCGGGCGGGGACCCCACGGAGCTAGAGGGGAGGGCTCTTTTCTGGAGCGCCTCGGTAGGGGTGCGGGGACCCCCCTCTGGCTGCCGTCCGTCGGCATCTTAGGCCTCCCGTGTGGCAGAGCTGGGGTCGGCAGGTGTCCGCCCCGCCCCGCCCCGCCCCGGGGATCCCCCCACCCCACGCCTCGTCCCCATACACAGCGCGCCGCACACTGCGCAGCTTCCAGCCTTTACTGACTGCGCCTGCGCGCGGCGAGCCCGGGAGCCGGCCAACCCGCGCGGCCCACGTCATCAGCTCGCGCCCGCCCCCTCGGCCCGGCTCAGCAGTGAATCTCGTAGGCGGCGGGCGGCTGCAGCGGCAGCCCCGGCCCCGGCCCCGTGGCCGCGCCGTCCGCCGCCTCCGTCGGGCCCTCGGCGAAGAGCGGCTTGGAGCGGTCGATGACGAACATCTCGTGGCCTCGCTCGCCGCGGAGCTCCTCGAGCTGCGCGAAGCTGCAGGGCCCGTCCGAGTAGTCGTTGACGAACAGCGCGCCCTCGCCCGGCGGCCCCGGCGCCTTTTTCCGCCTGCGCCGCCGGCGGCAGATCAGGGCGGCCAGCAGCAGCGCCGTGAGCGCCAGCAGCGCGATGGCCGCGGCGACGGCCGTCTGCGTGGCCAGGCCCAGCGCGCGGAAGGCCATGCTGCCCGCCTCCTGCAGGGGCTCGTGGCCGGCCGGGCCGGCGGGCGGGGGCGGCGGGGGCGCGCGCGGCCGCGGCTGCTGCTGCGACAGGTTGACCAGCAGCCGGAAGGGCACGCGGGCGGCGCCGCCGGCGTTGGAGGCCTCGCACTCGTACTTGCCGGCGTGCGCCAGGGTGATGTTGCTGAGGAAGAGCATGCCGCTGCCCGTGTCGGGGGCGCCGGGCCCGCCTGCGCGCGGCGCCCCGCCTTCCGGCCGCACCTGAGCCCGCGGCTGCCCTTCGCGGGGCTGGGCCACCTTCCTCCAGGTCACCAGGGGCTGCGGGTAGCCGGAAGCCTGGCAGGCCACGCGCAGGTCCTCCCCCAGGCTGGCCGTCGCCTCCAGCGGCTCCACGTGCACGGAGGGCGGGATGCAGATGAGGCTGCTGCCGGCTATGTCCAGGAGACTCTGGAGGGCCAGGCGCGGGGGCTCCGCGCACGTGATCTTCTTGTCCCTGGAGCTGAGCAGCCGCTGGCCCCCCTCCTTGATCCAGGCTCCCAGCCAGTGCAGGGCGCAGTCGCAGCGCCATGGGTTCTCTGTGGGCAGAGCAGCGGTGGGCAGGGAGCTCGGGGGTGGCTGGCCAGGACAGGAGCCCCCGTCCCGCCTCCGCAGGGGGCCCCTGCCCCCTCTTCTCTGACCCCAAGCTCCTTGGCCTGTGGGCAAGCTCTTCCCTGCCCCCTCCTCAGTTCTGTGATGCAGGTTCCTGTTCTCTCGTCTAAGAAAGCCTCTACTTTTCTGAAGTCTCTCCTTGCAACGAGCCCCATCATTTTGGGGGAACCGTGGCGTCCACATAGACGTCCCACAGCACTAACACCTCGCACGTCCTGTCAGCCGTGTCTCAGGCCCTGTGTCTGGCAAGGGCAGCCCTACTTTCGTCCTCCGGTTCCTGCCCTGAGAGCCCGAGTGTGCACGTGCGAGCCCCTCAGCTCCTTCCAGCGACTTGTACTTTAACTGTCTTCCGGAGGGAAGTTCCCTGAGCTGTGCCCCTTCCGGCACCCGCGTTCCCATCAGCCTCCTTGCGCGGGTGCAGGCCGTGGTGTGGCCCTCCAGAGTGCTCGCGGGTGGGCTGCAGTTCAGAGCCACCGAAGCCAGAGCCTGCTCCACACCTGGGCCGCCTCTGTGACCGGGAGAAAACCTTCGCGCGAGGCCCCTTCCCCCCAGGAGGTACCTGTGAGGCGAAGGACTTGCAGGCTGGCCAGGGGCTGTAGGGCCTCACGGCTGATGGTGCCCAGCTGATTCCTGCTGAGGTCCAGCAGTGCCAGTGAGGAGAGCCCCGCCAGGGCCTGGTCCTCCAGCAGCTCGATGCTGTTTTCCTGCAGGTGCAGCTCCTGCAGTCGCTGAAGAGAAGACACAGAGCATCAGGGAAAGGGGCCCTGGGAGGCAGGTTCCCTTCTGGGCACGCTAGACTGGGTTGCCTTCTCCCCCTGTCACTACTCCCGCCGCACAGGGCAGTGAAGGTATGGGAGGACCCTTGCCCCTGCCCACGTAACCCCCTCACCGGGAGGTGCAGGAAGGTGAAATCCAGCAGCTGCACCAGCTGGTTGCCCGCCAGGTAGAGCGCGCGCAGCTGGCCCAGGCCGGCGAAAGCGCCGACGCGCAGGCCGCGCAGCCGGTTGCCGGTGAGCGCGAGCTCGAGCAGGCGTGGCTGCGCGCGGAAGGCGCCGGGCTCCAGGGCGCGCAGGCTGTTATTGTGCAGGTAGAGTCGGCGCAGGGCTGCGAGAGGTGCCAGTACGCCCGGTTCCAGGCGCGCGATGCTGTTGTCCTGCAGGAACAGCGTCTGCGGGCCGGAGGGAGGGAGGAAGGAGGAGTCTTGACCCCGCGGAGGGAGTCTCCCTCTTCCCGAGAGCGCTCCAGTACCCTCGGGTACGCTCACACACCCTCCCTTCGTGTCGCGGGCACCTCTGCCCCGCGGCCCAGTGGCCCCGCGCGGTGCCCACCTGCGTCCCGGGTGGAATTCCGGGCGGGATGACGCGCAGCCGCAGGGCGCCGCACTCCACCGTGGCGCTGTAGCAGCGGCAGGCGGCCGGGCAGCCGGCAGCGCCGGGCGGGAGGTCAGGGAACCACAGCAGCCATAGCAGCAGCAGTATGGGCGCCCCCGTGGCCATCTCCCGCGGGACCGGCCGCGGGCCACGAAGCTGCAGCCTCCTGAAGGGCTTCCTTATAGTCCACCCCGGATGTGATGGGCCTCCTGAAACACAGGGCGGCAGGCCTGCCCCTAACACTTGAGGGCCAGAGAAGGACATGGATGAAGCCCCACACCCTGTGTGTAGTTTCTGAAAAGTTATAAATCAGTTCAAGCAATTGGTTAAAAAAAAAAGTTGACTTCTTTCCTTTACAAAAACAGTCATGAAGATCTGGCTTCAATGCGGAATTTCAGGTTCGATGTGGAATTTGCACTGTTCTTGGTCTTACTACACAGGCCATGTGGGGAGATCCAACCCTGCCTCACTCCCTTGTCTTCCCATCTATCTCTGTCCGGCTCTGTAAGGGGCTTCCTGCTCATGCGTGTGCACGTCCGGATCGGGCTTCCCTCTTCATTCTAGCAACCGGCCACTCCTGGAATCCAAGGTGCAAGAGGCCCATGCAAGGTGTGAGCCTGGGAACATGTAGGTGGTGAAGCCCCTTGCCCAAGCACAGGCTAAAAGGGCAAGAATGGGCTCTGGGAAGGCCGCCTTCCCCTCGTCCACATGGACTCCTCTCTGACACCTCCAAAAGCAGAGTCCATAACAAATGCGCCCCATAATAGGCCCGAGGCCGCACCCTGCCAGTGTCCTTGTCTTCACCTGACCCTGACCCAGCCGTTAAGTCTAGTCCTTTTATCCTTGGAACTCATGCTGTGTTACCTGACCCTGGGAGCACCTGACATACCTTGACGGGTAACATGGGCAGAACTGATCCTGGAAGCCACCAGCTGTAGGAAAATGGAGGCACAGCTGCCCCTGCCCTCCTGGGGGTGATGGTGGTGGAAGAGTTAGCAGAGAATTAGGGGTATTTCTCAGGGAACATGCTGGAGAATTGGGGGAATGTGGCACACAATAGGAAAGTCAGTTTAGAAGCCATGGCCTATGTTCTCCCTGCTGGCTTCCAGCAAGGTGCTTCTGCGTTTGGGCTCTGGAACAGCTGGGGCGTAAAAGAGGGCCCTTGGGCCACCAGCTGGGTTTCTAGGATACTTTCCCCAGTGGGCAGTGGGAGCAGTGACCTCCTGAACTGTGAAGGAACATAGTGTGTTGGGCTTTATGCTCGTGCACCTGTGATCCTACAAAGATGGCAAGGCCTGGGTCCAGTTCTGGGCACAGGAAGTTGAGTTTTAAAGGTGGGGACTGGGGCTAAGAAGCCAGCTAGTCTGGGCCAGAGATGGCAACCCCGATGGGGTTCTGTCATCCAGCCTCCAGCCCTTTCCTCCAGCGTCCCACTCTGAACCCCTGCCTGCTTACCAGGTCTCCCTGCTAGCAAGAGGGAGTCATGTGGGAAGGCACTAAGTGGCCTTGGTGTCTGTCCAAATCTTCTCTAAATTGTAACACACATGATTATTTAAAGTCACTAGAAATGAGATAGGCACAGCAAAAGTTTTAATGGAATATAGCTTTGGCCCAGGCAGAGGCAGTTCCCAGGTGTCTCGGGATGTGTGTGAACCCCAAGGACCTGAAAGCATACTTTGGACTCCCGGGAGCCATTTCCCTGAGCCAAAGGGCTGGCCAAGACTTGCGCACCCAGCCTCCCCCCGCAAGTCCTCTCAAGTGGAGGAGCTTCTTGGCTTCCTCCTTAGGATCCAAGGCACTGCGGTTCACAGGGACACCCCCTAGACGCTGACTGGAATAAAAGGGCCGGCGTGAGCAGGGATGAGGGCCCAGGCGGGAAGGGCAGAGAAGGCCAGCCCAGAAATCCTCCCACCCAGCGGACAGCCCTCTAATCCTGTTGGGCCGGGGGCGGGGCGTCACACACAGGATTCTGCGTTGGCTGTCACCGTCTCCAGGGCGCCGTCCGTGCGGGGACTGGAGGGGCGAGGAATCCCTGCGAACCCCCGGGGACCAGCGCGAAGCGCGAGCCGCGTGCCTCGACTCCCCCACGGTGTCACCTGCACCCCCTCCAGCGTGGGTCAGTCCTGGGCCGGTTCAGGGCAGGGCGTGGTCCCCGCCAGGTCTCCTCCCCTTCTGAGTGCGCGCGGGGCACAGAGCCGGGACGGCCCCCGATCCCGCCCCCAAGCCCGCTGACCTCGGGTCGGGCGCCCCCTCACCTGACGCTCCCGCGGCGCGGCTCCCCCGCCGAGCCCGCGGCGCCCCGGCCCACCGAGCAGCGCCGGGCGGGGGAGGGGGCGGGCGCCGCTCGCGCACGCGCACTGGAGCCCCCGCGCCTCCGGCCCGGCTTTCCCCCGCGAGCGAGGGCCAAACCAAATGTAAGGACGCCCCGGGCCCGAGGTGTGGGGAGGGAGCAGACGGGCCCGCGACCCCGCCCTTCCTCGCGGTCGAGGCTCCGGAAGGCGCAGCAGCACCTCGGACAGCGCCGAGCGGACCGGGGCCGCGGTGCACCTCTGCCGCGCACGCGCATTCGGCCGGCGCGCTCTTCGGGTGCGCGTGCGCAGCGATGCGCGGCCGGGACCCGCGAGGGGGCGGGGCCGCGGGAGGGGGCGGGGCCGCGGGAGGGGGCGGGGGCCAGGGGCTTCTGCGACCGCCCGCGCTCCCGCGGGCGGCTCAGGGCGGCGGGGTGGCGAGCAGCAGCGGGGCCAGGTCCATGGTGAGGGCGAGGCGGCGGCCTTGCCAGCGCACGTGTGAGGGCAGCGCGGACGCGCCGGGCGGATACTCGAAGCAGGCGCTAAGCTCGAAGGCCAGGGCTGAGCGCACCAGGCCCACGCCGCCCGCACGCTCCGGCGCCGGGTGGTAGAGGCGCCCATTGGCGGCCAGGGGCAGCAGACGCGCCGGCTCGAAGGGCACGGTCAGGGCCTCCCCGCCGCCGCAGTAGGAGAGACGCGGGGGCTCGGGGCCCGAGGCCAGCAGGTGCGTGAAGACCACGGGCCGGTCTTCGCAGCGCAGGAAATTGCGCTCCCTGCCGCAGGGCGAGAGGAAGGGGAAGGAGGTCTCGTAGCGACCGCTGCGGTTGGGTCTCAGGCGGGAGAAGAAGGTGACCAGGAACTGTGCGTCTGGAGGTGAAGGGGCACGGCTGCTTACCATGCCGCTCTACGCGGGGCTCTGCTCCCCCAGGCCAGCGGCTCGCCCTGGGCAACGCCAACGGCTGGCACCGGTTGTCGGTACGCCACCTTGGCCTCGGTCTAGACAGCAGGGCTCTTGGGCGCGGGATGCGCAGCCCTCTGCTTCGGGCGGGCCAGTGGGCCAGTGGGGAGGCCGGGGAGCAGAGCGCACCAGGGCCTTGCCAAAGGGACACGGAAGGTGGGGAAGAGGGTGCCGCAGTACCTTTGAAGCAGGTGATGAAGTTCTTCATTTTGGAGTCATCCAGGAAAAGCTGCGGACAGAGGGGCAGGCCATGGCCCATGAGTCCCCCCCGGGAGCCAGACAGAGCCGCCCCCGGGCGGGGAGGCCTTGGGCAGGCCTGAGCCCGGGCTACGGTCCGCCTCCCTTGCTCGTCTGCACACCGAGTGCAGAGAGGCGAGTGGAAAGTAAACCCGGGGCCCCCACCAACATCCCCGCGTCTACCCCGCACGCCGGGCCGTGCGGGTGCCTGAGCTGCCGTGCTTTGCCCGAGCCTCTCCCTTCCTCAAGTTTCTAATCAGGTGTGCCACCTCCTCCGCGGAGGCTCCCCGACTTGCTTCCTCCCGACACCGTGGATGTCCCAGCCAGGGCTTGCAAGCCAGGCGGGGCGGCCCCGGGGCAGGGGACCCGAAGGAGGGGCAGGACCCGGGGGTGCGGCGCGCGCGAGACGCAGCTGCAGCTCCGCGTGGCAGGCTGGCGGCGGCGGAGGCCGGGCGCCCCCATCCCCAGCTCGCCGACCCGTTTACTAACCTCGGGGACCCCGCCCCTCGCAGGCCCGCCCTCCGGCCCCCCCTCTCCGACAGGTGCGCCCCCGCAGGCCCGGCTCCAGGCCCACCTGGCCCTGATGATCCACGTAATAAAAATACTCTCGCGTCCGGGGCTCCGGGGCCTGGCCCTGCGTGTAGGAGACGTCCCCGCCCCCGCCGCAGGCCCGGGTCCCCGGGAAGCGCGCCAAGGCCCGGGCGCCGCCCCGGAGCGCCCCGCATGCCCGCCACATCTTCCTCCCGCGCCGGAAGCGGCGGGCCGGTCACGCGGGGCTGGCGCTGCGAGAACACGCGTCCCCCGGCGACTGCGGCCTCACACTTCGGGTTCCGGAGACCGCGCGGGGCTCGCTTTCCCCGGGCGCGGCGGACTCCCGCACGACGGGGGCGCCCGCTCTGCAGTCCCGCCGCGCAAACGTCACCGGACGGGACCGCCGGGCAGCGGGGCGCTGGCGGGAACGCAGGCTCTGTCCCTCCGCCCTCGGAGGCGGCAGCCGGCACGGGGACGAGGTGGCCCTCGGAAGGCCAGCTCGGCTGGCCGGCGGCTGCGCGTTCGCTCTGCCCGGAACCAGGGCAGGTTGGGGGCACACGCGGCACAGCCCACTCTCCGCGCAAACGGGCAGGGACTTAAGGGTCGACACATAGCCCAGGTGGCCGCAGACGGCGCAGGGGACCTGACACCCAGCTGGTGCCTCCTCCCTGGCTCAGCCCCTCTCCCCCATTCCCAGGAAACAGCCTTGCTCGTGGCTCACACCCCTACGCACCCTCTCCGTTCCCCCATCTTCCCCTGGCCTGTCCACGTAGGTGACCATACTAGCAACAGACTGGCTGCTGGAATGGGCTGCCCAGCCCCCAGCCCAGCCCCCTGCAGAGACTGGACGAGCACGAGGCGACAGGCAGTGACCACGGCTCGCAAGTGTCCATATGTATTTTATTCACACAAAGTGTCGTCACCTCTTGAGTCCATGCGTCAGAGCTAGTCTGTGGCAGGGCCGTCCACCCCAGGCCCGGAGACCACCCAACTGAGGACACTACCTCAGGGGACACCTGGGCAGCAGCAGGGCTGGGCTTTTTTGTTTTTAATAATAAATAAAAACTCAACTCTAAAAAATATATATATATATATATATATAAACTGGGGAGAAATTAAGTTTTACAATTGGAACTCAAAATTCCAAAATGGAAAATGTACAAACTGAGAGTCTAGGTACCTCCTACCCCCAGCTCTGGCTTTGAGGAAGGGCAATCCTGGGGGCTCCCTGGTTCCCCAGCTTGGGGCTCCTTCCCTCTGTTCCACTGCAGATCCCAGAAGGGGATGGGGCAGGGCTTGGTTTTTGGTCGAAGCCAAGAAAGTGGCGAAGAAAATGAAGGAGTGATACCAACTTGCTCTGCACAGAGGACAGGCTAGGACGGCTCAGAGATAAATAGCATTTGGGTTAAAACTATGTCATTAGCAAATTTAGTTCTATCTTTTCCTCTATATCTTTATACACAGGCGGATTGGTGTGGATAGAATCTGAATTTATAGTTACACGAAGAAAAAATACTCTTGCCCCTCCCCCACCCTGCCCCAAGAATGCCTGCCCAACAACCCTGACCCCCACCCCAGGGGACTTTGGTTTGGGGGCCCCTCCCCACCCAGAGAGAGCCTGCAGGGCCCTGCTCTGGTGGACAGTCCAGTGCCCTGGGCCCCCCAATTCCTGTGCAATCTCGACGATGGAGGCCACAGGTGCCAGGGTGCGGGGTGGGGGGTGGGGTCGGAGGCTACGGGCCAGGAAGGGGACCGAGGGGAAGTGCCGGGCAGAGGCCAGACGGGCAGCCCGCCTAGCGCAGGAGCCCCGGCCTCCTGCGAGGCAGCTCACGGGGGTGAGGGGGGGCGGGCGGGGAGGGGGGCGTGTGCTCTCAGGCCGGCCGGGAGGGGCAGTGTCGCTTGGCTCCAGGAAACAGAAGGCACTTTCTGGGGGCTGACCGGCCGGCGGTGGGCGGGGCGGTGCCCAAGGAACTGGCCACTAGGCGGGGGCGGGAGGGGGCCGAGGGGCGCCCCTCCCACGGGCCCTCTGGCCAGGCCGCGTTCACAGGCCCAGGGCCTGGGGTGGGGGGAGAGGGTGGGGGGGGTTTCCAGGGCTGGGGCGGGCATGGGCGGAGCTTGGCATGCTGCCTCCGCGCCTAGGGCGTTCCCTCCCCCCTCCCCGCGTGCTCCCCTGCCCGGGCGCCCCCCGAGCGTCGGCTCTGTCCCCACCCTCGGTCCTTGGGCCCCTCCCCCGCGCTATAGCACGCCCTCCATGAAGCTGGTGTCCAGGTGCTGGATGAGCACGCGGAGGAACGACATCTCCTTGCGCGTGTTCTCGAAGATGACGCGCGGGTCGTCCGACCGGCAGCGCAGGCAGTTGGGCGCCATCACCATGGCCAGGTTGCTGACGTCCATCTTGGTGATGGCCACGTTGGCGGGCTGCACGAACACCTGCGCGGAGGCGGCAGGAGGGTGGGTCGGGCCGCGGCGCGAGGCGTGCCCCGGGTGGGGTGTGCGCGTGCCCGTGCGCGCCCCGGGGGAGTGTCCCAGGTGGGCGCGCGCGCCCCGGGGTGTGTGTACCTGAAGGAAGCGGATGAGGTAGCACAGCACCAGGCGGTTGATGCGCGGCAGCGCGTGCACCACGGCCACGGCGGCCTCGGGGTTCTCGTAGTGCGCGATGCACTGCTCGTAGAACTCGTGCGGGATCAGGGGCTCCTCCAGCTCCCGGTACCACAGCTTCAGGAGCGAAGCTGCGGACACAGCGGCGGCGGAGGGGGGCGCGCTCAGCACAGACTGCTGGGTGGGGCTCCCCTGGGCTGCTCGGGAGCCAGGGAGTGGCCGGAGGGTTAGAGCGACACAGGGCGGGGACAGCGTGTGGCACGAGCAGTGGTGAAGCAGTGGTGGTGTCGGGCCAGACTGGAAGCACCAGACCCTGGAGAGCTGGTGCTCCTGAGGACCTGGATGGACCCCGGGGGGCCGGGGGTGATGCAGGGAGTAAGGAAGAGTGGCAGGCAAGGCCCCAAGGACACTGTAGGATGGGCAGGGGTTGTCTGTGCTGGAAACAGACCAGGAACCATGGTATCACTGGGGGAACGAGGGGGAGCCCAAGTGCTCCAGCTGCCTGCACCGGGCTGCTCCTGCTCCCCGGGGGATGGGGGCTCACCAGGGACGTGGGGGTCCTCCAGGCCGGTGGGCACCTTCCACTGGTCCACTTGCAGCTTCAGAGCGTTCACCTCATCAATGTCCCCAGGGACTCTGTGGAGCAGGGGGGGGTCTCACTGGGGAGGACTGTCTGCACCCTGACGGCTGTCCCTCTTCCCTCTGCTGGCCTCCCCCAGGCAGATGCCTTCATCAGCAGGTTGTCTAAGGCTCAAGCCCACAGGCTTCAGCTTCCCCAGCTCTCCCCTCGGGGCCTGGGTCGGTGAGTCCCCGAAGCAGGTTGCAGGCCTTGTGCTCCTCCCCACCGGCAGGGACTGTCGACCCTGCCCACAGGTGAGCACCATCTCCTGGCTGCTGGGTGTCTTTCCAGGCTCACGGCTCAGGCTCTGCCTGTGGTGGATGTGCAAGTGCCCTCTGGGACCCTGGTGGCCATTTTTACAGAGGCGCAGTCCCCAACCGACCCTCCTAAGTTCAGGCATACTGCCATTCGGGGGGGTATGAGTCTGAGTTGCCTCCATCATGGGCCCTCCCCGTCCACATGATGGGCCTCTTGTGTGTGGGGGTTCTCTCTGGCTATTCCCAGGCAGAGGCACGAGTCCCCTGGCCCCCAAACCCAGGGCTGGGGCATGGAAGTTGGCTCAATGGTCCCAGTGCCTGCCAGAGACACATGGTGGACGCCCACGGCCCCCACCCCCAGGGCCCAGGATGCAGAGCACCTGAAGATGCCTTCTGTCTGGTCGCCGTTGAGTGCCAGCACCTCCTCAGACAGACGTGTCTGCACCCAAGGCAGCTGCCGCTCCGGGTACCGCTCCTTCTGCATGTTCATGACCTCCTGCAGGCCGCTGCCAAACATGGACGGGCTGAACACAGCGTTCTTGGCGTGCCGGATTTCCTCCACGTTGGGCTTCTTCAGCCCCTGCAAAGACAGCCCAGTTCTCTGTCCTGGTGCGGTCCTGCTGCCCTGCTTCCAGCAGCCCCCCCTTCCCTGCCCTCTCACCCCTGCTAACTCCAGGCGCCTAGTCAGAGCTGGAGGCACCCCCAATCCCCTGGCCCCCAAATCACTGGGGGGGGCACCCTGCTGAGCCACCAACAGTGTTCTAGCTCATCAGGTGGCCCCACTGGCCGTCCAGGAGGAAGGTGAGAGCGACTCCTGGAGAAGTCCCTGGGACCACAGAGGGGCCAGGCTGGCTGATCTGGACCATGTGAGACCTCCGGGGGAGAAGCCTGAGTGGGGGACATGCAGCTCCCAGGCACAGGATTAGTGCACTAGGAAGGAGAAGAGGAGAGGGAGCCAGGCTCTGGGACAGTGGGGGAAAGTCCCGGGAAAGGAGGGCCCCAGGGGCTTCTTAGGTATGGGTGGTGGGCCGAAGTGGCCGGGGTGGGGGGGACAGAGGGGAAGATGGCCAAGAGCCACACACCCTAAGACCAGGGAACAAGGTCCAGCCGTCTGGTGTGACCGGCCTGTTCTCCAGAGCGGCTGTGGGAGGGATGTGACTAGCAAGCTCTGGCGGACACTGAGAAGCTCTGGGTGTCCCAGAGCACCACCTGCCCGTGCGGGCCACCCTGGCTACCAGCGTGGGACGACCCCTGTGATGGCCAGGAGGGTGGGGCAGAGTGAGTGAAGGGGGCCATGCTGGTCTTCGGAGGCTGCCCTGCAGCCCCAGGCTTGGCCATCCCTGAGCCCAGGGGCCGTCGGCCAGGGGGAGGGTCCCCGCTGGCAAGAGTCGTCTCTTGGCCTACTCACGGGCTGTGACCCTCCGCCACCCCTCCCTGCAGCAGCCCGGCAGTGGCAGGCCTGTCACCCTCCCTCGGGCGGCCACACGCCCCTCGTCTGTACGGGGTCCTGAACGGGGGTGCAGCCCCAGCCGCCCCGGGCTGCCTGCCTCGGTGGGCTCTCTGGAGCACCCTGTGAACCATGAGCCGTCCGCTCCCCCTCCGCAGCCAGCTGGGCCCGAGGAGGGCAGGGCACCCCCGCTGTGAGGGCCGCCTGTCAGGTCTCCCTCAGACCCAGCTAGGTGTCGGCTCGGCCCACCCAGCCCCGCCGGCCATCGTGGGGGAAGCGCGTACCTTCTTGGCCCCGGTCAGGGCTGCCTTCTGCAGCTTGTGGTAACAGTACTTGGCGTAGGTGCTTATCGCCACCCCTGCAAGAGAACGGGTGCTGGTTGGCTGGGGTGTGAGACGCAGGGGCCTAGAGAAGCGGCAGTAGGACAGGTGAGGACAGGCAGCTCCAGCAAGAGCCCTGAGGGCCTGGGCCAGCCTGGCCCACTCCTGCCTATCACTTGCCGGGGGACAGTGGGTGCTCACCTTCCTGGGCTAAGTCCTTCAGAGCAGAAACCCCCATGGACAGGCAAGGGGCACCTCCCTCCCCTCAAGGAGCCAGGCTCGGGAAGGAACTCCCCTGCCCACCACCAGGAAGGGCAGGCCATGGGCCCCGGGGCCTCCAACACCCCTGCTCCCCCGGCAGGCTAGCCCTGGGGAGTCCCTAAGAGGAGGAATTTCCACAGGCAACAGGCGTAGAGGTGCTCAGTGCCCTCGGCCTGGTGCTGGGGTGCAGGCCTCTCAGCCAGGAGCGGCCTGGGCAGCAGTGGGGAAAGGGAGGCCGAGGGGACGGGCGGCGTGTGGGAGGCGGTGGCCGCATCCTGGCCCAGGGCTCTCTGGGAGGCCCCCAGCACAGGAAGACACCTTCGGGTTCTGCCCAAGGGCTGAGGGTAACAGGGAGAGGACTGGGCTCCTTTCTCAAGGGAGGGAGCTTTCCTAAAACTCAGTCCTGGCACAAGTTCCGGCTGGTGGTCTTGGGGGAATGGCCAGGGTGGCATTCTGAGGGCAAGGACCCCAGGGGCCTTGGCTGGGAGGTTCTCCAGATACAGAAATGAGGGGAGGAGGGAGAAGCCGAAGGGGGGTGAGGGGAGACGGAGCGGAGGAGCCGCTGCCCCACGTGTGGCATCGTCCCCAGCGGAGGCAGGGGAGAGCCGGGAAGGACAGGCAGCCCAGAGACCAAGGGTGCACACAGGCGGAGCCGGAGGAGCTGTCCGGCCCAAGGCACCGCAGCCCCCCAGAGACAGAAAGGCTGGAACGAGTGCCCCAGGCTCAGAACCGGCCCCTCGCCGGAGGGCTCTGCCCCCACGGGGCCCTCCTGCCCCGGGGCCTCCAGCCAGAGGGAGGCCAGGTCTCTGCACTCAAGTCCCAAATCAAAACGCCCCGTCTTCTTCCAAAGGAAGCACCTTCTTGCGGACGGCTGAGCATGTGGAGGTGCTTAGACCCCAGTGGGAGCAACATACCATGACTCAGCCCCTCGGTCTGTTCATTTTGGATGATCACAGAGCAGTGGTGTTAATATATGTGACGAGGTGATTCCTTTTACAGTGACCCAAGTGAAAACCGACACTGCCTGTTCTCCCTGGAGATGCTGCTTCAGGTCCCGGAGGAGCCGGAGGAGCCGCAGACCCCGGCAGCGAGTCCAAGCGGCACCCTCTGCTGGGCCAGGGCAGGGCGTGGCCCCGGGACCCATTTGCCCCAGGCTGACCTGGCCATCCTCGACAGGCTCCCGGGGACCTGGAAGGCAAAGGGGGCTGTGGGCTGCCCGCTGGCCGCGAGGAGTCGGCCGCAGCCTGGGGCTGTGCCTACCCGTGCCTTGGGCGGGTGAGACCCGCCCTGACCCCCCATCGGACTGGGATCCGAAGATCCTGGGGCTGCTGCTTCTCGGCTGGTGACCCTGGTCACGAGGCAGCCTTCTGGGGCCTAAGCTTCCTTCCCTGTAGGATGGGGACAGGGAAGGCACCGACCACAAGCCCTTGTGAAGGGCTGATCTTGGAGGTGGCGCCCAGCTCGGCAGACCCAGTACCAGTACTGGCTTCTGTGGGTGGACCAGGACCGAGCCTGCGTGTGTCCAGAGTCCCAGGAGCTCCCCTGTGCCCTGTCCTGCCGCGGGTGTAGCTTCCTGGGCCTGACTGCGGGATGTCTGCTGAGGGCCTGGGAAGATGTGCAATGCCTAAAGCCAGCCCAGTGACACCCCCACAATGGTGTGGGGCACTCCACGTCAGGACCACTGACCTGTCCAGGCCTGTCCAGGGCAAACCCATACCCAGTCTTCTAGGTGGGGAGTCAGTAGGCAGCACTGCCAGCTGTACCACTGTGCCTGGGGCCTGAGTGCCCCTGAGCGCTGACTGGCTTTAAGCCTGAAAAGGTGGTGGGTGTGGCCACAACCTGCTGGTGCTCCAGGACACGGCTGGGTCCAGGACACGGGGGCGGGGGTGGGGTGGGGTGTGTGTATGGGGGTTGTGGGTCCTGGGGCTTCTAGCTCCCTCCTCACTCCCCAGCACTATCTAGGGCCACAGTGTCCTGCTCGTCCCCAGGCCAGACCAACCACCTTGCTGCAACCCACCTCCTGGACAGGCTCCAGCAGGAGTTCAGAGCCTCTCTCACTCCTGTTCCAGATGGGTGTGGCCTGAGGGCAGCTGGGGATCCTGGAGCCCAGCTGCCCACTCTTGCCGAGAGCAGTGGGCAGTCAGACAGCTTCCCCGGAGAAAGGGGTGTCAAGGCAGAGTGGTATTAGAGGACGAGAAGTAGGGCACGTTTGGAGAGCGAGGCGTGTTCAAGGCTGGGGGAAGCGCCAGTGGTGGCACTGGGGCTGGTCTCAGAGCCCCAGTGCCAGGAGGGGAAGTGGACATGGCAGCGGTGAGATGACCAGCTCCCGCAGCAGGGAGGGCACAGTCCTGTGTTAACAGGGCTTCCCTGGAGCTTGGACGGCGGTGGGATGATGGTGTGGGTCTTTTCTGGGGTTGTGTGGGTCTTGAGCTAGGGCCCAGGGGAAGGGTGCGGCTGGTGGGGGAAGTTGGGAGATCCCGGGGCTCCCATCAAGGAAGCAAGGCCAGACTCTGCACCCCAGCCCAAGGCGGCCTGGGCTGGAGGTCAGGGCAGGAAGGCCCGAGGGCATTTCCTCCGCTCGCACACAGCTAGGGGTGCTCCCAGCAGGCCTTGCCCAGTTTGTCCTCACGCCCTTCCCCACAGAGAGCCCAGGGTGCAAGCTGGAGACTGCCCTGACCACCACAGAGAAAAGAGGCACAGGGCAGGTGTGGCCTGCCATGGAAGGCCCTTCGGTGACCTGGGCACCCGGCCGGCACAGAAGCCCACAAGCCTGATGGTTAGTGCCACCCACCAACACCCCTTCCAGCCCAGAAGCGGTTAGAGAAAGGAGGCCAGGCGGCCGAGGCCGGAGAGCAGAGCTGTGCAGACACAGCGCACAGGGGCTCTGGGGAGAGGCCCTACCATGCGGTTCCTCAACATAAGGCTTGGGTTTCTTTCTCAACTTGGACTTCTTCTTAGTGTTCCTTTCCTGGAGCGCTTTCATATGCCGCGTCACTGGGGAGCAAACAGAGCCATGAGGACCACAGAACGCAACGCCAGGAGTGCACGCCCACGCGGTCCCGATGCGGCTGGCAAGGAGGCCCCTGGGCCTGCAGGGGGCCGGCCCCAGTGGGGTGGGCAGGTATCGCACCCCTGCTGGGTTCCTCCAAGCGAAGCAGGGCCGTGGCCAACACCAGCTGGGGCTGAGGACGACGCGGCCCAGGAGTGCTGTGCTGTGTGTACCCGTACGGACGTGTGGCTGTGTACAGGGGCAGGTCTGGACCACGGGGCTGGGGAAGTCCTGGGGCCCTTCTGAGCACTGCCGACCAGAAAGCTGGCTCCCCTCGGACGGGAGGTGGTCAAGCGGGAGGAGCCGCTTCTGATCCGCGGGCAGGCTGGGTCCTGAGCGGTGCTGGAGGAGGTGCTGGGTGATAGAGCAGGCATCTCGGACCCACGTGGGCCGACCTCCCTCTCTGCACAAAATCTCAGCACCGCTGACAGGCAGCCCTGTGTCTCCTGTCCGTCCTGTGCTCTCTGGAAGGCTGGGAGTTACGCTCTACTCTGACTGGACCGTCTAGAGAAATCGGCTGTTCCTCTTCTGCGCGGGAACCGCGGTCTCACCTATCGGATCGTTTACTCTTAATCCGCACGGACTTGTGGGTGTACCGCCTTACAGTGTGGGTTATGACCCAACACAACTTCGTTTTTTGCTCCAATGGCTCCAGTTTTGGCCACCGGGAGCCCGATCAGTCGGCTCCTGTGTCCTGTGACACTCCCTGCCCTACACCCAGCTGTCCTCCGAGGAGCCCTGGTTCCTTGAATGGAAAAGGAATCAAGACCTGGGGTGAGGTGTGTTCCCCGTTGCTGGGGCGCTGGCAGAGCTGGGACAGGTGCGCCCGTGTCCTACGTGGACACGCGTCCCCCAGACAGCCCCACGCCAGCACCCCCAACTCTGACGCGCCCCCACGGGACACTCTGGCCTCCTCTTCCTGCTTGTCTGAGACGGCTGCGCCTCTTCCTTCTCTTTGCAGCGTCTCTTGACGGGCAGGAGGTTTAATTTGTTCAAGTCCAACGGACCAATGTTTTCCCTTGTAGACAGTGCTGTTACTGTCACACACAGAAACCTCGCCTAATTCAAGAAAAAACTTTGTTTTGCTCTGGTTTTATAATTCTAAGTTTTATATAGTTTTATACAGGTTTTGCACCGTATGCAGGGCGTACACATACAGGGCACACACTACGCAAAGCACGGCGGGAAGCTCATCTTTTCTTGCATCTGGAACGTCAGCTGTCCTAGCACCGCTTGAGGAAGGCACCGTTCTTTCTTCACTGAGGTGCCTTCGCATCTCCGTGTAAAGCTGACACACTGCTTGTCTGGGTCTCGTTCTGGCCTCTGTCCTGTCCCGTGGAGCTACTGTCTTACCTTCAGCCTGCACCCCTTCTCCCGCGACTGCAGCTTTATGACAGGAGTTGAGGTAGCCTAGGGTCAGTCCGCCAACTTTTCTCTTGCTGTTCAAGCGGTGTTTTGTCTATTCTAGATCCTCTGCATTTTCTATGGATTTTAGAATCTGCCTAATTAATTTCTAAATTTAAAAAAACTTAAGATTTTGGTTAGCATCCCATCTACACATCAGTTTGGAAGGAAGTAAGAGGCCAACACTAATGAGTCTTCTGGTTCACGAACGTAGTATTTCTCTCCATTAACTTGGGCCTTCCTGACTTTCAGTAATGTTTGGGAGTTGTTAGTGTAGAAGCCTTAGACATCTTCTGTCTGATTTATCTCTAAGTGTCACATTTTTAATGCTACTTCGGATTTTTTTAAAGATTTTATTTCAAAGTAATCTTACACTGAACGTGGGGCTCGAACCCACAACCCCGATACCAGAGTCTCATGCGCCTCTGTCCAGCTAGGCACTCCCAGACGGCATTTTAAAATGTTCCATTTGTGTGTTGCTATTACATGGGAACGCGCGCTGAGCTTTTCCTTATTGGTCTTGCGTCCAGCTCACACGGTATTTTTATGCATCTCACAGAAGACCGCGTTGCCTGTGAATAAAGACAATCGCACACTTCCTTTCCCAGTCTGGATGCTCTTTATTTCTCCTCCATGACTCGGCCCTGGCTGGCCCTGCAGCATGACTCTGAGTTGATGCAGTGCGGCTGAAGGGCCTTGCCTTGTTCTTGAACTTGGGGGAAAGCATTCCGTCGTTCCCCATTACGCACGATGTTGGCTAAAGGTGCTCTTCGTTTTCATTGTGGCAGAATAAAAACATAAAGATGTAGCCATTGACCCATTTTTCAGCACACAACTCAGCGGCATCCAGTACATTCAAACATCACCACATTTATTTCCAAATTTTGTACGTCACCACAAACGAAACCCTGTCCCCACCAAACCAAAACTCCTCATTCCCCCTCCTCCAGCTCCTGGTAACCTCTAATCTACTTTGTCCTATGAATTTCCTTATTTTAGATATTTCATGTAAGTTGTAAGTGTCTGTCCTTTTGTATCTGGTTTCTTTCACTTAGAGCAACTTTTCAATGTTCTCCCACGTCATAGCATGTATCAGAACGTTACTCCTCTTTTTTTTTTTTTGTAAGATTTTATTTATTTATTTATTTATTTATTTGACAGAGAGAGAGAGAGAGAGAGAGAGAGAGAAGCAGGCTCCCCGCTGAGCAGAGAGCCCGATGCAGGACTCGATCCCAGGACCCTGAGATCATGACCTGAGCCGAAGGCAGAGGCTTAAACCACTGAGCCACCCAGGTGCCCCAAACTTTACTCCTCTTATGGCTGCAAAACCTCCCCCTGCACGAACAGACCACATTTCGCTTATTCAGGTATGACTGGGCAGGGCTGTGCAAGTATCTGTCGGAGGGCTCGCTTTCCGTTCTTTTGGGTACTGTAGGGTTTTAAGAAAAAATATTTGCCTTTTGTCAGGGTGAGGAGGTTCCCTTCTGTTCCTAGTTTGTTCAGAATTTTTATCAGGCATAGAAATGTTGGATTTTTGCCCAATGCTTTTTCTCGGCTTCCTGGAATGATCACATGGTCTTTCCCTTTCACTCTGCTGCTGTGGCAAATTACAGTGATTGACTTTTTTAATGTTAAACCAACCTTTCCTTCTTCAGATAATCTTCACTTATTCAAGATACATTATCTTTTTAATATATTGTTGGACTCAATTTGCTAAAATACTGTTAAAAATTTCTGCTCTCTCAGGGTGCCTGGGTGGCTCAGTGGGTTAAAGCCTCTGCCTTCGGCTCAGGTCATGATCTCAGGGTCCTGGGGTCGAGCCCCGCATCGGGCTCTCTGCTCAGCGGGGAGCCTGCTTCCTCCTCTCTCTGCCTGCCTCTCTGTCCACTTGTGATCTCTGTCAAATAAATAAATAAATAAAAATCTTTAAAAAAAAAAATTCTGCTCTACATTCAGAAGGGATACTGTCTGCACTTTTCTTTTTTTTGTAATGTCCTTTTATAATTTTGGTATGGAATGAATGGGGAGATATTCCTTCCACTTCAATTTTCTCAATGAGTCTGTGAAGAATGGCCGAACAATGAACTTCCGGTAAAATTTACCAGTGAAGCCATATGGGCCTTTACATTTCTTTGCGGGAAGGTTTTAAGTATCAATTCAATTCCCTTAATAATGACACGTTTTTTTGCTTGTCTGTTTCTTACTGGCTCATCTCCGGTAGATGGTGTCCTTCAAGGAATCTGTTTTCCTCTCAACTGTTCTATTTACGGGCATCAAGTTGTTCATCTGATCACCCTTTGCCATGCTGAGTCTGTCGTGACGTCATCTCTCATTCTTTACATTGGCAATTTATGTTCTCTCTTTGTCCTCATCAGTCTGGCTCGAGATTTATCATTTTATCAATCTTCTCAAAGAATTAAATTTTTGTTTCATTGATTCTCTGCAGTATTTCTGTTTTCACTTCCACTGATTTTTACTCTGATGTTTAGTATTTTCTTTATTCTGCTTGGTTTTAGTAGAAATTATTTTTTGAGTTTCTTAGAATAGACACTGAGGCCACTGATTTGAGATCTTATTTTAGAATATAGATATTAAGGGTGCCTGGGTGGCACAGTGGGTAAAGCCTCTGCCTTCAGCTCAGGTCATGATCCCAGGGCCCTGGGATCGAGTCCCGCATCGGGCTCTCTGCTCAGCAGGGAGCCTGCTTCCTCCTCTCTCTCTGCCTGCCTCTCTGCCTGCTTGTGATCTGTCTGTCAAATAAATAAAACCTTTAAAAAAAAAAAAGAATATAGATATTAAGATGCTATGACTCTCTCTCTAAGAGCTGCCCTGACTGTATCCCACAATTGATACATTTTGTTTTCATTTTCTTTCAGTTCAAAATACTTCCTAACTTCCCTGCAGGTCCCCTTGCCAACAGGTTTTTATTTGACCCATTGGCTCTACAGGATACACTCTTTAGTATCCAGGTATGTGGGCATTTTCCAGATATCTTAGTGTTACTGATTATTAATTCAATTCTGTTGGGACTAGAAAACACACTTTCTATGATTTACCTTCTTTAGCATTTACTGAGATTTGTTTTACTGCCTATCTTGAAAATGTGGCTGGGATCTGAGTCCAAATGCTCTGGGTCCGGAATCTACGCCTTTACCTACTCTATGGTAGCTGCTTTGTTTCTTAAGCAAGACTCACTAGTCCTTCTGTTTTCAGCTTCCAGATCACGCACTTCCCAAAGCGCTGCTGGGGAAGCGGGCGCCGCCCAGGACGAAGCCACATGCTTCCGCTGCTTGGCCAGTGTCTGCTCGGGATCCGTCTTTCTTGGTCTGCCCGGCCAGCTCCTGCCACTTGTTCATGCACTTTTCTGCTTCCAAAACACAGTGCTCACTCTCTCTGTCCTTGTGGGTGTTCTTATTTTTATTGTGGTAAAATAAACACTAGATAAAATTTACCACTATAACCATTTATCCTTGTAGAGTTCAAAGGCATTAAGTGCAATCACTGTGGAGTGACTAGCAGCGCCCTCCACCTCCAGAACTTCTCAGCAGGCCAAGTGCAAATACCTGTCCTTCCTCTCGCCCCGGCACCCACCATTCTTTCGGCTTCCATGAACAAGGATATCCGAGGCCCTCTTAAGAGTGGACTCATAACAGCACCTTTTTCTGAACTGGCTTATTTCACTGACCATAATGTCCTCCAGTTTCATCCATGTTGTACATGTGTTAGAATTCCCTGCATTTTTTTAGGTTGAACAATACTGCCTTGTAGGGACGGAGCACCTTCCGTTTATCTGCTCATCTACTGAAGAACACTTGAGCCGTGTCCCCCCCCCTTAGCTGTTGTGAATCTGAGTGTACAAATATCTATCTGTTCAAGTCTCTGCTTTCAATTCTTTTAGGTAAATACACAGAAGTGGAGTTGATGGATTCTACGGTAATTCTGTGTTTCATTTGTGAGGAGCTGCCAAACTGTTTTCCACAGTGGCTGCACCATGGCACATTCCCTTGTTGCTGTTTTTCCCTCTCTCCTTAAAAAAAAAAAAAAAAATTCCTCCCTGTTCATTTAGCAGGACTTCAGAGTAGAGTCCGAATAAATTATGTGTTCCATCTGATACCTTTCTGTGGAAACCCTGAGTCTCACTGAACACATGGAGGCGAAGGACCCTTCTTAGGGTCTGTGCCCCTCCACAGTGCTGCTGCGCGGGGCACACAGTCTGCGATGTCTGCTGACAGCCTGCAAAGGAAGCCCTAAGGACACAAGTTGGGAAGGACCCCTCTGGCTGCTGGCACAAAGGTGTGGCCACGTATGAGGCAAGGCTGAGCCAGGGGTCCACAGATATGGGACCTGGGGATCACTGCATTGGTGCCTTGGTCCCTTGCAATGGTGACCACACACACAGTAGTAGGTATTACACGTGTAACAGCAGAAAAAAATCAAAGATTTTTGAGGCCCAGAAGGGCAGCACCACTAGGGATCTGGGCTCAGTTCTGCCCTTGCCCGTGACCCTGAGATGGGCTGCAGTTTTCCTTTCTCCAAGAACAGGCTCCATCCTTGTGGGCCAACGGGAGGTGGCTTCCTGACCACCAGCCAGAGTGCCTGTTCCTGACGTGCCAATGCGAGTGAGCATGAGGCCTCTCTCTGGCTCAGCACCGAGCAGCGGCTACAGCACAGGCCTACCCAGCGACAGTCCTGGGGCTGGTTTCTGGCTGTGAGATCCGATCCCATAGCCTAGAAGCAGGCTCCTGTCGGTGAGACCACACAGACCCACTCTCCCTCTGCAGGCCGAGAACATGGGGTGCTGAGACCACCTGGGCCTCCCTCAGGGGGGCAGATGCTCAAAGCCACATAGGTCCAGGAGGACCACCAACTCCCTCACATACTCCAGTCCCATCCCCATGGTACAGACACTAGGACCAAGGCCCACAAACCTCTGTGCCATGAGGAGTATCCTGCCGGGCCCAGCACGGGGCCTGGAGCTCTAGCTGCTCCTGGGGGAGCCCCCGCTGGCTGGCAGGAATGGCCTCAGGAGCCTCTGTCCACTCGCTCTTCACTCACCTTTTTACTGAACAAGCGCTCCCTGGGGCCCCAAAGGCCATGTGCTGAGCAGTGGACACACACTTTAAGGCCCCTGAGGAAGACTGACATGA
Organism: Mustela nivalis; assembly: GCF_964662115.1. Lineage (NCBI taxonomy): Eukaryota > Metazoa > Chordata > Mammalia > Carnivora > Mustelidae > Mustela > Mustela nivalis. Next base: position 317,178 of record NC_139021.1, on the reverse strand, counting down.
CCCATGCAGCAAACAGGGCCCCCCCCTCTCCTGGGAAGGCCTGAGAGACTGAGGCAGACGAGGCCGACCCAGGCAGCCCATCGGGCTACATATTCCGCATGTCGGGAGAAACTACCTGGGGACGCCCACCGGCTGTGCTCAGTGACCCTGCTTCAAACACCACACGCCTCAGTTAAGGGCGTCCGGGTGGCTCAGCTGGTCAAGCATCCAGCTCTTGGTTTTGGCTCAGGTCATGATCTCGTGGGTTGTCAGAGCGAGTCCCACGTCGGGCTCTGCACAGGGGGAGTTGCTGGAGGATTCTGGCCCTCTGCCTCTCCCCTACCCGGGCACTTTCCCTCTCTCAAAATAAATAAATCTTAAAAACCAACCAACCCCAAAAACCACATGCCTCAGTGAAAATCTCCTGGCTTCTAAGATCTGTGGCCAACTGGCTGATGGGCTGGCCGGTGCCTGTGCTTGACCCACCTTCCCGACCCACCACTGCCTGGGCCACCACAGCAACCATCACTCTGTGCACCCACGCGGGCCCAACACCCCTGAGCCGGGGCAAGGCCCTGGCTGGATCACTCCCATAGAGGAGCCCAGAAAGTTCATGAGCGCGTGCATCCGGACACTAGCTCCGTGGCCGTGCCTTGGGGACACCCGTGGCTGTCTGGGTGGCAGACAGCCTGTTGCAGATGCGGCTGTTGCCTAAGGCCCTGTCCCCATGCTCTCTCTAGTGGCACAGGACTGGTGTCAACTGTGCAGCCGCTGTCCGGTTAGCAGGGCCGTGGCCCTGAGTCCTTCCTGGACCAGCCAAGTGTGGGACCAGACCAACCTAACCATGGCTTTCAGGAGCGCTTGGCAGAAGCTGGCCCCATACTTGGTCCCGGGCAGCCACTGGCAGGTGGCTACCCATGCTGGGCCAACCTCTGACTTCTTGGGGTGGCTCAGGGCCAGGTCAGCTTGGGGTGCCCTGAGGGCCCACGGCTCTAGCCAGAGCTGGTGCTGGGCTATGCCCGCCTGGCCGCCCAGGCTCCTCCCTGCTCTCAGGAACCCTGCTCCGGGGCTCCCAGTCTCCTCCCCAACCCCAACAGCAGATGGCCGGAGCCCGACCGGGGGACTATGTCACCAGACCACAGCACAGCTGCAACCAAACACAGCGAACACACGAAGACCCTCATCAGGCAGAGGACCGGGGGCGGAGGAATCAGCAGAGAGGGGGCCAGCTGGCTGAGACACGAAAGCCAGTCCTCATCTGGCCGCTGCCTCTCTGACCTGTTGGCCTGTGGCTGGGGACCCTCTCCCAGGATGGCCTGGGGTCCTCCTCAGGGCCTCAGTGGCAGGGAAGAGCTCCCCGAGGACCCCAAGTCCCTGCAGAAACTTAGGGCCTGGCCCTTGGAGGACCCGTGTGTCTGCCACGTACCTGTGGCCCGCGCAGACTGGGATGCTCTCGCCACAGCCCTTCCTGGAGCTGGCAGCGGAGCCCGGGCTGCGGGGAATCTCACGCACTGGGCCTTACCTTTGGTGTCATTGACGGGGTCCATGTGCCGGTAGATGTAGCCCTCCAGGTAAGAGTGGAACTTGGGTGTGGGTGGGAAGAAGGCCAAGCAGATGGCCATGAGCTCCCAGCCGCGGGCCAGGCTCTCGAGGCGGAAGTTCTCCGTGGTCTGCCGGCACAGCTGGATGTACAGCTCGTCCCGCAGGCCCTGCACGCTCCAGCCCTTGGTGGCTATCTCCAGGGCCACGTGCAGAGGGTCGGCCTTGGCGCGCCGGTCACCCATGTACATCTGGATCAGTTTAAAGATCTCACAGGCCTCCTTCTTCACGTGGCGGTCGCTGGTCACGATCATGGGCTTCTTGATGGACTCACTGCTCCAGGCCAGCATGTTGGCGATGGACACTTTCCGCCGGAAGAGGCCCTGGGTGTGCGTGTTGAAGTGCTTGGAGGCCCAGTTCTCGATGTCGGTCTCTGAGGACGGCTTGCGCAGTGTGAAGGGGGGGAACACACAGCTGGCACTGGGCATGACGCTGCGGGCCTGCCGGCTACTCTCAAACTGGGCACAGGAGCCGAGATCCTCCGACTGGGAAGGACAGAGGGGCCGTGAGGGGTCGTGGGCTCCACGTGACCCCGCCAGGAGAGAGGTCTGGTCTCCCCGGCCAGCCGGGAGGCTGCTGGAGGAGGTCTGGGCCTCCTCTGGTTCTACCCACCTCGTCAACACATGCTAGATGCTCTCACAAGCCGGGAAAGGAACCCACAGGGGCCCTTCTTCCGCCCTTTACCCAGAGGGGTCACGGAGGCCCCTCCCTGTGCCTGTGGCTGACAGCTGTGGTGGGTGGGGGAGGGTGTCCAGGGCAGGTCTGGGGGTGGGAAGAAACCACCCTCGCGCTTTACCAGCTTCCTGGGCTGACCAGTCCCTGGTGGGAAGAGGCCAGGGGCTGCTGCGCTCCCCACGCAGGGTGCCAGGACCCCGTGCATGGTGGAAGGGCACTGCTTCCTGTGAGCCTTGCTCCTGCGTCTGGCTTCTGCTAGTTCTCTGAGCTCTGAGGCTGAAGAACAGATGGAGAGAGAAGCCCCGCCAGATGCGAAAAACCCAAGATGCACGGCTCCACAGAGAAACACAGCGTCTCACCGGGTCTGCTGCAGCGCCTGCCCCCTCCGTCACCCCCTCACCCCTCCAACAAAGATCCCCAGCTGGGGCTGTGGGCAGGGTGGGGCTGGGCACTGGCATGGCCAGCATGCAAGGTGGCTCAGCTGCTTCCTACAGGCTGGAAGGAAAGGTCTCTCCCAAGCCCCCTCCCTGATTCCCTAATGGCCTCAGCACAGCCATACGACACATCACTGGGGTAACTAGGCATCTTTTCTTGGCTTGCACAGAAACGCTGCTCTGAGCTCTCCAGCCTGGAGGGGCAATAAGGCAGCCCTGCCCAGGGACACCGGCCTCCCAAGATCACCGGAACCTCAGGTAGGTCTTCCCTGGTGGGGATCAGAGCCCGACACCAGGAGGCCCTCTGGCCACTGCCAGCTCTTGGCAGATGCCAGGGCAGACCCTCAGGGCTTCATGCAGCAGAATGGTGTGAAAGGTCAGGGGTCAGGAGGGAAGAACTAGGACACTTCCCCAGACAAAGTTCTGGGACATCAAGCTCCAGCACATGAGCTAGACAGAAGTTGTGCCTGGGTTCACAGAGCCTGACTGATGCCTGTGCCTGGCGCTGAGCAGAGGGGACAAGCCAGGCCAGGTTTCGGTTTTGGCTCCAGCTGCAGCATGAGGTTCTGGCCCAGGACCAGCGTCTGGTTTTCCCTCCTCACTGCAGAAGAGCAGCACTGACCCTCCACCTGACCCTCCCGCACTGCCCCTGCGCAGACAGTCCACTCACGGGGAGAACAGAGGCTCAGGGGCTGGGTGGCTGCCCCACTGTTTCCTTGCACCCACGGCCTGGGTGGGGTCAGGGTACGGCCTCTGCCCCCCAGGTGAGCGGCCACCACTGGCCAGGCCTTCTGAGGAGCTAAGTGCCGCACCGTGCCTTGGAACCGTTGCACAGGTTACCCCCACCGCCCCACCCCCTGGCCAGGGACTCTGGCAGCACCCCCCTACCTGTGAGGGGTGAAGGTAGGGCTCTGGCGAGGCCAGGTTGGTCTGCACGGAGACGCTTTTCTCAAGCAGGATTTGGGGGAAAGCCAGCCTCTCCAAGGCGCCCCTCTGCCAGTGCTTGCCATCCTGCTGGGCCAGCGCCTCGTCCTCACTGAAGGCACGCACCACGGGCCCCGGCATGGGCAGGGGCACAGCGCCGTCGCTCTCATAGCCCGAGCCGTCCTGCTGGGAGTCCCAGCTGCCCCGCTGCTTCATGTGGAAGTGAGCCTGCTGCGCCTCCCAGGCCAGCCGCGCCTGCGCCAGGAAAGGCTCGGCCTCGCCCGTCTTGCCCTCCGCCCGCTTCACGGGGGCCAGGCTGGGCCCGCACAGAGGCCGCTCCTCGGCCAGGGGCTGCTCCCCGAGGAGGTCGCGGTCCCCGGCGCCTTCGGCGGCCGAGGTGCTGGGGGCGCGGCACAGAGAAGCGTTCCTGCTCTTCCTCTTGCGTGTGCCCGGGGAGTAGCTGGTTGAGGACATGGTGTCCTGCTGGCTGGACCAGGACATAGTGTCGTCCTGGGCCTGGGGCACCTGCATGGGTGGCTGGGTGTGCCGCGGCTCAGGCCCCTCCATGCTGCTGTAGTCCCCGGAGGAGACCCCCAGGCGCTGGTCCCGCAGCAGGCAGGGGCTGGGCTGCAGGGGGAGCGAGCCTCCTCCGGGACTGGGCGCGTACTTGTGCCTCGGGCCCGCACGCAGCTTGGGGCTGGAGCCTGCCTGCTCCACGTACACCAGCTGCCGCACATACTCCTTGCCGGCGGGGCTGTACTCCAGGCTAAGGAAGCGGTCTGGGCACCTCTGCCTGGTCAGCACCAGCTGCTGGGAGGGCGAGGAGCCCTGCTTGGGAGCCTGGGGGAAGGGGGCTGGCTTGCGGCCCGGAGACCGCTGCGGTGAGGCGGCCTGGTAGCCCCCGCCAGCCTCGTACTGGACGTCCATGGGGGGCTCATCGTAGATGGGGGCCTGGTACTCCACAGGGGGCTCCTCGTAGAGCGGGGGCTCATAGGCGTAGCGTGGGGAGGAGGGCTGGGAGTCACCGGTGGGCTTGCGTGGCTGGGTCAGCAGCGGGGAGCAACTCCCCAGCTCAGCCCTCTTCAGGAAGGGCGAAGGCCGCCGTTCAGGAAAGAAGACAGGGCCGTCCGAGTCCTGGGCGAACGTCTGTAGGCTGGGCGAGTGTTGCCCACCTGAGGGTCTGCGGGAGCGGCTGCCGGCGTGGCTGTCTAGGGCATAGCCATTGCCCTGGGAGGAGAGGAAGCTGGGCTCCCGGTCAGCAACTTTGATGAGCATGCGCTCCTTGGTGCCGGAATTCCACCGAAGTGAGGAGGTCCTGGCGGTAGGGAGACAGGCACAGGTTACGGGGGGGGGGGGGGGTACAGGCACAGGTTAGCTGGGGGAGGCTCTGGGGGAGTGGGGGACAGGCACAGGTTACCGGGGGGAGGCTCGGGCAGGGACACAGGCACAGGTTACGTGCTAGGGAGAGGTGCGAGTACAGCTCAGCTAGCAGCCTGAACCCACTGGCCTGGGCGTCACATGTGTCTCAGGTCAGGTTCCCAAGAGGCCTGGTCATTTCTCAGTGTTCTCCTCAATTCCCAAATGGGGGCTGTAGGCTTTAGGGGCCTGATACTTGCTGGGGGGTCCCCTGTAAGTGGCCTGACCACCCTTCATTGCTCAGGTCCTGAGCCCTGGGCAGTGCAGCCTAGGGTAGTGGCCCTCCTGTCCTCACACAGCCCCACCCCCGATGCCCACCATGACAGTCCCTGCGAGGGTGTGTGCACACGCATCTCTGCATGTGCACGCATGTGGAGGTACACTCTGGTCACACCCTGTCACCAGGCACAGAGCTATTCTACAGCAGCCAGGGGCGGCCCTCCCAGAGGCCTTCCTAACCCTGGCTTTGACGCGCTTATTTCTCTGTAGGCCTCATTCCTCGGTCCAACACCTGCCTGTGCCCCTACCAGGCGGTGGGCTGCCTCTCACCCCTCAGCATCTCAGGTCCCGTTTTTCAACCAGAGGCTCCTGTGTGTTCCAAAAAGGCAGTCTCCCCTCCTAGGACTCTGCCCTCACACATACACACAACACTTTGCCCTGGGCACAGATGGAAAAACAGCTTTTAGAGCGAAATCGAGGGGAAAGTACAGTGATTTCCCGTGCAGCCCTAGCCCAGCTCCCGTGCAGTCTCGCCAGCTCCCGCCATCCCTGCCGGAGTGGTGCAGGGCAACAGCGGAGGAGCCGCGCGGCTCGTTCTGCGCTCCCGCCGGCCGGGAGCGCCCGTCCCCGCTGCCCCGCGTCCTCGCCGGCATCTGGTGTCGTGGGCGCTCTGGATTTTGGCCATCCCAGCAGGTGTGTCGTGGGATCTCGCTTCCCCGATGCATCTCCCCGATGACGTGACGTGGAGCATCTTTTATTTGGTCATTCGCCATCTGTCCTCTTCTCTGACGCGTCGGCGAGCTCTCCGACCCGCTATTTTTTTTTTTAAGATTTTATTTATTTATTTGACAGACAGATATCACAAGTAGGCAGAGAGGCAGGCAGAGAGAGAGGAGGAAGCAAGCTCCCTGCTGAGCAGAGAGCCTGATGCGGGACTCGATCCCAGGACCCTGAGATCATGACCCGAGCCAAAGGCAGCGGCTTAACCCACTGAGCCACCCAGGCGCTCCAAGATTTTATTTATTATTTGACAGAGAGAGATCACAAGCAGGCAGAGGCAGGCAGAGAGAGAGGAGGAGGAAGCAGACTCCCCATTGAGCAGAGAGCCCGATGCGGGGCTCGATCCCAGGACCCTGAGATCATGACTTGAGCCGAAGGCAGCGGCTTAACCACTGAGCCCCCCAGGCGCCCCTCTGGCCCACTTCTTAAGGGTATTGCTTGTCTCCTCCTTGTGTATGTTAGGGACTAGTCCTTTATCACAGGTAGCTTTGTAAACGCTGTCCCAGGCTGTGCCTTGTCGTCCCATTCTCCTGCTACTGTCTTGAACAGCAGAGATTTTCATTTTCATCAAGTTGAGCTGATCAGCTATTTTGCTCGCAGATGGTGCCTTTGCTGCTGTATCTGAAAATCATTGCCACACCTGAGGTCGCCTAGGTTTTCTCCTTTGTCATCTTCTAGGAGTAAGTTTGTGTATGATCCATTCTGAACGAATTTTTGTGAAGGGGGTCAAATCTGTGTCTACATTCATTTTTTACACGCACTCAGCCGATCCAGCACGTTCATTGGAAAGACTACCCAAGACTATCCTTACTCCACTGACTGCCCCTGCCCCCGTCAAAGTCGGCGACTACACTGTCCGGATCTACTCCCCAGCTCTCTACTTGATTTCTCCACTCTTTGCCAACACCACATTGTCTTCATTGTGGTAGCTTTGTAGTCTTTTTTTTTTTTTTTTTTTAAGATTTTATTTGTCAGAGAGCGTGGAGCACCAGCAGGAGGAGAGGCAGAGGGAGAAGTAGGCTCTCCTCTGAGCAGGAAGCCCGATGTGGGATTCGATCTCAGGACGCCAGGATCGTGACCTGAGCCAAAGGCTGTTGCTTAACTGGTTGAGCCCCCGGGCGCCCCACAGTAAGCCATGAAACCGAGCAGTACTCACCCTCCGGCCTGTTCCACTCAAACTGTGTTCGGTATTCTGGATCTCCTGCCTCTCCATATAAATGTTAGACTGAGCTTGTTGCTGTCCCCAGAATAACTTGCTGGGATTTTGACTGAGGTGGCACTGAGTCTATGTGGCGCACGCTGGGAAGAACCAACACTTTGACAACAGTGAATTTTCCTGTCCACAAAAACGGGATACCTCTCCGTTTATTCTTTGCTATAGTTCTTTGCTATCTTTCCTTAGAGTTTTGCAGTTTTCCTCATATAGATTCTTTTCTTTTTTTTTTTTAAAGATTTTATTTATTTATTTGACAGACAGAGATCACAAGCAGGCAGAGAGGCAGGCAGAGAGAGAGAGGAGGAAGCAGGCTCCCCGCTGAGCAGAGAGCCCGATGCCGGGGCTCGATCCCAGGACCCTGAGATCATGACCTGAGCTGAAGGCAGAGGCTTTAACCCACTGAGCCAGCCAGGCGCTCCCCTCCTCATATGGATTCTGTACATATTTTGTTAGATTTATACCTATGGGTTTCATTTTAGGGGGTACAAATGTAAGTAGTATTAACTTCAAATTCCACTTGTTCATTGCTAGTATATAGGAACGCAACTGACCTTTTAAACTTACCTTGTATCCTGAAAACTTGCTCTAACCACTTATTAGTTCTAGGTGGTGGTGGTTGTTGGTTTTTGATCAGTTCTTTAGGATTTTCTACACAGATAAATTTAGACTGAAATTCTGATGACAAACTGTAGAGATCACTTGAGGCTCTGGATTCATTTTTGCTTCTGACAGGCAGCTGGGCAAAGGGCAGATAATCTGAACCCCATGTGGGACTGAGCTGACTGGAAACCAGGGTTGGGTCTGAGGGCTGGTCTACTTATGGCTCGTCCTGCTCCTGGGTGTAGCCTTTCTGGAGCCCGGGTGGAAACCCGGAAGGTTAACTAGGGCTCTTTCCGTGGCCCCTGAGCTCTGATGGTTGGAGCCAATGGAACCACCCAGTGGCCAGTTTGGCTTCTCAGCCTCTCAGCTGTGCTGAGGGACAGGCAACATCGTATGTGTGCTGAGTAGCACTGACCTCTCCTCAGCCCTCAAGTCTTCACTCCTTATTAGATCTCTGAGGACTTCAGAACAATTTTGTCTATTTTATTCTCTGTGTGCAGGCTGGTCTCAGGTAACTCAATGCAGTGGTGACTGCAAAAGTGGAAATCCCAAGTGTTTAAGAAACCAGTTGTATGGTTTGCCACCTCTGGCCCTGTCCGCTACTGCTGGACCTTTCTGGACAAGGTCATGACTTCCAGGGACTGGGGCTGGGAAAGGGAGGCCTTGGAGAACACGGGCCAGTGACTGAGAGTGGACTGAGAGCACGAAGGCCCTTGCCAGCTGCGAGGCAGCCCACCCCAACATACCAGGTGCCTGGCCCGCCCCGCACAGCCGGGATCCAGCCGTGCCAGCGGACAGAGATGCCCAGCAGCTCAGTCTCACTGTCCTGAGGCAAAGTCCGAGTGGCAGGACTCGGGGTCAGGCTGCCATTCCTGGGGACTCTGCTCCTTGCTGCTGGAGGCAGAGGGAAGGGTGGTGGTTCATGTGTCAGGGCCCAGCAGACCCTGAGGACTGGCTTGGGGATCCAGAGATCTGGGACTGGACTCCAGCCTGCCAGTCCCTGGCTGTGGGGCTTGGGAAAATCACTTGCCATCTCTGACTCAGTGTCCTCATTTATCCTCAGGAGGGTCGAGTCACAGAATGTGCATCCGATAAAGTCCTTAGCTCAGTGCTGACACACAGGAGACACTTGGCGTGAAGCATTCTTTCCGCCCTCTCTTCCACCACTCAGCAGACAGTGACCCAGCCCTGGTGCCGGGACCTGTGGGGCTGTGAGGTGGAAAATGATCCTTGCCTGCTGAACAGTGCTGAGCGCCGCGGCCGGAGGAGGCCCCTGCGGCCTGTCAGTGGTGGGCCATCAAAATGGTGCCGTAGGATGAGGAGGCTAAGGAAGTGTCAGGGTCCAGAGCACACGAGAGGCTCAGATGACACACCTGTTTCAGGACCCAAGAACAGTTCCATCTAGTCAGGGCAGAAACGGGAGAGACCGAGGCAGGGGGAAGGCAGACCCATGGCCTTGGCCTCCACCATGCAAAACGCGCCCCTGGGCCGAGCGAGAGGCCGAACTCCCAGCACCGCAGCGTGCGTGTGCACCCTACGGAAGCCACGCCAGGCCTGAGGCCCATGCAGGAACCTCTGGGTCATGGACTCCAAGTCACACTTGGGAAAATGGGCCCAGAGATGGCCCTTGGTCACGGAGAGGAGGAGCCCAGCAGCCAAGAGGGGCTCACCACCGCGGGGTTCACCACCGCCGGGCTCACCACCGCGGGGCTCACCACCGCCGGGCTCACCACCGCGGGGCTCACCACCGCACCGGCAGCTTCAGGTCTTGTCGTCAGGCCAGGCCTTTCCACAGCCCCATACCCTGTGCTCCCACCTGACCCCACGGCTCTGCTCTTCTTCGGGAAGCCCTCTTTGAAGCCCTACATCCAGCTCCCAGGCCCTGCTGCCTGCCTCTGGTGCATTCCTCCACCTCTGACCACTGGGTGGCCACATGGCCCAACTGCCTGTGGCCACCCTTTCTACCCAGTCCGACCTCCCTGGCCTGCCCTCAGACCTGTGTCCTTATGGTTCCCCAAACCCAGGAAAGCCTGTCCCTCACCCATGCCTTAACCCCACATCAACTCTACTAGGTCGAAGTGCCCAGGCAGAGAGTCACAGCTTCTCTACATAAAACGAGACGACTGCTTGGTCTGGTTTTCAGGGACTCTTTCAATCCATGAGGGAAGGATGAGACATCCACGCACGGAAATGCTGGAGAGACCCCAGCAGGGCATGCGAAGGGCAGGAGCAGGGGAGGCTCCATTCAGCTCAGACTACTTCTCCACAGCCTCTTCTCAAAAGGAGAACAGAGAGCACCTCACACGGTCACAGCCTGGGGAACTGAGGCCTTGTATGTGGACGCCGGACCCCTGTAATGGAACCTTGCTCATGCGGACAAGAAACTGTACACCTGAAGTTCTGTTTGGAAAACCACCTGAACTGTGCGGCCTCCGACGGCCCCGCAGCACTTCGGGTCTGCCACAAGCCGACAGGCTGTCTGCCAGGCGTCCGGTCACTGCCCTTGCCCTGCTCAGGGAGCTAACCAGCACATGGACTTAGGCGGGTAGCACAAGCCTCCCCCACTCCCCGTCCCCCTCACAGACCCTGTTCACAGTGCGGGAGGGAGGGCGAGTCTCGTGCCTAGTCCGAGCAGACACTCTACCTTCCCGTTCTTCCTACTCTGGCTGGTTAAGTACCTTTGTTCCTAAAACTGCAGTGTTCCCTTTTCATATCCAACTCAGGAGCCCCCAGGACAGCAGAGCCGGGGCCCCAAGAAGCCACCAAAGACCAGGTGGGCATGGGCTCCCTAAAGGGTGTGGGGGACTTGAGAGGCAGCCTGCCAGAGCACTGCACAATCCACAGGAAACAGGACGTCTGAGGGCCTGCCCTGAAATACCTTCACTGCAGCAGGCGCCCCGAGGGCCCACCCAGTCAGCCCCCTCTGCACCCTGCTTTACCGAGGACACGGAAGCACAGGGGCTACAAAACCTACCCACCGGCATGCGCCCATACCTGTGGACCCAGGTAGGCTCGGATCCCATTCCGCATCAATAAACCCGCCAGCTCTCCCAAGATCAACGTTTCAGTTGTCTGAGCGAACCCCAAAGGCCTCTCAGGTCTTCAGATCCCTCCCCAACCCTGGTATCTCTCCTGCTGGTCCGTGTTGAGGGCTCCTAGGCTACCTGGAGGCACAGCATCCTGCCTGGACCTACGGGCTGGCTGAGGATGGCCCCAGTCTGACAGAGGGTGGTGTCTGGAACCCGGCAAGGCCAAGCCGGGACCAAGAGAAACCAACGTCCACTTCCCTCCTTATAATGAATACCAACCTTCCCAACTTCACCCAGGAAGCGCTCTGCTCAGGCCTGGAGCTCGAGGGGAGGATTTGTGCGGAGGAGTCCCCCGGGGACTCAGCCCTGTTAGGGGCAATGGCTCCATGGCTCCCCATTTGGGTGGTGACAAGCTTCTTCCACCTTCCTGGGAGCTGCCACGTGAACCGGGGGACCACTCCAAAGGCCTCTGCCCAGGTGCTGGTACCTCATAGCCCCCCTCACGTCTCTCTGGCCAGTACGGGACCTCACATGCTTCCTGACTCTAGAGCCAGACTCTTCTCCAGCATCCCCTGAGTTCGAGGAAAACCACCCTCCGGTCAGGAGACAGGACCAAGTGTGAGCCACTGGGTTCTACCTGTAGTGAAGAAGCTGGCCGTCCGCATTATAATCCCGGTAAATCTCATAGTCCTTCTCGAGGAACACTCCTGGTGGGGAAGAGCTGGAACACAGGCAAATGAAATGAAGACATGAGCGTAAGTGAAATAACTTAAAAGACCTGCAACATTCCAAACAACCAGCCTTTCCCTTCTCAGTATGGGAGTGTCATTCTTTTAGTTTTTCAGGAAAATACCCCAGTGTCCAGCCCACAAAGCTATCCCCTTCATCAGGTCAAAGGGTTACTTCCTCTGCCCTAAGCCTGCCTCACTGCACATGGTCTCGACAAAATGGACTGGAGACCCACCTGCCCTCCAGCGGGGACAGCTCCGCTGCAGCCCTGTCCACAGGCTGGGGGACAGGCACAGACACTGACTGTCCCATCCTGAATTTTAGGAGCTCACATGACTTGGAACTGGGGATTCTACTCTAAGGCCATACTGGTGGATTAGTAAGAACCATGACTTTAGGGGTGGTTGGGTGGCTCATTCATGAAGCATTTGCCTTCAGCTCAGGCCATGATCCCAGGGTCCTGGGATCGAGCCCTGCATTGGGCTCCCTGCCCGCTGGGAAACCTGCTTCTCCCTCTCCCACTCCTGCTTGTGCTCCCTCTCTTGCTGTGTCTCTCTCTGTCAAATAAATAAAAGCTTTAAACAATAACAACAAAAAAACCTCCATGACTTTGATCAGATGACCTGAGAAGGAAGCAGTGTTAGAAATACTCTCACAGTGGGGATAGGAGGGGTGTGCGCCTGGGTGGCGCAGTCAGTTGAACATCCAGCTCTTGATTTCGGCTCAGGTCATGATCTCAGGGTCCTGGGATCGAGCCCCAAGTCAGGCTCCACACTCAAGGGGGAGTCTCCTTGAGGCTCTCCCTCTCCCTATGCCTGTCCCCCTGTTCTTTCTCTCAAATAAATAAGTCTTAAAAAAAAAAAATACTCTCACAGGGATGATAAACTTCTTAAAAGTGGGGTTGTGGAGCATAACAGGCCCTCACTATCTGGGAAATATATTAGTGGGTGATTATCTTGATTATCTTGGCAGATGTTCAAAGACATGATCAAATTAATGTCTATGATTTAAAAACTCAGTAACGGGGTGCCTGGGTGGCTCAGTGGGTTAGAGCCTCTGCCTTCGGCTCAGGTCATGATCCCAGGGTCCTGGGATCGAGCCCTGCATCGGGCTCTCTGCTCAGCAGGGAGCCTGCTTCCCCCCCCCCCCTCCGCCCCGCTTCTCTCTGCCTGCCTCTCTGCCTACTTGTGATCTCTGTCAAATAAATAAATAAAATCCTAAAAAAACAAAAACCAAAAACTCTCAGTAATTCAGAAGTAAAAGAAAATTTACTTAACTCGATCAAGAATACCCACATGAAATTCAAGGCCTTCACAATTTTAGTAGTAAAAGGCTGAAAGCATACGCATAAAGTCAGAATGAGAGAACACCTACTCTCACCACTGTATGTCATAATTTTGGAAATGCTAGTCAATGCAGTAAGACAAAAAAGGAAAGAGATTTAAATATTTGAAAGAGACAAAACTGTCATTAGTTGTGACCCTAGAGAAAGTAAAGGAATCAACGGAGCAGCTACTGAAGGTATTAGGGAGACTTGTAATTCATCACTTGTGTGATAGAGAAGACGAACAGCTCTTCTGTGTATTCGCAGAAACTTCTAGAACAGAGCGCACCTTCATCACAGCAATAACCCCAGACGTATCACAAAATCCCAGGCCCAAGTTAAAAAGGAGTACATTGGAGGCGCCTGGGTGGCTCAGTCGTTAAGTGTCTGCCTTAGGCTCAGGTCATGATCCTGGGATCCTAGGTTCAAGCCCTGCCTGGGGCTCCCTGCTCAGCAGGGAGCCTGCTTCTCCCTCTGCCAGCTCTGCCTGATCTGCCTACTGCTCTCTCTGACAAATAAATAATCTTAAAATAACTAAATAAAAAGGAGTACATTAGATCAGTATGAATAAAACTATAAATTTTGGGGCCCCTGGATGGCTCAGTGGGTTGAGCCTCTGTCTTCGGCTCAGGTCATGATCTCAGGGTCCTGGGATCGAGTCCCACATTGGGCTCTCTGCTTGGCAGGGAGCCTGCTTCCCCCTGCTTCTCTGCCTGCTTCTCTGCCTACTTGTGATCTCTACCTGTCAAATAAACAAGTAAAATCTTAAAAAGCAAACAAAAAACTATAAATTTTCTATTAAGGTACACAGAGGAATCAGAATACATACAAGGTTCCTTGCACAGGAAAACTCAATAATTATGAAGATATAACTTTAAAATTGGTTGGGGTGCCTGGGTGGCTCAGTGGGTTGAGCCGCTGCCTTCAGCTCGGGTCATGATCTCGGGGTCCTGGGATCGAGTCCCGCATCGGGCTCTCTGCTCAGCAGGGAGCCTGCTTCCTCCTCTCTCTCTGCCTGCCTCTCTGCCTACTTGTGATCTCTGTCAAATAAATAAATAAAATCTTAAAAAAAAATTTGGTTAATACACTTAATGTAATTTTAATAACATTTCCAATAGGAAGGAATGTTTTTAGAACTCAGAGTGTTTGGAAAGTTAACCCCCAAAAATAAACAAGTAAAAATAACTCAGAACAAGTTCAGAAATTATAATGGGAGAGATAATTTTTACCATTAGATACTTCACATGTACACTAGAAACAAACGTGTCCAGCAATGGGAGCTCGTATTCTCAGTATTGTTCATACTGAGAAACAGAATGTTTGTGGAAATACTGTTATAGTATTTAATTTCTTTTTAAAAGATTTTATTGGGGCACCTGGGTGGCTCAGTGGGTTAAAGCCTCTGCCTTCGGCTTGGGTCATGATCTCATGGTTCTGGGATCCAGCCCTGCATCGGGCTCTCTGCTCAGTGAGGAGCCTGCTTCCTCCTCTATCTCTCTGCCTGTTTCTCTGTCTACTTGCGATCTCTGTCAAATAAATAAATAAAATCTTAAAAAAAAAAAAAGATTTTATTTATTTGGGTGGGGGAGAGCGCAAGCAGAGGGAGAAGCAGGCTCCCCCTGAGCAAGGAGTCTGATACCGGGCTCGACCCCAGGACCCTGGGATCAGGACCTGAGCTGAAGGCAGACGCTTAACTACTGAGCCACCCAGGCACCCTTGCTGTAGTAGTTTCAGAACTGCAAAGGTAAATGCCAGAGAACTGAGAGAGAGCATTCAGTGGGTTTTAAAATTTTTCTTCTGTCAAACTATATGTACTAGAAAGTACAACTAATGTGCATTGCTTCGCTAATACAAAAGTTATTTTAAAAGCTGAATGAATGAATGGCTAATGTTAACAGTGGCTGCTGGTGTTTTTGTAACACATAATCATGCTACAGAACAAACAGCTAGAAACATGAAAAATGATGTATCACGCAAACGCAGCTGTAGGCCACCTGCATGTACATTTTCATCAGCTGGTGCATCCCTCCTCCTCCTGGAGGGCCGCCAGCAGCCGACAGGGGTCCTGCAGATCTGGGAGCACCTGACTGTTGGCCAGAGATGCAGCGACAACCCCGCCCGTTCCCTGTGCTCACAGGGGCTTTGTCACGTGTGCTCAGGCCAGGCTGGTACATGGTTCATTCTTCAAAGCTAAAACCAGCAGTTTTTCCACCATCAGACTGCCACTTTGGCCGCCTGGAGATACTCCTTTTAAATTTTGTGCTGTCACAGACCCCTGGGCCCTGACACTTCCCTCTCTGTTTCCAATTCCAGCCACCAGTGTCTAGGGCTGTCACCTCTCCTCCAGACTGCTGCTAAGCCAGGGAAGCACCCACTCCATGCTAGGTCTGGGCTGGGGGCAGGGAGACGAGGCAGGTGAGGCAGACACACTTCTGCCGCCAGAGCTCCCACTTGGTGCGTGGCCCACAGGGAACGACCCAGAGTTTCAGGAAGTGGCAGGAGCCAGACAGGGAGCAAGCCCAAGGAGGGAGGCCGGGAGCAGCTCTCTGAGAGGGGCATTTGGGCAGCAAACAGGGCAAACAGGAAACTAGGCAGAGGGACCTCAAGAGGGATAAGCCTGGCACCCCGCAGGACAGAAACGTGGCCTCGGTGCTAAGGTGCAGTGAGCTCTGAGTGAGGGTACAAAGGGGTGCTGGGGACAGATCACACGGGGCCCTCTGGGTGGGCCACATGGAAAGCCTGCCAAGCTACAGCCCCTGAGCCAAGAGCAATCCGCTGCCTAGTTTGTGGGCTAAGAATGGCTTTTATATCTAAAAAAAAATTGCTAGCAAAATGTGAAAATTACAAGAGCTAATTTGAATTTCAGTGTCCATAAGTAACAGGTTACAGGAACCCAGCCCCACTCACTGGTTTCTGTGTTGTCTGTGGCTGCTTTTGCATAGTAACAGCAGAGTCAAGTCACCCCGCCAGAGGCCAAAAGTGGGGCTCCGAGCGCTTGGTGCTGGGGCTCAGCAGAGCGCAAAGGGCAGAGATGTAGCTGTAACCCCACAGGGTTGAAGGTGTCGCACATCACCATCTTGAACAGCCTTTGTTATGTTTTTTTTTAAGATTTATTTATTTGAAAGGCAGGGGGCAGAAAGAGAGAGTCTTTGCTTTCTTTCTTTTTTTAAGATTTTTATTTATTTGTCAGAGAGAGAGCGCACAAGCAGAGGGAGAAGCGGACCCTCCGCTGAGCAGGGAGCCCTATGCAGGGCTGGACCCCAGGACCTCGGGATCATGATCTGAGCTGAAGGCAGATGCTCAACTGAAGCCCCCCAGGTGCCTCCGGGGGACAGAGTCATAACCAGTGTCTGCACTGAATGCAGAGCTCGATGTGGGGCTTGATCTTACCACTGAGGTCATGGCCCGAGCTGAAACCAGGAGGCCGAGGGGGCCACCCAGGTGCCCTGTTTGTTACATGTTTACTACGTGTGCGCGCCCACACCACCGCAGTGAGAGAAGCTGGCCCTGCCTGTTACCTCCCTGTCCCCGTCGGCACTGCCAGACCAACTGCTCACAACACCCCAACTCAGGCAACAGTTGGAAGTTTAAACAGACACTGGAATGGAAATCTCATCACAGCAGAACTACTTCACAAAACGAGAAGGACTCTTACAACAAGTCGGTTTCCAAGTGGCTCATTCATTAGCTAAACAAGGAAAACTGTTCACCGGTGACTGGTTAAATTATTATTTTTAAAGATTTTATTCATTTATCTGACAGAGACCGAGAGAATGGGAACACAAGCAGGGGGAGTGGGAGAGGGAGAAGCAGGCTCCTCGCTGAGCAGGGAGCCCGATGTGGGACTGGATCCCAGGATGCTGGGATCATGACCTGAGCTGAAGGCAGAGGCTTATGGACTGAGCCGCCCAGGCGCCCCCAGTGATCGGTTCACTTAAGTGCTGACTGCAGCAGAGAACAGAAACCTGCTGGAGACTGTCCGCCTTTCGGCAAGGACAGCTGCTTCCAGAGCTGCGGACAGTCAGCTACAGCAGGAGCCCGGGACTCACGAGGGTTTCTTGGGCTCTTGGTGGTGTCTGGGCGCTACCGACACTCCCTTGCCTTCACAAAGGAGTCAGTGGGCAGTGGGAAGCGACAGAGGAACCAGCCTCCATGCTGGGAAAGACTCTCCCTCTCGTTCTGCTCCTGCCTCTCAAATAAGTAAGTCTTAAAGAAACGTAACAAAGGCTGTGATGGAGGAACCACCACAGCTGAGACAGTCTCCCAGGAGCCGAGGAGATGCCTCCTTCCGTCCAACCTGAAGACGCACCGCAGGCGGTGACCAGGCTGGTGGTTCAGCCGGGAAGGCTCGGCCGCAGCGCTCACAGAGCCTGTGCGAACAGAGCTGAGGGGCCATGGCTGCTCGGTGTGCGTTCCCGTGGGGGTGCTCTGGGGACCCTCTGGGCCCGCACAGTGGTGCCCACTGCAAGCTTCATGTGCTCTCCTGGACTCTGCCGAAAGCAGAAGCCGAACATCCTGACCTGCCCACCAGGGGCGGCTCCACGGCAGAAACTCTTCCCAAACTCTGTGCTGAGACAGATTTTCTATTTTTTTTTTTAAGATTTTATTTATTTATTTGACAGACAGAGATCCCAAATAGGCAGAGAGACAGACAGAGAGGTGGCGGGGTGGGGGGGGGGCGTGGGGAGTAGGCTCCCCAGTGAGCAGAGACCCCCTCATGCGGGGCTCGATCCCAGGACCCTGAGACCATGACCTGAGCCGAAGGCAGAGGCTCAACCCACTGAGCCACCCAGGCGCCCCAGATTTTGTGTTTCTTAATGAACTCAAGCTAACACTGTAAGGCAAACATCACTTTTATGTGAAACTGACACCGGGAAAGTCTCATTTGGTGACAACCAGCTCTGAGTCCAGGTGGCGCCGGCTCCCTCACCGGTGTCCCCCGCTGCCAAACGTCAGGATGAGCAGGAGATGGCGTTCCCGCATCTGCATCGGACACAACCTCCACGATCGCAGCACAGTCTGGCGGGACTCGCAAGCCTCAAGCAAGAGCCGGCGCAGGAGAAACGACCCTGTTCGGAAACCCACCCTGTGGCGCACGAGGGGCTCCCCCTCACCTGAGGCGGTTCGTCATCTGCAGGGTCGAGGCTCGCGACGAGGCAACTACCCAGAGGAGAGTCGGCGAGAACCGGTCGATGCCCTCCGAACGCGGCTCCCGGACCGGCCGGCGCGGCCAGGGGGACGACGTCCAAAGACCAAAGCCACAGAGTCGCGTCACCAGCCTCAGCAGCCGGGCGCGCGCGGTCCCGGGGTCGGGGCGGCTCCCTCGGACCCCCCGACCCCCACCCCGAGCCGCCGCACCGGCGTCCTGCTGTGCCTGGGCCCGGCCAGGCCTCCCTCCTGCGGCCGCGCCCACCCGCTCCTGCAGGAGCCGCCGCCTCCGAGCGCCCGCGCGAGGCCTCCCAGGGCGCAGGCCCCGCGGCAAGTGCGGTGCGCGCGGAGAGAAGACCCGCCGGAGGCCGGCCCAGAGCGGGCAGGTGGTGGAGGCGCTGCCGGGAGCAGCGCGTTGCTAGGGCCGGACGCGTGCGCCCCGAAGCGAAGCAAAAAGACTGACCGCGTTGAGCCGGGACGACGGACGCGGGAAGCGCCTGCGGCCGATGCCTCGGGGGACGGGGCAAGCTCGGGGGCGCAGCGCGCCGGGTCCGCGGAGACGCGGGGAAAGGAAGGAGGAGAATCCGAGCGCCTCCGAGAGCCGCGGCCTGCTCGGCGCGACCAGCCCCGGCCGGACGGACCGGAGACCGTGAGAAAGGCCTCGACGGACCCCAGCCGCAGCCCTAACCCAACCCTACGGCCTCCGGGCTGCGGAAGCCCCCGACAGCCCGGGGGAGGAACACGGCGACCACGTGCGGGAGACGCGGGCACAATCGGCCGCCGGGGACGGTCTCGCGGGTGCAGCGAGGGGAGAACCGGCGTCGGGCAGCGCGGTCGAGGCCCAGGAGGGCGGCCGCGCGGGGACGCCCGACCGCCAGGGCCCGCCCGTCCGCCCGGGCCCGCGGCGCCGCACACACGCGCTTCCCGCGGCGCCGCACACGCGCACGGCCGGCGTCGTCCCGCGAGGGCTCGGGCCCGGGGCGTCCGGCCCCGACACCGCGCAGACCCGAGGGGCGCCGGGAACCGGAGGCGGCGACGACCCACGAGCGTGCGACACGCGCTCCTTCTCCTCACGCCTCGTCCCGGGGTCCGGCCGCGCTCGGGAGCGTCGCCGGGCGTGGCCCCGACGGCCGGACCCCCGCCCCGAGGAGCACGACACAGCGCGGGGTGAAGCGCCGCGAAAGGAGGTCCGCCCGGCCCCAAACGCGAAGCGCAGGACACGCGGCCTGGCGACCGACTCAGCCTCGCCGGACCCGCCGCTCCCCGGCCGCGAGGAGAGGCGAGGCCGCGGCCCGGAAGAAAGTCCCAGTCAAAGCCTAAAACCCGGTGGAAAGGCGGGAGGAAGCGAGGCCGCGTCACCAGCTCCCAAGAACCTGGGGCGTCTGCATCCGACCGAGCCGACTCCGCAGCAAAAACCCTAACAGCCGCCGAGAGCGCCGTTTTCGGAAGGAAAAGGGGCCCCTTCGCCGAGCGGCGCCGCGCGGACCCGGGAAGTCCCCCGGCCGGCCGCGCGGACCCGCCCCACGAGCGCCGCCCGAGGAGCGCCGGGCGCGCAGGGGGGGCCGCCGGGGCCGGGCCGCGAGCCTCCCGCCGCGGACGGCGTCTCAGCCCCGGCCGGGTCCCGGTCCTCGTCCCGGCGCCGCGGACAGCCCCGCGCGGAGCGGCTCGCGAGCGGAGGAAGGAGGCCGGGCCGCAGGCGGGACCGCGACCCGAGGCGCCGAGGGCGGCGGCGGAGCTCGTCCGCGGTTCGCCGCACTCCGCGCGCTCCGGTCCCGGCGGCCGAGGGGAGCCCCGCGCCCTGCTGTCCTGCGGGGAGACGCGGCTCCGCTCGGTCTGCGCTCCCGGGACGCCGACGCAGCGTCGCTCTTCCGCCCCGCACTTCCGCTCTGGACTTCCGCCCCGCACTTCCGCTCTGGACTTCCGCCCCGCACTTCCGCTCTGGACTTCCGCCCCGCACTTCCGCTCTGGACTTCCGCCCCGCTCTTCCGCCCCGCACTTCCGCCCCGCACTTCCGCGCGTCACTGCTCTGCAGGACGCGTCTCCACGTCGGACCCCGGCGGCTGCGGGCCACTTGCGCTGGCTCCGCGAAAGGAACACCAGGGCTGGGGACTGACGACCGCACACGCCTGGCGCGACCCGCACTCACAGGGCACCAGCGGCCCGGCAGGGTGGGCGCTCCCCAAAACCCAAGTCAGGGTCCCCTGGGAACGCCGCCTGGACCTCCCGCAGCGTCTCCCGGATGGAGGGCGGCCCGCGACCCCGAAGACAGCAGGGCTCCGGGGCCGGGCCGCTGCGAGCAGACACGCGGGCACCAGCATGGCCAGGGCGGAGGGGACAGTTTAGAAGATGAAGAGCGAGTCCTTCCTAGCGCCCCAGGAAAGGAGCCCCAGACAGATTCAGGCCTCAGTGTGACAATAAAACTGTGAGGCAGGGGCGCCTGGGGGGCTCAGTGGGGTAAGCCTCTGCCTTCGGCTCAGGTCATGGTCTCAGGGTCCTGGGATCGAGCCCTGCGTGGGACTCTCTGCTCAGCGGGGAGCCTGCTTCCTCCTCTCTCTCTGCCTGCTTGTGATCTCTGTCTGTCAAATAAATATATTTAAACAAAACCAAACAAAACAAAAAACTGTAAGGTGAAGGCGGGACATGCAAGGGAACGGGTGTCGGCCAGGAAGAACTTTTTATTTAAAATATTAAATGCATAAACCACAAGGACAAAAGACTGATCAAGGAGGCTGCATGAAAACCAAGGACAAAGGACCCAGTAAGCAGTCAGGTGGCAGAGGACAGGACGCCCGTAACATCTACGAGGATCAATGAGCAATTGATATTAGCAACATACAAGGAACTCCTGCCAACTACCCAGAAAGTAAAACAGCAACTGCAGGGGGAAAATGATACCAAACTAAGCAACAAATGGTGAACGCGCTCATGAAGAGAGAATGAGCCTCAGAGGCAAAGAAGAAATGAAAACGAGTGGGCCGGCAAGACCCCCCCCAGTAAAGCCCGGTGCTGGGAGCCTGTGGCAGCCGCACAGACCCCAGGACCCTCACCCAGACCCCTGGTGGTGGAGCTGCAGGGCCACCCCACAGTCGGAAGAGCAGCACCCCAACTGAGGACCCACACACGATGAGAGCACACGTGGACCACAAGACACACGCCAGGTGCATGGGGTGTGAGCAGCCTGCGGACAACCGCGGGAGAGGGCCACAGAGAAGACTGTGCCTCAAAGGACACCGAGACCATCAACCAATCCCTTTGCTGGGTCAGTGAGCTAAGGAGACAGAACAGCAAGTGTCCTGCCAACCCAGAGACAGGTGTCCAGAACTGGCGACCAGTAAACCCAACAGCTATCAATTATTTATAAGAAACACACCCAAAGTATAAGGAAAGGACTGTAGTTTGGGGAGACATGTTCAGAGGTCAAAGCAGCAGTGTTACGTGATATCAATCCGACTTCAAGGCAACGAGAGGGGAAACAGGACAACTACTTGACGACAAAAGCGGTTAATTCCCAAGGAAAACCTAACAGTCCCAAATTCACGCAGGACCAACCCACAGCTCCAACACAAGCGGACAGATGAAAAGGAGAAACAGATGAATCCTAGCAACCCAGGAGACTCAACCCCTTCAGAAGTGACACACCAGGCAGACAAAAAATCAGTAAGAAACTTGACTGATAACAACAGATCTGACCTTACCAACACACAGAGAACATTAGACCTAACAAACAGGGGTAAGAAATTATTTTTTAAATATTCAGAAGACCATTTACAAAATTCAGGATTTAAGCCACAAAGCAAATCTCAAAAATAATACTAACAAAAGCCTCCCCCATGTTTTCTGACCAAAATGAAATTACGTTGGCAATGAAGAACAAGAATGAAAAATAACCCATAGTTTTAGAAATAAGGACATTTGTAAGTTACAAATCAGTCAAAGAAGAAACCATAATTAAAACCAGGAAATATTTGGGGTGCCTGGGTGGCTCAGTCAGTTGGGTGTCAGATCTCGGTTTCAGCTCAGGTCATGATCACAGGTCCTGTCGAGTCTCCCACTGGGCCCCCTGCTCAGCGGGGAGCCTGCTTCTCGCTCTGCCCCTGCCCCTCCCCCATGTGTGTGCGTGCACCTGCTCTCTCCCCCCTCCCTCGCCCCTCCCTCACTCTCACGCTCTCACTCTCAAATAAAATATTAAAAAAAAAGTTAGCAATCTCTATTTTGAAAAGTACACAGAACAAGTATTTTAGGAATGCAAGGAACACAGAATTGAATGCCAATTGCAGGAATGTCCCTGCTCCAGAGGCCAGAAGTCTAAGCTCCAGCTGTGGGCGGGGCTGGCTCCTTCTGGAGGCTCTGGGGGACAACTGTCCCAGGCCTTTCTCCAGCGGCTGGTGGAGCTGGCAGTCCTGGGCATCCCAGGGCTTGTGGACACATCGCTCGGTCTCTGCCTCCGTGGTCATCGGTCTTCTCCTTGTGTCTCTGTTCTTACGAGGACATCCGTCCTACCTGGTTAAGGCTCACCCTCTCTGATGTAACCTCACTCATCACATCTGCAAGAGCCCTATTTCCAAGTAAGTTCCCATGCTGAGCTCCTGGGGTTAGGACTTCAGCCCATCTCGGGGGGTCACAGGCCAACCAACACCAGTATCAGTAGACTTAGCAAATATACTTGATAAAACAGTACATCCATTCACAAAAGCCTGACAACAGAAGGGGGTACTTCCTGTGCCCGACAATGTCACCACATCATCAGGACAGCAGGCACGCAGGCTCAGCCCTGGGGCAAGGCCAGGCACTGGGGCTAGAAGCGCAGGAGCCCAGCAAACGCGGCAGAAACAAGACTGAAACATACGAGTCGACCTGCATGTTAACAGGAAAGATCAGAAGACCGGACTTTAGGAAGGGATATAAAGTAGATACAGGGGCGCCTGGGTGGCTCAGTGGGTTAAAGCCGCTGCCTTCGGCTCAGGTCATGATCTCAGGGTCCTGGGATCGAGCCCCACATCGGGCTCTCTGCTCAGCCGGAAGCCTACCTCCCCCGCCCCCCACCCGCCTGCCTCTCTGCCTACTTGTGATCTCTGCCAAATAAATAAATAAAATCTTTAAAAAAAATAGACGCAAGTCCTTTGCAGAGAGAAGTGCTAATGCACACCATCTTATCGTGGGAAAAGACAACGTAACAGAGATGCCCATTTCCCCTGAGCTGACCCATAAACTCAGCACAATTCTAACCCAAATCCAAACAGGACTTGTGCTGGAAATCCTGACCCGGAGCTGATGCAGTAACCCCACATCCCCACAGAACATGCGAGGCTCCGGAAGAGGACAGTCCCGCCCCGGACAGCACAGCACAGAGCAGAGAAGGGCCGCCAGAGAGAGGGGGCGACAGACACATCTGCCTACAGAACCCTAAAAAGAATCCAATCTCTCCACCTAATTACAGAGATGAGTCAGCAACCAATAGGATAAAGAATTCAAAATCCTCACACCCCGATGAACAACGGAGACTCTGTGTGGTGAGCCCAGAGGCTGCGGAAGCTGACTGACAGCGGGAGTGCGGGAGGGCGGCTGGGCGGGGGCACAGCGGGGGTCGCACAGGGAACCAGAGGCAGAGCCCACACCTATTTGCTTTCTCCTGGGTGCTCACCCCAGGAGCTCCTCAACCTCACCAGGGGAAGTGCCACTTTCCGGAGGCGACCCCCCCAGCGTCTCCTTAGGCCCACCCAGCCACCGCCTCTTTGGCTTCTGACCTCTGGGGAGAGTCCAAGGTAGGGGCCAGGGCCGGCCGCCCCAAGATATGTCACCACAGCAAACTGATTATTTTGCACGGAAGCAAGGTCAGACGCCACTCTGTCCCCCGAAAGCTGAAGTAACCCTTCCACGTGGAGAACACCCTCCCTGGAGGGGCAGTAAAAAGACACACTTCTTGGGCACCTGGGGGCCTCAGTCATCAAGCGTCTGCCTTCGGCTCAGGTCATGCTCCCGGGGTCCTGGGATCGAGTCCCGCATCGGGCTCTGCTCAGCAGGGGGCCTGCTTCTCCCTCTGCAGCTGCCCAGGCTTGTGCTCCCTCCCCTGCCATCTCTGTCAGTTAAATAAATAAATAAAAATCTTTAAAAAAGAAAAAAGCCTCCCTTCTCACCAGAGGTAGGTGCTTCCTCACGGAGCGAGGCGGACATCACCTCAGTCCAGACTCTGCGCAGAGTTCCTCCTAAATAAAGCTCCCAAAGGTCTGCTCTCTTTATCCTGACGATTCCTCACTAATTCACTGTCTCCTTGTCTAAAAAATATAAAAACTACCTGTGTTGGCCATTTCCTGGGGTCTCAATTTCATTACTGGACTTCTATGCATGAAATAAAACTGTTTTCTTCCTCCTGTTAATCTGACTTATGTCATTTTAATTCCAAACCCAG
The DNA here is from genome assembly GCF_964662115.1 of Mustela nivalis. Classification (NCBI taxonomy): domain Eukaryota; kingdom Metazoa; phylum Chordata; class Mammalia; order Carnivora; family Mustelidae; genus Mustela; species Mustela nivalis. The sequence goes on along the minus strand of NC_139021.1, from coordinate 292,700 downwards.
CCAGAAGAATCCCAGGAGGAAAGAAGATTTCTGCCTCCCCAGTGCCAGCATTCCCACTGATCCGACCCATGGACGGGCCCCACCTTCCTCATCCCACTCAGGAGCGCCACAGCCGGCTGTCCAGCCCCCACAGCACCCCAAACCTGCCAGTATGCCCATCCAACTGTTCCACGCAGAACAGCGGGGTCCAGCTCCCACGGATGGTGCCAACCACCCGTTTCCATCCTGGGCCCCTCGGGCGCCCCCTTCACAGGAGGGAAAGGGACCTGCAGCATCAACCAGGTTAGATCACTTTGTGGCCTGGCCTCCGAAGCCAATTATTCGTGTCCCTCCATGCTCCCCGGCTTCTTGTCACCTCCTGTCCCCAGGGCATACTGTCCTAGCACCTTCCTGACCAGCCGATCCTGCTGGACTGGGCTCCCTGAGAGCTGGGCCCAGAGCCGAGCCAGCCAGGTGTGGGCACTGGGGTACACGGTGCTTCCGGGGGTCTGCGTCCAGTGGGTCCTAACCCCACATCCATGCCCCCAGAGTGGACAGAACCAAATGATTTCATGGTCACAAGCCAGAAAACCTCCCGCCCCAGGAGCCTCCCAACAGCCCTGCCTGGGAGAGGAGAGCCCTGAGGCCGCCCAGCAGCGGGCAGCTCCCGCCTCCCTTATCACCAACACACGCTCTTGCCAAACGGCAGCGAGGGCGTCTGGAGGGCAAGGGTGGGAGCCAGCATAGGCAACTGCGGGCATGAGGGTCGCCGCAACCCCCGCCCCCTCCGGCCCGCATGCCCGCCCGCCCGCCCGCCCGCCCCCTCACCTGCCCGCCTCACCTGCCGCTCTCCTCCTTCAGAGCCCCAAAGGCGGCCTGCCGGCTGGCCCTCCCCACAGGCTCCTGGGCCTTCTCGCCAGCGTCCAGCTCAGGCTCCAGGGACGAGCTGGTGCTGCCCTCACGGCTGACGCTGCTGGCCCTCCCGGGGCTGTTCTCCGCCGAGGCACGGGGGGACTCGGTGTTCTGCTTCAGGGTCTGCAGCTTGGCGAGGGGGATGATGTCGCAGTCCTGTGGCCGGTGCCACACGGTGCGCTGGGTGCTGGCGTTGTAGTAGTAGAAGCGGGACGTGTTGGGGTCAAACAGCTCCCACCACTGGTTCTCGCTGGTGCGCTTGATGCGGACGCCGGCCGGCGGGTCCCACACGCACTCGCCGGTGACCAGGTTGGCGTACATGCGCTCACGGGTGCGCGGCTCGATGATCTCCACCCACTCCAGCCTGAGAAAGAGCAAGAGAAGCGTCAGCAGGCTCGGGCGCCGGCCTCAGGAACAAGGGGCTCCCGCAGCCTGGCCCGGACAAGGGGGCTGCCTCCGACCGCCGGCCCACTGCCCACCCCGGGGCACCGGGCCTGTCCGCCACGTGCTGTGCCCCGCGTGCCCCAGCCGCTGTGCAGGCCCCCTCCTTGCGGAGGGCGGTGTTTGTAGACCCTGTCCCCCATCTGCCATCCCTAACACCAGAGCACCAAGTCAGACTGAAGCCCCATCCCCGACCCTCCAGAAGCTTGTTATTGACCGGGAGCTTGCCATGGACACTTGGCCAAGCACCTCCCCGCTGGCCTCCAAGGCTCTAGCTCCCTGTCCTCAGAGGAAACTGCACACAGCTTGGCTGCGTCCGGCAGGGGGCCCTGGCTGCTCTCAGTTGGCCTGGCCACCACGGGCCACCACTGGCCGTCCACCTGCAGCAGAAATGGACGCCCCGTCTTTACACCGGGCCCAGCTGAGAAGCCCGGCCGGGCTGGGGTGTGACTTGTGCTTTGGTCCATGTTCTCCCTGGGGCTCCCAGAGCGTCCCCCACCTTAAGGACACTGTTTGTTCGCTTTTGAAGATTTTATTCATTTATTTTAGAGAGAGATACAGAGAGAGCCTGAGTGGACAAGAAGGGCAGAGGGAGAATCCCAAGCAGGTTCCCCGCGGAGCGTAGAGCCCCACGCAGGGCTGGATCTCATGACCCTGAGACCATGACCCAACGCCCAACCAACCACATCACTCAGGCACCGCATCCCACCATTCCGTAATGAAAACTACAGCTATTCAGAACAAGCCACTTTTAATGTCAATATATCTGATATCAGGGTGTGTCTGGCTGACATGTAGCATATTTTTATTCTGCTCCCAAGTTTCCGCATAATAACAACCCTTGAAATGCCGCAGACGGCTGTGCAGTGTGGGGGCTCTGCGTCTGTCAGCTCTTCTACTGTTCGGGAACTGCGCGATGGGCACGCCCGTCAGCATCACAGCGCTGGCCTCCGAGCGCCGACCTGTTCGAGGCCAGATGCCCCGTGCTGGAGGGAGAAGGACATCACTTGCTGTCCGCTCCGAGCAGCTCGGAGGCTCTGGGCCTCCTTCGGGGTCAACAGATGCTTCCAGAAGCTGGTGAGGAGGGCTGGGTGAGTCCTGGGTCTGTCTCAGCCAGCACCGGGACGTGGGCACCCGGCACAGCACAGCAAGGCCAGGTGGATGGACACCACGTGCCCCCAGTCTGTGGGACAGGGTGCCCCTGTGTGGGCAGGCGGTGAGGGACAGCGGTGGCATGTGGAGCCGTGGAGAGCGCAGGAGACGGGGGCACAGGGAGAGAAGGGAGCATGGCAGGACGAGGTGCGGGACCTGCCTACGGGGCCCACGGACCCCAAGAAGGGCCAGGCGGTGCAGGCATATTCTCGAGCAGCAGGTGCGTGAGAGAGAGCGTGGAGAGGAGTCAGCAGACATCTCTCCCAGCCGGACCTCGCCTGGGAAGCCAAGAGGAGCCAGGAGCAGGCAGGGAAGGTGGCAAGGCCACAGTGTGGCCTGTTCTGTCTGACCCGAGGATAAACAGCAGCCGTCTGGATGCTGGCAGAGCCGTCCTGCGGGTGCCAGGCAGTGAGGGGCTGGGGGAGTCGGGGTCATGGGCTAGGAGGAAGCCAGCGGACGGCGAGGTGAGTCCTGTCCCATACCCCACTGGGACCGGGCACAGAGCGACCTTTTCCTCACCCCGGCCCTCCCCACCTGCCTGGCCCACAGGCCACACCCCCACCTCTCTGAGGGGGCCAGTGGGGGCCCCCACAACCGCACTCCTTAGTCCTCAACGGAACTGGGCCACTGGACACTACCGATTACCCCCTTTCACCTTCAAAGTTTTAACTTTTCGTTTTGAAACAGTCTTAGGCCATCAAGGCTGCTCTAACAGAACACGGCAGAGTGGGCAGTTTATAAACAACAGACGTTTCTTGTTTGCAGTCCGGAAGCCGGATGTGGGAGTTCAAGGTGCTGGCCGGGTTCTGGTGAGAACTGTTCCGACAGCAGACAATGCTTGTCCCTGCGCCCTCGCACAGACAGCAGACGGGGCGGCGTGCTCTCCTGGGGTGCCAGTCCCATCACGGGGTTCCACCCTCAACATCTCGTCCCCCCAAAGGCCCTGCCTCCACGCACCGTCAACACGCACAGCACGGGGGAAGCATTCAGCCTGGAACAGAAACAGCTTCACGGGAACAGAGCAGTTAAAGCGACGGTGCTACTGCCCACAGGACACAGGCAGAGATCCGCTCAGGGCGCCGTGCTCGAGCCTGGCAGGAGTGTGCGGCCGCGGCCACGGCAGCACCCCCACCATCGGCCGTGGCCCCCTCCCTATGGTGAGGACGGGCCTCATGGGAGCCGCTTCAGGCACCCGTGTGACGTCTCTGGCCTCTCCCACTGAGGACCTGCCCCCCCTCCGCGCCTCCTCGCCAGGACCCTGTCCGGGGGCTCCCGGAGTCAGACAGTCGCAGTGCGGGTAGCAGGAAACCCACACTTTTTCTCCTTCCCACCTTCCCTGTTTTCCAAGTTTCACAATGTGTTTTCACCTCACGGTGCCTTCTGCCTTTTTGGTGGAAAGTCTAGATTTTAATGCTGAACTCCTACATCTTTGCTTTTCTTCCCTGATTTCTCCTCTTTGTACCCGGTGTAAAAACTCTCCCCGACTTCTAAGTCAAAACTCCTCTCTGAAATCGACTTCTCACAGCTTTATAGCTTTGCCTCCTCTTGAAGTCGTTTCTGTATCTGGCCCTTCGCTGACTGTATGAAATTTCATTTTCCTCACGCAGGTCACTGGGCCTCTCACGACGGTCTGCACACGGCACCCCTCCGTCCACGACAGACCCAGGTCTGAGCGAGCCACCAGCTGCGTGGGTCAGTATGAACCTGCCCAGCACCCTGTCGTCCTCCCCAGGACAGCCGCGGACAACCCACATTTTCCGGAGTCCCACTCGGCTTCCTCCTCACGGGCTTCTTGGCTGCTCCGGGCCCTCAGTCTTCCCTGCACGCTCTGCTGTCTACCCCAGGAGGGCCGCACGCATGTTCCACCCAAACCATGGCACACCCACTCATCCAGGTCTCCATTAAAGGCTGTGTACACCTTTTGTCAGACTTATTCCCAGGCTTCACACACACACACTGTTGTAAATGGTATGTTTAAGCTTTAAAAAGACAAAACCATGGGGCGCCTGGGTGGCTCAGTGGGTTAAGCCTCTGCCTTTAGCTCAGGTCATGATTCCCAGGGTTCAGGGATTGGACTCTGCTTCTCTCTCTCCCACTCCCCCATGTGTGTGTTCCCTCTCTCGCTGTGCCTCTGTCAAATAAATAAATAAAATCAAAAAAAAAAAAAAAAGGAAAAAAAAAGAAAAGCACTATAACGTATACCGAGAAATGTATAGAACTTAGAAATCAGTTTAATGTGAGCAATTGTGATCCAACACTGGTGTGGCCAACACCAAGAAATAAAACAAGGCAGCATTGGAGACATGCCCAGTACACACCTCTGCTCGCCCTGAAGACACCACTGTCCTCACTTTGAAGGCAATGGCTTCCTTGTTGTTAAAGTTCTACCGTCTTGGAAGATACCTAAACAAATCCATTTAAGTATGTCTATTTTTTAATCATATATTTACCCAATAAAACTAATTCTTTTTGTGTGTTTTGTTTCTTTCACTTGCTACTGACACTCGCCGCTGCTGTCTGCTCGCTCGAACGGCTGGCCCCCAGCACTGCCCGGGCAAACCCCTGACACGGTGTTCTGTTTTGGTTTGTCTTAGTCTGTGTGTGTGTGTATGTGTGTAACCTCTGCACCCAAGTGGGCTCAGACTCATGACCCCAAGATCAAGAGTTTCATGCTCCAGCAACAGAGCCAGTCAGGCACCTGGGTCACACGTCTCTGATCGATTCTGCTGACAGGTTTTTGCCATCTGGAACCATCTTGCGCAACCATGCTGTGCACACCCTGATCCACGAGCAGAGGAGCAGAAGCCTGCAGTGGCAGGACGCTGGGTCCCAGGAGGGCACCTGACTGTCCAGAGGACCCCAACCTGCTCTCCCCCGAGCTGTTCACAGCAACACTTCTGTCCCTCACCCCAGCCTGCCTCGTGGTGTTCAATATTTGCATTGTTGACTTTATAAATTCTTTGACCGGTGCTGGTAGGTAGAAACACAGTCTGTTTTATATAATCATTTTTAAGATTTTTTAAAAAATTATTTATTGGAAAAAGAAAGACACAGAGCACACAAGCAGGGGGGGCAGCAGAGGGCAGAGGGAGAAGCAGGCTTCCCGCTGTGCAGGGAGCCCAACTCAAGGCTCGATCCCTGCACGGGATCATGACCTGAGCTGAAAATAAACGCTGAATGACTGAGCCACCCAGGCGCCCCAAGATTTTATTTTAGTTTTTATGCAGGGCTCGAACTCACAACCTTGAGATGAGAAGCCACACACTCTACCACTGGAGCCAGCCAGGTGCCCTGCCTCATAGACCTTTAAACACGGATAATTCCAATGTTGGCATTTGTTGGGTCTCACTCCTGACGTCCTGTTCGTTTCCTTATGTGTTTATCCTCAGGATCCAACTCCTCTGAGGTCCCTCTCTGTGCCTGCGACAGGACTGCTAAGCATTAGTGGAAGAAACCCAACAAGAGGGAGGGTGGGCACCATAGCGAGAAGAGAAGCTCGCAGGGTCCACCCCGGCCCTCACCAAACTGTGCACGGGACGCGGCAGAATGCTCCGCGCTTCCAGGCCTCACCTCGCCCTCTTGCCTCCTCTCCGCGGACGGCCCGAGCACGGCCTCACAGAGAACTGCGGGTGCAGCTCCCCCTCGAGACCCTCCCTGCGCATGCGCTTCGCCCCTCACCCGAGCCACTCCCTCTGCCACGCTCCCATCGCTTCACACCGCGGGAGACTGGCGGATGCCCCTTCCACAGGCCTGCAGGACCCTAAAACCCCTTCAGGGAACCTCTGCTTCTCCGGCTGTCACTGCCTGAGCCTCGGCCCCCAGCCACGACACCCCGGGCACCTGGCCCAGGGAGAAGCGGCACATGGTGTGCAGACGAGCCACTCCCTCTGCACACCGCAGCCTTCCCACCTCTCCCGGGCCGCAGACACACCGGGCTGCTCTCGGGGGAGGCCACGGGGGCTCCGCGACTGCCTGCAACCCCACCTGCCACATGCCATGGTCCCGTGGAAGGAAAACAGGGGTCCTGGGGACAGGACGGCATGAGGGAGCAAGGCTGGCCGAGAAGCAGAGGCTGTCGCAGAGGGTGAGGCCAGGAAGCAGGCCTGTCAGCGGTGCTGTCCAGCTGTGGGCATCCCTGGGGCCCCTGAGGTCACATGCGGCTTCTGACCACAAGTCACGGTGCAAGGCAAGCAAGCGCCTGCAGAAGGCAGGTCCGGAGTCCCTCCTCATCTCCAGGACTGCCCCCCCAGGACCAGCTTCCACGACCATCACATCACCTTCCTGCTCACGGGGCACTCTGCTTCACCACGGTCACAGCACCGAGTGGAGCCAACCCTGCCTCCCCACCCAGACGCAGATGCACGGGGCGGCCCTCTTCCCTGCCGTAGCACCGAGCCCCTTACCTCTGCCCCCACGGCCTTCACCTACCCGGATCACCCAGCCGGCGGCCAGCTGCCGATTCCCCTCGCCGAGGATGGAGCCAGTCCAAGACCTGTGAAACTCTCGCCCGCTTGAGCCGTTGCAGGACTGGCACACGCTCCCAGCAAACTCTCAGCTCCCGCTCTCAGCCTCCTGATCTGGCCACTCTCCTCACAGCCCAGCCAGCCCCCTGCACCTCCACCCACAGAGCCCCTTCCACGGGGACCCCCTCTCTCCTAGCCGGCAAACACCGGGGTGCCAGCGGACGACACCCAGTCCTCACTGATGCACAGGGGCCACAGGACATGAAAACATGCAAGGGACCTGTGCAAGTGTCAAAGACAGGCTGGCTGACCAAGGGCTCTCTGCTTGAAGTAGAGAAAGAAGGGAAGGACAGGGGGTCCCAAGAAGGTGCCTGGAGGCAGAGGCCTGGAGACCAGGGCAGGAGCTGTGGGTCCTGCTCGAGTGCAAGAGAAGGCACAAGAGAGGCTCTGGGCAGGGCCGCTCTGGGCAGGACTAGCGTGATCGCACTCAACCTGATCTACAGGAAACAAGGACGGAGACTTCTGGAAGGCCAGGCGAGCATCTGCCCCAAGGTCAGGCTGGGTGTTCCCCGGGGGCTAACACCCAGCAAGAAGAGATGGAAGGTGGGGCCCGAGAAGCCGGGAGAGGGACAGGCCCCCAGGGGACAGGGGACGGGGGACAGGCTCCCAGGTGGGCAAATGCTGCTAGAGGTGGGGACAGAGGGTCGCCGAGTGCCAGCGCCAGCGCCCTCTGCATGAACAAGACACGGCCTTGTCCCACAGGCAGCTGCCCTAAGCAGGGGTGGGGGGGGCTGCACCCCGCCTCCTCACACAGCTCTGCTGCCCCTCTCTCCTGGCTCCCGGAACTGGGTTCGACCAGAACCAAGTCCAGACACTACCAAAGGAAGGGCTGTTCTGGCACAGAAGCTGAGAAAGCACTGAGCTGAACATTCTAAGCCCTAAAGAAGCACTTTCAAGCGAATATAGCGGCCATCATTCTTTCTAAACAGAGAACAGCATCTGTTCCCTTCCTGGCGCACTCCTATGTGTGCGTGGGTAGAATCTCTGGTTTTTCAGAAGAATGTTCTGGTCACCCTTGGGGTACAGCATTGAACCAAGACCCTCGGGGCACCGGGGGCAGAGAACGCACACAGCACGTGGGTCCCCACACAGAGGAGGTAGGAGACACAGCAGAGCTGGCCTGGGCCTGGGTCCCCTCCCCCACCCAGACCCTTCCCGAGCACGCTGGGGACAGGAACTTTGTGCGGACTAGAGAAAACGCACCTCACCACTGGGGTTCGTGCTGTCTGCGTGCAGCACTCGGACAGATGGACTGCACAGTGCCAGGACGCTCAGTCACCGGGCACGTGACAAGAGACCGATCCAACTGCCCCTCGGGGGCTCTGCTGCCAGGAGGGGCTGGGATGCCGCTGCGACATGGTGGCAGCAGCACCTGAGGGGAGTCAGTGAAAAGGAGTTGCTTGGTGACAGAGGCATGAGGACACGAGGTCTGGGTTAAGACCATGGTACAGGCACCTGAGGGCGGCCCGTGGCCCCTCACTGTGCTGGGTGGCCTGCACCAAAGTCAGCGTGAAGGACCCTTCTTGCCTTCGTCAGGTCTTGCACAGGTTCACCTCAGACAACGACGGGTTCAGGTATTTTCTGGAAGAACTTCATGAGTGTCAAACACATGCCAGGCAATCTACCAGGTGGACACGAGAGTGACCGAGCACATTCTCTGCCCTCCAGATTCTTACAACAAGGGCGCCAGACCCACTGACTGGGGAAAGGGCAGTCTTTGCAGCTGCACGTCCGCATGCGAAAGGGAGCTGGACCCCTACCTCACACCATCTACGAGAGTGAACTCAATATGGATCAAAGGCCCAAATGTAAGAGCTGCCCCGATAAAACTGTGAAGAACACACGAGGGTGTGTCTTCATGATCCTGGATCTGGCCCTGGATTCTTACACCTGACACTGAAACGAGCACCGAAAGAAAAACAGGTTAAATTGGACTTGAGCAAAATTAAAAACTTTTGTGGCTCCTGGGTGGCTCAGTTGGTTAAGCGTCTGACTTCAGCTTGGGTCATACCCTGAGGTCGAGCCCCGCATTGGTGCGCAGCAGGACGTCTGCTTCCCCCTGCCCTCTGCCTCTGTGGTCTCTCAAATAAATAACTAAAATCTTAAAAAAAAAAAAACCTAAAAGCTTTGTGCTACAAACGATACCATCAAGAAAGTGAAAAGACAACAACAGAATGGGAGAACACACTGCAGATTGCGGCTCTGATCAAGGACTTGTATCCAGAACATACAAAGAACTCTTGCAAGACAAACAGCCAAAGAAAAAAATGGGCAAAGAATCTGAATGGGCATTTCTTCGAAGAAGATAAAGAGCCAACAAGTGCATGCAAAGGTGCTCAACCTCATCCATCATCAGGGAAATGCAAATCCAAGCACGAGACTCCACACAGACCAGGACGGCTTCAACAGTTTGTAAAACCACAGCAGGCACTGGAGAGGACGCGACAGACTGCAGCCTTCATACTCTGCTGGTGGGAAGCCACTCTCGGGAACGGTCTGGCAGCTCTTCAGAAATTCCCAGCATTTCTCTGACCCAAGAGAAACCCACAGAGATACCTGTGCACAAATGTTCACGGCAGTAAGAGTCACGACACACAGAGACATGAACAGATACAACGCGCGGTACAGGTATGCGATGGAATGAGCCTGAAACACACCCCGGCACGCACAAACCTTCTGGGGAGAACCCAATGATAACAGACCACCTGTCGCGTGATTCCATTTATGTCGAGTCAGGACAAGAAGAATCCAGAGAGCAATGGTAGATGAGTGGACACCAGGCTGGGGGAGGGGGTGGCGGCAGCTGCTGATGAAACGGGGTCCCTTTATGCGGGGGGACAATGTCCCAGGTGCAGACAGAGCTGAGAGTTGCACAACCTTGTCAGTATACTGAAACACTGACTGTCCACTGTTTAAGGGCAAATTTTATGTGAATTTTATCTCATTTAGAAAGAGGGTTGCCACTTCTGGGGAGCCTAGCGGGTCAGCATACGGGTTGCAAAGTGAGGTGCTCCCCAGGGAAGGCAGAGGGGAGACAGGGGCTGGGGTGTAGAGGGGCTGAGACTTCCTGCAGGGTGGCTGGAGTCGAGGACAGAGCACATGCCACCCGGAAAAGCACAGAGGCAGGGATGACCTTGGGCTCCAGTGTGAGTCAGCCATAGCCTGAGTGGGTATCAAGACCCCACAAGTGCTCAGCCCCGGGTCATCCCCGCTGGCTCCTTGCACGCCTGGCTCTCTGGGACCCCCTCCAGGCCCTCCTTGGCACCAGTCCCCACACCACGCACACCTGTCCGCCTCAGGGACCCATGCTGCCCCTGCGCTATGCCGCAGGGGCCTCACCTGTCCTCAGACTCCACGGGAGCACTCTGTCCCAAACTCCCACCCCTCATCGGACCGGCCGCATGCCCTGAACAATAGCCTTTTGTGCAGCTGCTCTCTTGTCACTCTCCTGCTGCCCACAGCCAGCCAGTGTGGCCATGAAGACACGGAGTCCTAAAGCCCAGAAGGCACCGAACCCACCCTCGCTGCACAGGCTGCGGTTGAAGAGCGCAACCACGGGGCGGGCTGGAGGGCGCCGCGAGCCTCCCAGAGAAGAGTGGCTGAGCCTGCCGTGCCCGCCCGTCCTCTCCCACTCCCGAGCCTGCCCTGCCCGGAAGCCCTGCCTCAACTCTCCCCGCCCAGAGGCTCCGCTCCTGACCCTCCTGACCGGGGCCGGGGCCGGGGCCGGGGCCCGGGCATTGCTCACCCGGGGAACGAGGCGCGGGCGTGGGGCCCAGGTGGAGCCGTGAGCAACGGCGGGACAGAGAAGGCAGCAAGCGCCCGCCCTGCTACGTCCGCCACCGCCGGGCGCACGGTGAGCACCTCTGCTTCGGGAGACGCAACCCTCACGCCCGCGCGAGCACACCAGACGCAACAGCACCGGCTCTGCAACCCGCGGCCCCTGTGCTCGGCCGGCAGTGCCCCAGGCACACTCACTGGGACCCACCTGCGGTTCCATCAGACTTCCAGACTGGCCTGGCCTGAGTCTGCTCGGCCAACTGTGTCCCACGGGCACGGGCAGGGGGCACGCTGCCCTCCTTCCCATGGTCTACCCCTCGAGGCCTCGGTCCTGGTAACCTGCCTCGTTGAGACCCAGAGCGCCAGACACCCGCACATGCGCGTCCCGAGCCTGCCCAGCGGCAGCCCCAGCAGCCCTCTCATGCCGGGACGGCCACCCGAGGGTGAGGCCCCGGGTGGACACAACGCCGTGTGGAGATGAGTGCACGACCCCGGGGGGCTCGGCAGCCATGACCGTGGCAGCCCCGGGCCCTCCGCCAGAGCACCAGCAGAGCCCAACACCGCCCAGTCTTTGGTGCATGATGAGAACCCAAAGGGAATAGAGAAGCGATGGGACGGAGGAGATGCAACCATGACGGCCCTCCCCGCGCCGGCAGGACCAGCACTCAGCACCGAGGAGGCAGGGAGCATTAATGCCTTGGGAAGGGGCAGGAGGAAACGGGGACAGGAGACAGAAGCAAGACAGCAGCAAGAACATGGTCCTGGGAGCGCGGCCAGCAGAGCCCCGATCTTCACAGGGGAACGAGGGGCCGCCCCAGGAGCTGCGCACAGTGCCGCCGGCGATACCCCCCAGATGGGCCTGTGGTCTTGGTACACTACCAGTCAGCGCCCAACAGGACATTTCCTTGGGGGAGGGGCAGACTGACCACTGTGCATACGGAAGGGCCAAGGCGTGGGACGAGAGCGGGAAGGGGCGTGCAAAGGCCTGGAAGCCACCGGGAAGCCACCGCACGACTGTGCTCACTGTGCACGCAGACGCGTCACAGCCCAGGCCACCTGTCTCCACAGAGAGCTGTGCAGTTAGAGACCCACTAATTCAAACCTTCGAACATCTAGAGGAGCTTCAGGACCTCACTCAGGAAAGGGTATCAAGTCAGACAGAGAAGACACAAAAGCACAGAGCGAATCAGTGAGACAGACTATGTTGGAGTTGAAAATGTTTGTTCCTCAAAACCAACCAAATAATATGAAAAAGCGTGAGCACAAACTGAGACAAAATCTTCTATGTGTGTGACCCGAACACAACGGCTACCCAGAATACAAACGCAAGTCCACAAACCGGAAGGGTTAAGACAAATGATTCAGGGGTGCCTGGGGGGCTCAGTCAGTGAAGCGTCTGTCTTCAGCCAGGGTCATGATCCCGCGGTCCTGGGATGGAGCCCCGCGTCGGGCTCCCAGCTCAGCAGTAAGTCTGCCTCTCCCTCTGCCTCTGCTGCTCTCCCTGCTTGTTTTCTCTCTCTCTCAAATAAATAAATTCAATCTTTAAAAAAAAAAAAAAAAAGACAAATGATTCATGGAAAGCAAGGATGAGCGACTACTCCAGAGGAAGGAAAGTGAGGAGCCAAGAACACAAGAACACACAGATCCCCCTTCTCCCCAGGTGCCAGGTAGGCGCTGAAGTGGCTGACCAGCCAGCAGGAAAACTCTGGGGGAGCGGGCTCACGCGCTGGGGCAGAGGACCTGGCATCCCCCCTGCCAGAGCCGGCAGCCACCGCGGGCCTCCAGAGCCCTGTGTGTTGGAAGACAACCTGGGCCCCAGGGGCACGGGTGCTGAGGGGGCGGGGCTGGCTGCCCTGTGTCCTGCCAGGTACTGGCTGTGCCCCAGGAGGCGCGTGAGCCGAAGGAGTCAGCTGTGCGGAGAGCGGCCCAGGATGCCGCAGGCCCACACGGCCTCAGTTACGTCAGGCTGAGGCCAGGCCAGGCCATGAAGAACGTGTGCAGAGGTCAGCGGGGTCAACAGAAAGGCAGAAGCAGCCCCACGACTTGCGCGGCGCACGACACACGCTGCGGACTACGGTGAAGGTGCTGCACGACGCGGTGGCATCTGGAGAGCGAAAATCAGAGCCACGTCACCCACGAGAGCCACTCCTCTATGCACAAGAGCTAAGGCGTGCGAGCGCTCCCCACAACCACAACGGACAGGAAGACTTGCCAGTGGCGACTTAAAAATCCAGGTACACTAAAAGACAAGACTGACAAAGTATAAAGTAAAACGCTGTTTTCCGGGGCACATTCAGTGAAAACGTTATACTTGCAGTATAAATTACACGTAAGGGGCTCGTACCTTCCCACACAAATCTGAACCCTAACTCCACAGAAGCGCCACAGAGAAATGGGAAAACGAGCTGTCCCACGAGTCCTGGCACCAGACATACCCCCAAGCGGCACTGAGACCCGGCCGCCCCGAGTGCCATCCAGGGGAGCCTGTGGGCAGCTGGCTGACACCTACGACCCTGTGTTCCCTCACCTGGATGCACCTGAAGACGAACCTCCAGCAACACCGGCGACACGGCCGAGCACTGTGGTGCACGCGCTCCCAAGGAGGGAGGCCCGGAAAACCGCCTGCACGGGGCGTGCGGGGGCACAGAGGTCTGCATGTACCTGATGCGGTCTGTCTTCTGGAAGCACGTTAATGGCTTCCCTGTCTGAAGACAAATGAGGTCAGTAAGGAAAGGGAGAATGAAGGGAACGGTGACCCTCCCGTATTCCAGTGACCAGCGTGACCCAACAGAGGGGAGAAGGAGCCACGCCCAGAGCGGGACGAGACCCGGTACCCCTGTGCCTGCACAGACCGCACTCGGCGGGGCGAGGTCCGAAGAGACCCGCCTTCTCTTCAGCGTCACATCCACGGTCCGCCAACACGGGCAAGCAGCTCGCCGACAATTTTCGGACACGTTACCGAACGAGCACGTGAGTCAGCGCGCTGAAGCTCTGGGCAGCAGAGTGGGCTGCGGGAGGCGAGGGGCCTGGAGCCCGAAGGAAGGGGCACCCGAGAGTCGTGGGCACGCGGGGGCGGGGCTCAGCGGCACAATCGGGGACAACGCCGGCGCCGAAGGACGCTGTGCGGGAACCAACTACAAACCATGCAGAGCAGAAAGAAATGTATGAGTCTGCAGCGAGAAGGAACCAACCCAAGCACGAGCAGGAGGAGGAGGAGGAGGAGGCTCTTGTTCTCACGGTGCCGTGCACTGGCTGGGAGGTGTGGGGGGCTGCAGCTGGAGGTCAGTCGCATCCCAGGAAAGACCACGTAAGAAGCAGAACACCCACGCCAGCGAGGAGCAGGTAGGTGGACGTGCGCCCGCAGAGGGAGACTCTGAGAAGGGCGAGACATCACCGTGCGACATTCTGCTAAGAAATCGTCCAATCCCACCTAGCTCTCCGTTTGAGAAAGGGCCACTAATCGGGAGTCTAGGGGGCTCAGTCGGTGGAGCGTCTGCCTTCGGCTCAGGTCATGATCCCAGGGTCTGGGGGTGGAGCCCCGCGTCGGGCTCGCTGCTCCGCGGGGGGCCTGCTTCTCCCTCTGCAGCCCTCCCTGTCTGTGCATGTGTGCCCCCTCTGCAAATAAATCAAATCTCTGTGAAAAATAACAAACGATTTTTTTTAAAAAAGGGCCACTACTGAGTGTCAATGTTGCACAGGCAGAGAGAGGGCGGCTGTGGAAAGGAGCGCGCACGAGCAGTGAGCTGCGCAGGGTGGTGTGTGCAGCCACCGGCAGGAGGACCCAGCGGCTGAAGAGCAACTGTGAGGCAGAGGACACGGGAGACCTGCAACCCCGCGCCCCACCAGATTCACTCACAGCCGTATCTCTCCAGCCCTGGGAGACTTGGAGACGTGGCCGTGTGTGACGGGAGGGGAGGTATACAGAGGCCACGAGGGTGAATCAGGGCCAGGGGACACAAGTGTTCAGTGCCGCGTTTCTGCTCCTGCAAGTTTTCTGTAAATATGGAAGTATTTCCAAATAAAACAAAAATATGAAAAAATAAAAATGATGAACTATGGTAACAGGCTTTGCCGTGGACTGATGCCTAGAGTGGGCCCTTGGACTTGGGTCGAGCCATGGCCCGCAGGGCATCTGAGGCCCCGCACGAGAAGGCCTTCCCTCTGGGGTGCGTCTGTGGCAAGAAGCAGGGGCCACCCCTGGGGACGGGGCTTCCATGGGAGGACGTCCGATTCAGGAGCAAGCACAGAGCACGGCTGAGAGCTGCCGGTCCCGCTGGGAGCAGGTGGGACAGCAACACACCCCCACCACACAGCTGGGCAACGGGCCACCGTCACGTCCCCGAAAGGCAGGCACCAGCCTGCAACTTGGCCCGCGCAGACGGCCTCTCCTCACCTCGTGCTCGACCCTGCAACCCGGGGCTCCTGCGCTCCAGTGTCATGGCTCTCACATTCATAATCCCTTGTCTGGGACATCGCAGGCTTCTCCTGGTGACCCAGGTGGACGGAAGTCAGCGGCTCATCGGGGCTCCCCGCCAGCGTCAGTCAGGAAGGCACCACCCTGCGAGAGAGCAGACATCTCTAAGCACAGACGTTCCGGAAGCATCTTAGCGCAGCCCCGCGCACCGCTGACCACGAGGCACGGCCCGGCCCGCGGAGAGTCCCTCACCAGCCGGCCCGCCGCCTGTGCCAGGGTCCACCGCTCTGATGGGGGCGGGGACGCCACAGCTGCCCAGCGGGGCAGGATGCAGACACGTCTGCAGACAGCCGAGCCCCGCGCAGACTCCCCTGACCTGTGACAAGGAGCGGACTTCGCAGACGCCGTGTTGTGCTGACGAGATGCACGCACGGAACAAACGGCCCCGACCCCTGCCGCAGCTCGCCCACAGAAGTCTGCTCTAGACGGACGCCGAGACGAGCTTCCGAAGACTGGAACAACTAGGCTCTCAGCAAAAATGTAGAAGAAAATGTCTGTAGTCCTACAGCAGCTTCTGGTATCTTAATCAGACATCAGAAACCCACTGACCACAAAGAAAAATTAATAAATGGGCCACAGTAAAATTAAGAGCCCCTGTTTGTCAAGACACCCCTGAGTAAAAAGGCAAGTCCAGAATGGGAAGTGTCTGTAGGAGCGCGCACTTATCCCACCCGTCGAAGGGGACACAGGACGAATCCAGGACACATACGACATTCCTAGAAAAAGGCAGAATCCAGTAGAAAAATGGAGAAAAGAAGTGAGCACATACTTTAGAACAAAACCCAGTACTTATATGGTTAAGAACACACGGAAGCAAGCTCGACCTCTACAGTCATCAGGAAACTGGTCTGCGATCCACAGCATAGTGGCGAACTGTATTTTTTTTTTTAAAAGATTTTATTTATTTATTTGAGAGACAGACAGTGAGAGAGAGCATGAGCGAGGAGAAGGTCAGAGGGAGAAGCAGACTCCCCGTGGAGCTGGGAGCCCGATGCGGGACTGGATCCCGGGACTCCAGGATCATGACCTGAGCCGAAGGCAGTCGTCCAACCCACTGAGCCACCCAGGCGCCCGCGAACTGGATTGTAACTACGCCAACCCAAATGGCCGAAGTGGGCAAGGGTGTGGAGGCTCCTCAGGGCCCCGGGAGATGGGCTAACCCGATCAGGAACACAGTGGGCAGTACTGGCCAAACCTGCACATACCCTGGCCCCCACGGAGGGCTTCCCCTGCCCATGGCAAGGGCTGGCAGAGACCCGCACACAGCAATCCCTGAGCCCCGGTCCCAAGAGCCCACACGGGAAACTGCCCAGTGTTCATCATGGCAGAACGTACCCTCCGAGCTCATGCAGGCGTCTCTCGCCGGGAGAAGACAGTCCGAGGCCGAACACAATCAGATGCACGTCAAGTTCCCAACCAGGCAGGGAAGGCTCCAGGCCGGGGACCAACGGCGGGGCCCAGAGGGCACAGCCACGTGAGGTCCCGCTTGGGGCCGTCATGCCAGTGTTGGTTCATGAAAGCTCAGGAGCTTCATGCCCAGGCTCTCACGGTTTTTTTTGTTTGTTTTTTTTTTAAGATTTTATTTATTTGTCAGAGAGAGAGAGAGAGAGACCGCACAAGCAGGGGGAGCCGCAGGCAGAGAGAGAGAGGGAAGCAGGCTCCCTGCTGAGAAACGAGCCCCACACAGAACTTGATCCCAGGACCCTGAGATCATGACCTGAGCCAAAGGCAGACACCCAACGACTGAGCCCCCCAGGAGCCCCGCTCACACTTTTCTGTACACATGCATCACTTCAGGAGAAAGCCCGCAGGAATCAGGAGCAGAAGAGTCGCTGGGGACACTGTCCGCACCCCAGCTGGTACCAGGACAGGACCCTCCCAGCAGAGGCTGACCCACAGATCCCCACTATGCTAGTCAAGGGGAAATAAAACAGATTCAAAGCACCAGGTGGGGCACAGCTGGCCAGGGGCCTGAGAGGGGAGATTACAGACCAGTTGCACACTTTCTCCAAGGCCCAGAGAACGTGACACCACAGGTCAACCTGACCGCATTCGGCTCATGACCCGGAGATGACCCACCCGGAGGAGAAGCTCTCAGCCTCCTCCCTTCTGCCACTTGAATATCCATACAGTTTTTATTTAAATACTTAAAAATACTGGGAATGCCATTTTAAAAAAAGAGAGAGAGAGCGGGGCGCCTGGGTGGCTCAGTTGGTTGAGCCACTGCCTTTGGCTCAGGTCATGATCCCAAGGTCCTGGGACCAAGTCCCGCATCGGGCTCCTTGCTCGGCAGGGAGCCTGCTTCTCTCGCTGCCTCTACCTGCCTCTCTGCCTGCTTGTGTGCTCTCTCTCTCTCTCTCTCTGGCAAATAAATAAAATCTTTTAAAAAAATAAAAATAAAAAAAAAAAGAGAGAAAGAAAGAAACTTAAGTATTTCTAAGTCCCTGTCTCTCTGCGCAAAAACAAGTGACCTTCTCATATGGCTTCAACATTTAAGAAAAATACTGAGCAGTGTTAATAAAATTCTGAAAAACTAAAAATTATATACCATAACCTGAAAGCAACTCAAACTAACCATCTCCACCTGTGTCACCCTTTCTTTCCTTGTCCTACCCTTCAGGGCTGGTCCAGAGCAGAAGGCACAGCAGGTGGCACAGAGAACCTCCAAGGCATGTGACCGGTTTTCTTCGCTCCGGAATCCACCCCGTGTCGTCCCCTCCAGAAAGCCACCTCCAATCTGGGACAGAAGCCGCGTCTTGGGCTCCGAATGCCCCAGACACCAGGACGTCTGCCCAACTTTGCTCTTCATTTCTGAAATTGTTTTAATTACTCCAGCTCGTCTGCATTTCTTCCTGTACCCCTCTGCCTGCTTTCGCTCTCAGGATAATACTAGCCGAACAAAATGAACCCCCTCAGTTTTCTGGGGGTTCATGTGGACCAGCTGTCATCTGTTCCGCAAACGTTTGGCAGAATATGACTGCAGGGCCGTCTGGACTTGTCCTTTCCTTTGTGGGAAGGATTTTAACCACGATTCTGATGTGTTTGGTAAAGACAGAGCAGACCAGGTCTTAAACTTCCTGAGTCAACGGCAGTGGTTCTGCCTTCCGAGGCATTGGCCGTTCCACTCCAGCCGGCAGGGTCCCCGGCACACAGCTGACACGTCGTTCTTCCAGTACCCTGGTAGGGGCAGTGTAACTCGTAGTGACGCCAGCTCTTCCATTCCTGATGTCCGTGATTTATGTTTTCACTCTTCCGCCTTATCTGGCCGGCCAGAAGTTTGTCAATTTTATTGACCTTGTTAAAAAAAAAAAAAAGTGTGTGGCTACATCAGTTTTGTGTCTTTTCTGCTTTAGTTTCCACTTTGATCTGAATTATTTCCTTTCTTTGCAGTCTTTTGGATTTATTTTGTTCTTCTTTGGGGGGGGGTTAAGGTAGAAGTTGAGTGTTTGGGACTTTTTTTTTTTTTTTTAAAGATTTTATTTATTTATTTGACAGACAGAGATCACAGCAGGCAGAGAGAGAGAAGGAGGCAGGCTCCCCGCTGAGCAGAGAGCCCGACGTGGGGCTCGATCCCAGGACTCTGAGATCATGACCTGAGAGGCTTTAACCTACTGAGCCACCCAGGTGCCCCTGGGACTTTTTTAAACCCTCAGTCTAAGTCGGGCATTTAGTGCTGCGAAGCCCGCCTTAGAGCACGGCCCCCCCAGCATCCCACAGATTCTGACTGTTTTTCACCCAATGCAAAACCTTTCCAATTTCCCTGTGCATTTCTCCTCTCCCTCGTGGATTACAAGGAAGTATATGATTTACTCT
Organism: Mustela nivalis; assembly: GCF_964662115.1. Lineage (NCBI taxonomy): Eukaryota > Metazoa > Chordata > Mammalia > Carnivora > Mustelidae > Mustela > Mustela nivalis. The sequence goes on along the minus strand of NC_139021.1, from coordinate 273,629 downwards.
GCCAGTATGTTTATTGGTTTCTAACATAATTCCATTTTTGTCTGAAAAAATTACAATGCAGACAAACGATGTATCTTGGTAAACATTTCAAAGGCGCTGGAAAGACCGTTGGGTCGAGTGCTCTGTGAACAGCAACCAGGTCAGGGGCTGACAGTGACAGTACTAATATTCGATTTACTTAGTTTCCCAGTTACAAAGAAAAGGGCACCAGAAGCAGCAACTGTAATTGCAAATTTGCCTATTTCTCTGCCGTTCTATCAGGTTCTGTCGCATGTGTTTTGTAGCTCCGCTATTAGGTGTGGAAAATCTATGTTGTCTTCTTGGCAAAATTACCTCTTCATCATTATGAAGTATCTTCACCTGGTAGTTTTCTTTGCTCTGAAATCGGTATATTTGATATTATTACAGCAATTCCCCCTCTCTCCCCATTAGTGTTAGAATGGTACCTCTCATGCCTTCTTCTTACTTTTAACCTATTTGTGTCTTTACATTTAAAGTGGGTTTCTTGTAGCCAGCATGTATTTGGGTACTGCTTTTTCATCCACTAATTTCTTTTTTTTTTTAAGTATTTTATTTATTTACTTGACAGAGATCACAAGGAGGCAGAGAGGCAGGCAGAGAGAGAGGAGGAAGCAGGCTCCTCGCTGAGCAGAGAGCCTGACGCGGGGCTCGATCCCAGGATCCTGGGATCATGACCCGAGCTGAAGGCAGAGGCTTAACCCACTGAGCCACCCAGGCACCCCTCATCCACTAATTTCTGCCTTTTATAAAAGACTGACTCGAGAGAGAGCGAGCATGTGTGCGCACACAAGTGTGGGGAGGAGCAGAGGAGAGAATTTCAAGTGGACTCCCTGCTGAATGCAGATCCCAACGTAGCACTCCATCCTTCGACCCTGAGATCATTAACTGAGCTGAAATCAAGACCCAGACTAACTGACTGAACCTCCCAGTCACTACAATTTCTACCTTTCACTGGGTGCTTACGCCATCTAGATCTGTGATCATTGACACGGCTGGCTTGGAATCTACCATTTTGCTACTTTTTAAAATTTGTTTCATCTGTTCCTTGTTCCCCCTTCCCTCTTTTTTGCTTACTTTTGTATTAAGTATTTCATGTGATTCAATTTTATCTTGACTGCTAATTTATCAGCTGTAGGTAATTTATTGTTTTGCTATATTAGTATATGCTTTTGGGTTTACAGTGTTTGTATTTAATTTATCATAATCTACCTTCAAGGGAAATCACACGACTTCAGACGTGGGTTTGCCGTTTCTCCTGTCCCGCACCGCCTGCCATTCTTGCCACAGACCTCTCTCTCTATAGACTATAACTGCACCCCTACTCTTATTGCTCTTATTTATTTATGTTTTAAAGAGATTTAAGTAACAAGACAGTATATACATATCTATATTTAGCCACATGACTGCCATTTCCAGGGGTCTTCATTCTTTTGGGTAGATCTTGATTTCCACACAGTTTCATTTTTCTGTGGTCTGAAGCCTTTACTGCAGTTACTGTAACTCTGCCTGTGGTGAAGGTCTGCTGGTAATGAATTCTTTCAGCTTTTGTACATCTGAAATAGCTTCATTTCGCCTTCATTTCACAATGTATTCACTGGCACAGGGTTCCGGGCTGGCTGCCCCCAGTCTCCTCACCCACACTTAACAAAGAGAGACTGCCATTATTCGCAACGTGGCTCCTCTGTATATAATAGGTCTTGTTTTCTAGCTGCTTTTAAGACTTTTCTCTTCATCACTGGCTTTGAGCAATTTGATTATGATGCACCTTGTGTAGCTGTATTTGTGTTTCTCGTGTTTAGGGTTTGTTACGATCATTTAGGCTTTATAGTTTTCACCAAACTGGGAGGCATTTTAGGCAGTATTTATTCAGATAGTTTTTCTGCACCCTTCCCTTCCTAATGGAAACTTACACAAATCTTAGTTTCTGCCAGGTGTCCCACAGTTCAGTCTTGCCCTTCTGTTTATTTCAGAGTACATCTCCTCTCCTTTAGTTTGGATAGGTCTTACTGCTTTGTCTTCAAGTTCAGTAAGCTTTTCTTCTGCAGTGTCTAATCTGTTAATACCATCCCACAAGTTGTATTCAGCTATTTCAGGTTTTTTTTTCTTTTTTTAAGATTGTATTTATGTGTTGGTGCGGGGAAGAGAATGCAAGCACACAGGCAGGGGAGCAGCAAGGCAGAGGGAGAAGCAGGCTCCCTGCTTAGCAAGGAGCCTGATGCAGGACCCCATCCCAGGACCCTGGGATCATGATGCCACTCGCTGAAGGCAGACACTTAACTGACTGAGCCACCCAGCGTCAACATCCTCAGACCTTTTAGTCGCAACTCCGTAAGTTTAATTTGGATCTTTTTGCAGTTCAGTATCTTTACCAAGTCCCTACTCAACACGTCTAGTGTTTCCTTTAGCTTCTTGAACACATGGAATATAAGTATAATAACTTCTGAATTCCTGTAACTATTCTGGAGCTGTTTTGGGGTATGGTTACTTGGGAGCCATGTAAACCTTCAGTTCTTGCTTCTAACACTGGTTATGAGCACCAGAGCAGTATTTATTCAATGGCTAATTACTCTCCACTGAGTAGTCTACCCCGTGCCCTGTGAATTATGAAGACTTCTGAGCACCATCCCTCCAACCCTTCTCTGGGATTCTCTCTTGTCTCTTGATAGCTTCCTCATACCAACGTGCTCCCTGCCACTCTGTAGGAAACTACTGGCACTGTCCCACAAGCCTCTAAGTTCTCTGCTTGTGGCATTCTTTTCTGCTGTTCTCTCCTGAAAACGCCATTGCCATGGCCACCTGAGACTCTAAGCTCCATCTCTTAAACTCAGAAGCTCTGCTAGACACTGCATCTCTGCAGCACAACCTGGAAACAATCTGCATGCAGTGAGCTGGGAAATCATTCAACTCACCCCGTTTGACTCTCACCTAACAGGAATCACTGTACTTTGTCACCTCATACCCAAAAGTTAGAAAACCAGGGTTTCATAAATATTGTCCAGCTTTTTCTTAGTTCCTGGTGAGGGGTAAATATTACTGTTACTCCATTTTGTGAACAGGAGGATGCCCAAGTACTTTTGCTTGGTATTGCATAATTACACAGATTAAGCATGACAACTGTGATATTTACTTTCCCTCTCTCACCAGAGAAGAAGCAACATGAGGGCAGAACCACTGCATCCTTGACACAGAATAATCAAACATTTACTGAATAAACACACTCTTTAAGCACTTGGGAGTTTACCTTAGCATACTATATAACTAAGGAATAAAAATGTTTGTTCTACACTATGCAATGTAGGATTCCAAATTCCAAATCCAGAAAACACAAAACTATATTAATGGTACAAAGACTGCGGCTACCAGTGATTCAGGGGGGGGGGGGAGTTGAATGGGGGCCCACAGGGGTTTTCTTGGAGGTGGGGGGGGGACTATTCAGCATGATACTGCCTTATCTGACACTATACATTTGTCAAAGCCATGGAAATTTACCGCAAAAAGAGTGAACTTTAACATGTGCAAGTCTATTTATTTGTTTTTAAAGATTGTATTTATTTATCTGACAGAGAGATAAAGAGAGAGAGCACAAGTAAGCAGAGAGGCAGGCAGAGGGAGAGAGAGAAGCAGGTTCCCTGCTTAGCAGGGAGCCCAATGCAGAGCTCAATCCCAGGACCCCAGGATCGTGACCCGACCTGAAGACAGACGTTTAACGAACTGAGCCACCCAGGCGCCCCAATGTATGCAAGTTTAAAAGAAAATAATTTAGGAGGTCAAGGGTTCTCAAGATGCAGCGCAGCGTAGGACAAAAAACCCAGCTATACTGCAAAGGAGCGGGTGGAGGGAAAGATGCTGACCTGAGTAACTGTTTTTTTAAGATTTCTTGATTACAGAGAGAGAGTGTGTAAATACACGCACACACAAATGTGGGGAGGGGAAGAGAGAGAGAATCTTCAAGCAGCTCCCCACTGAGTGCAAAGCCTGTCTTAGACCTTGATTCCAGGACCCTGAGACCTGAGCTGAAACCAAGTCGGACACTCAAATGACTGAGCCACCCAGGTGCCCCTGGTTGACTTTAAAGAATAAGTTGGTCATAAGGTTCATGGAAAAGGAACTGCATACAGGCACCATCTTTAGTTCATAAAGTCACCTCCCAGGAATATGGGTCTCCAATCCTGATACCACTACAGGTGTATACAGGAACTGAACAATTCAGCAAAAGCATGGAGAGGAGCCTGGGATGACCCTTGCGGCGATGAATCAGGGGAGACGAGAGTCAGAACTCTCATTCAGTGTAAAACACATACAGATAGCGGCACTAGGAGAGATCTGTGTGTGCATACAGGTCAGTGTGCACACGCGGACGGCTATGCCTGCGGAGAGGTGTGTTGTGTGTGCGCACACACAGATTTCCTGGCTCTGTCAGCTGAGAGGACCTAGAAACAGCATCCGCCCGTGGCAAGGATCATACCCAGTGCCCAGCTCTTGGCCCTAACAGCATTCTCCAGTAAAAGGATCCAGTAATCCTTGGAGACAAGATGAGTCTACAGCATCCCACTGAGGCAGTAAGTAACAAAGAGCTAAAATGAAAACAAATCCCACAGTGACAGGGTCTGTTAAAGGGCTGACGGAGCTCCCAATGACCAAAGCTGCAGCATGGGTTGGGGGCGGGTACGTCCTCGTGGGTGACAACCTGAAGGATAAAATAAACATCTGCAAGTCCAGACGGTATAAATAAACGATCAACTCGGGACACCTGGGTCTCACCCAGTTGTTAAGCATCTGCCTTTGGCTTGGGTCATGATCCTGGGGTCCTGGGATCGAGCCCCGCATCGGGCTCCTTGCTGAGTGGGAAGCCTGCTTCTCCCCCTCCCACTCCCCCTGCTTGTGTTCCCTCTCGCTGTGTCTCTCTCTGCCAAAGTAAATAAATAAAATCTTCAAAAAAAAAGACTAAATAACCAAGTGGGGAAAATGGACAAATGTCCAGCAGAAGAGCAGTCTGGGTAGACACTCTGCTTCCAGGTACATGACCTTCCTTCTAAAGCTGCTGAGCGGAACACCTGGCAGACACCTCCTCCAGGTGGGGCACCCATCCTGAAGCCATGCTGGCTCAGAACCAAGTCCTGGAGAGCCTTTCTTCACCCGCACCCTGCTGCCTTCACTCCACTGCCTTCCAGAGCAGAGCGGGTGAGGCGGGCGGGACAACGGACTCCGTTCCTCTTCTGCTGCTGGTCATCTCAACATCCATTTTGTCCAGAAACCGGATGTACCCTCTCCGTGTACAAAGCCAGCCTTCCTCCCCGCCAGGAGGCCCTGGATGCCATCTCTGCTTGGGACTCTGCACACCCATCATGACCCACACGGAGCCTCCCTGCAGCCTTCTGGTGCAGGCACCTTCTCTTGGGCCACCTTTCTGTTTTGTTCTCTCCATGCGGCTCCTTCTTTCCCAGCAGCCTGTCCTCTGGAGGACGAAGTCTTTTTCAGCAGCGTCCAAGCCGCCATCTGCTGTTGTTGCTAACGGGGCCCTCGTGCTGGTGATGGGCTGTCCTCAACTTCCTTTCTCAGCTCTGCCAGCCCACTTCCCCCACTGCTATCTCATCTTTCCTTTGAGCTCTTTGCTCATGTACTTTAAATTTCCCGTCTTTGAGTACACAGAAAATATTGTCTGAGCGTCTCTCCCGACTCGGTTCCCTTCACCCGCCGCTCAATGTGCTCTTTCCCTCCTTCTTCCTTCCTTAGTCTCTACATAAAGGCCCACGCTGTTCCCTGGTTACTGCTCTTTTTTTTTTTTTTAAGATTTTTATTTATTCATTTGACAAATAGAGATCACAAGCAGACAGAGAGGCAGGCAGAGAGAGGGGGAAGCAGGCTCCCCTCTGAGCAGAGAGCCTGATGCGGGGCTCAATCCCAGGAGCTGAGATCATGACCTGAGCCGAAGGCAGAGGCTTAACCCACTGAGCCACCCAGGCACCTGACTGCTCATCTTTTAAACAAGAAAAGGAACAGCCTCAAGCCAGGGTAAACATTCCAGAATCCTCTATCACCAACTTTTCTTTTTCCCCAGCCCTGCCCTGGATGAGTTTCTGGTATTAGGACATTTTTGGTTTTCAAGGGACAGAAATGGCTGAGACCCCACAAACGCAGGGCTCCCAAGAAGGCCTCGGGCCGCTTCCTCTCCGTGCCGTGCTCAGGCTGGCCACCCTTTCAGGCAGGCTGGCTCTGTGGACCACACAGCAGCACCCCCAAGCTTCTTCCCTGGGGTCTAACAAGAGAGTCTCCCAAAGGCTTCTGAGCAGCAGCAGGGCGGCGTCAGCCCGAGGGAGTCCCGCCCACTCTCCTTCAGGGCTGGGCATCAGTGTGCAGCCAAGGCCCAGGGGAGCCGAGGTCTCTCCTGGGCCCACAGTCGGTGGGAGACAAGACCTGAGGAGTCACGAGGGGTCAGCAGCCCCCTGGTGAGCTGCCGATCGCCCTCTTCTTCCCCACTTCACTCCTGAAGAGTCCGGATCTTGCAGGAAATGGTGGCCAGGCACCTGTGCCCGTGCCAGCTTGCCTCCCTCACTAGATGCCCCCATGTGGGGTCCCCCCACAGCCCAAAGTGCTGTCCGCAGTGTCTCTGAAACCCTCTTAGTGAAGGACGAGCTGATCAGAGCTCGGGCTTTCACTCCTCTTCCCCGTCGGGTGATGTCCTCCTCCGGCTACGGCCGACCCTTGAATTCAATGTAGATTAAAGCCGGTACTCTGTTTTTCATTCTTTTTGTTCATTTCAGGGAGTTTCAGGGAGGGAAGTAGAATCAACAAGTCTTTAGTCAGCCATCGTCTCCAAAAGGCCCAAGTTCCATTCTCAATGCTGTTTTGAAGACGTTTTCCAAGCTGGAACAATGAGTGCATCTCAGTCTCATGTTCTGGAAGCCTGGCTCTAAGCTGGAAGCACAATGGCCCATTCTCCACCCACAGTGACCAGGACAGGCTGGCATTTCCCGTCTGTGCCCCCCGCATGGCTCATCGACCCCCTCCAAAGGAGGGGCCACACTGTCACAGCTAAGAGACCATGACCCGACCTGCCAGTCGTGGCATCAACTTGTGAGTCAGGACCAGCTTTTCAAACTTCTGGAAAAGGGTGTCAGAGCGCACCCTCCCCAGTAGGCACACTTATTTGGAGCCCCTTGGCTGCAACAGAGTGGGGGTCCCTGAGGGTGGTGCTGGTCTGAGGGCTTGGAGAGCGGCCACCCTGGGGACAGCACTTGGCAGCTGCCGAGCCGCAGGAGGCCATGCGACTGGCAGTCAGGACACAGAGCCGAGATGGGGTGTGGAGACCCTGCGGTCCTTGTTGTCCTGGGCTTGTCTCACTGACAAAATGGCACTGAGGCCCCCAGAGGACGTTGAGAGAGAATAAAATTTGTATCACACATGCATGTGCTCGTGGTCAGAGCTGAGAAGCCGGCCTATGACCAGAACTGCCCGATGCCCGGCTCCCACTTGCTCCCAAGCCCTCCACGAGCACAGATGACCCCACCGGGTTCTGAGAGGGACGAGTACAGCTGGGAAGGGGCTTTGTGACACATGGGGCAGCAGCTCTGGGTCCTTTGGTCACCCTTCCTGAGCCCACAGGTAGGGGCGCCCGCCAGCTACCAGGTGATGGGAGACACCAGCCAATGACCTCAGCGCCCCCCACCCCCACCAGCAGCTGGGGTCAGCACAGGATGGTGATGGAGTAGATGTTTTTCTTCTTAAAGCTTGATTTTTAAAAAATACCCTAAACTAGGGGGTGCCTGGGTGGCTCACTGGGGTATTCACCTGACTCTTGGCCTCGGCTTGGGTCTCAATCTCCAGATCGTGAGTTCAGGCCCCATGCTGGGCTCCGTGTGCTGAGCAGGGCCCACGTGACACACACTGGCCAGCAGTGCCGACCTCGGGAGGCCAGGCTCGCCTCAAGCCAGACCCCGAGAAAACAGGAGGAGCCACGAGGGAAATAAACTCCTAAAAATACTGCAGGATGACTAGAAATACAGAAGGGCAGCCGGCCACCTGGCCCTCCAGGTGCGTGGGCACCACCGCACCGGGTCCCAGACCCAAGGAGGCCTCGCCTCGGAGTGGCGCAGTCTGAGACGGTCTTCTCACGAAGGCTGTTTCTCCACCTGCTTTCGTGTGTTCCATTTCTCTAGTTTTATGGTTTTCTCATTTGCACTTATTTCTAAAATAGTGTTTCCAACAGAACACAATGTTTTCGTTTCCACTAGTGGTCACAGCAGTACTGCTCAGGAAGCCCTGACACCGGCCAGCTGCAGGCCCTGGTGCTTCCTGGGGCGAAGTCTGGCCCGTGCACTGTGGGGCAGCCGGGGCCCAGGCCCGCCGGCCCTGCTCTTCTCTTCCCCGCTCGGGGACTCTGCAGGCCCCTTAGAAGACAGCTGACTTCACCACGTGTTCATGTGCCTTCTGGGACTCTCTCCAGGAGTATGGACGGGGCTTCTGGCACTGGGGCTCAGTGCTGTCCTCGTCCTACCTGTGAGCTCCTCGCACACTGTCCTGAGGCAGCCCCCCCGCCGCCCCCTGCAGCAGGCCCAGGGCCTGGAGAACGTCAGAGCAGGCACACCTCTCAACAAGGCCTTCAGCGCACAGCAGCCCACAGCTCATGCAGACGGACGGTGGCCCCCTGCTCAGCAGGTCCTGGGAGCCAGGCCAGGCAGACCGCAGTCTGGGTGACAGGATTGCCACGCAGAGAAACGGTGCCTGGTGCTCACTGAGGGTGCCAGGGCTGGCCCCACAGCCTGGACTGGGTCCTGCTCCTCATCAGCGCCTCACTGCCCGGCCTGCGGGAGAGTGCCAGCACAGTGCGGACAGTGAGTATGTATGTGCGAAGACTCACCATGAGGTGACGACAGGTGTCCTTGGCTGAGTTCCGGGCAGCAGCACGCACATCCACCCCCCATGGAGCCTTAACCATGGAGGGCGTGACTGTCCGTCCCTCCACCTCAGGAGTCAGGTCCTGCTCAGTCCTCACCCCACAGATGAGTGGAGGATGGCCCAGGGTCACCCGCTGGCCCAGGCCTGCCCCGTGCAGATGCTTCGAGCCGTGGGCGGCCGGGGGGGGGGGGGGCTGGCGCTGCTAGACGACTGGTGGGCGGGGGCACACCCAGAACAGGACGAAATGCCGGCACCCGCACACCGTGTTGTGGGGGTGCCCCAAATCGCACTATAGGTCTCCAGCCATCCCCTCCCCCCAAGGGCAGCTGCTCGCTCCTCTCCACTCCACACTGCGGGGAAAGTTCCAGGCATGAGTGGGTGACGAGGTTCTCGATTCCAACTTCCTACATGAGCCCCGGAACAGAAGACGCTCTGTGCTGGCTCTGGCTGGGGGCTGAGAAGGAGCCCCAGGAAGCGGCAATCTGCTCCTGATGCCAGCAACGCTCTGAGCTCCGAGCTTGGGCACCTCTGACGGCGTCCACAGAGCAGTCCCACACACGTGCGAGTGTGGCCCAGGGCAAGGTGGGTCCACCTGCAAACTGCTCCTTCCTCCCGCGGGCACCCCTGCACCTGGTCCTGCCCCCAACCTCTCCAGGAAAGACTCCCATGCCTACGTCTTGGAGGGGACGGTGACTGCAGGAGAGGGCAGAGGCCATGGCAGTGCTGGGGGTCCTGAGGTTCCCCAAAGCCACAGCCACCAGTGGGACCCTTGTGTCAGAGACACTAAACAGCATTCTCCGTTCACTGGTTCCTGTCCAGACAGAAAATGCCAAAGACAGGAGCCACCTGCCAGGACGTTGCCCTGCCCCACCCGCCTGGCCTGTCCCCCTGGCGAGGACACCCGGATGCCACTTGGAACCAAGCAGCTTGCATAGGGGACCCTCTCACGCCCTGTGAGTCTTGCTCTAGAACAGCCTCCCTCAGTACCTCCCCAGCCCCACGGCTGAAAGGCCAGCAGACACTCCCGAAGGCCACGCTCGCCAATTCCCACAAACAGACAAACGCACGCGGCGGGACAGAGCCCAGCAAAGAGGAGAGTCAGGTGGTGAAACAGCATTTCACGAGCAGCCCCAGCGGCCTGCATCTATGTGGTGGGAAAGTTTCCCTAAAACCGAGAGAACCATGAGCAGCACCAAGTTCTGGGGTCAGCTGAATCACATTTCAGAAAGAGGGATAAAATCAAATCCTTTTCAGACACAGCAACAACAGCCAGACCTCCCACGCACAGACTCCACAAGCACTGACTGCTGAAGACCGCTGCTGACCAAGGTGGGAGGGTGGGGACAGAAGACCCTGGGAGACACTGACCACTGGCTACAAGCTCTCCAAGGAGGTAAAATGACATTTCTGTCCAAACCATGACAGCTGATTCGGCAAATCAGAGTCATTCTCAGGCCCCAAAGCAGACCAGAGGTGCTGAGTGGCCACAGACTTCCTTATTCGCAGGATTCAGAGTATACAATAAAACATTAATCAAACACTAGAGAAAACCGGTAATCGATCCAACAAAAAGCAAGATAGAAAACACTAGAAGGATGTAACCAGAAAAGAGACCTGAGCCCTGTCCAGCTGTGTGTGGTGCTGGCCGCCACTGCTCACAACTCTGCTGGGGTCCGCACAGGACCCCAAGTGCAGCAGGGTCTGGGAGCCACACCCTCCGCCCTGAGTGGGGCTGTGGGGCTTCTGCTGCCTCGGAGGGAGTCGCTTCCAGTTCCTCGCTGGACATTCCAGAAAACCGCAGAGCAACTTGAGAAACCTTTTACCAACTGAGACCATCAGAGGCCCCTTCCTGCTCTGTCCGAGTTACAGAAGGGAAAGCGGCTTCCTGGAAGCAGAAGGGCCAGACTGAGCTGAGTGTGGTGCCAGACGACAGGGCCCATGGGAGAGGGAGCCATGCCCTGCTCCGACACAGAAGACCGGCCTACAGCACCTACTAGAAACATTTTTACAGGAGAGACTTCAATTTTTGTCAGAATAATGAACCAGACAGCTTGCTCAACACTCTAGAAGAGACCAAACAAACATTATGAGGGTTTTAAATGAGGTGAGTCACCCGTGTCCAGTGCTTAAGATGCCGGTCTCCTTCTATGCAACCAAGAAAGAGCATTCAGTGGCCAAAATCCTTGCCAAGAACAACTAGAAAACCAAATTAAAAAAGACTTTTTTCGGGGCGCCTGTGTGGCTCAGTGGTTAAGCCGCTGCCTTCGGCTCAGGTCATGATCCCAGGACCCTGGAATCGAGCCCCGCATTGGGCTCTCTGCTCAGCAGGGAGCCTGCTTCCTCCTCTCTCTCTGCCTGCCTCTCTGTCTACTTACGATCTCTGTCTGTCAAATAAATAAATAAAATCTAAAAAAAAAAAAAAAAAAAGACTTTTTTCAAAGATCTATTTATTTATTTGTGAGACAGCATGTGGGGAGGGCGGGTGGAGAGAGGGAGAGAGAGAATCCCAAGCAGACTCTCTGCGGAGCAGGGATCCGGGCTCAGGGGCTCCATCTTCTAACCCCAAGATCATGACCTGAGCCAAAACCAAGAGTCGCTGCCCAACCAAGTTTGCCTCCTTGGCAACCCCCCAATTTTTTTAAAAGAAGTCTATTTAAAGTCAAGGAAATGCTACAGTGCAGGCAGGACCCAAGTGGCCAAGAGCCTAGGAGACCACAGGGGAAAAGAGGGGGCTCCTGCTCAAGGAGGCCTGGGCATCAAGGGTGGAGACCAGTGGACTCAGCACTGGTGTGGCCGTGGGGCCTGCCGGGAGCCTGTCTGGGCCACACTCTGGGACTCACAGGGCAGGCCTGGGCTTTAAGGTAACTGTGACTAACGGATTCAGGAAAACAGAAGACAAGGTTTAGAATTTCAGCAAAGTAATGGACCCTAAAGGAAGGGCTCAAAGGCAAATCTGAGAGCTGGAAAATGCAGAAAGGGAGGCTGGCCCCACCAGCTAGCTCAGTGGTGGACGGATACAGCAGAGACAGCCCTGTCCACTGGAAGAAAGGCCACCCACTGGGTCCACACAGAAGCAGAGAGAAAGGGAAAAGCCAGAGAGAAACAGACGTGTGGAAGGACACTGCGCCCAACAGGAGGTGCACAGGGAGACCGACGCAACACCTAGAAACATGACAGCTGGGGACCGCCCCCAAAGATGAGCCGTGGAGCTGCTGGGAGCGCCACCGAGCACACGAAGAGGCAGACGAGAGCCACAGAGACCTCCAGGCTCCGTCCGGGCGGCTAGCCACACTCGACCAGGGCCGCCCCACCTCTCCTGGAGCAGCAACCCTGAGGACAGGCTGTTCTTAGCTACGCTTTCCAACCTTCTGTTCAAAAGCTGGCCAGTCCTTCTAGGGAGATCCAAGTACCCCCAGCCACTCCCAGAAACCCACTCTCACCCCCTGCACACGGGTGCTGTCCGCCCCGTTCCCTCCTCATTCTGCACCCACAGCAGCACCCTCGGTTCCCCTCTCCCACCTCCCCTAGCACCTGGCTGCTCACCAAAAATCTCAAGTTCCTTCTGTCTCCTCACCCCAATCACACCAACCCCAGACTGCTCAAATACCAGCTGATTTTAGTGGAGAATGAGCAGTGACATGGGAAAGGGCTGGGGAACGCAAAGGAAACAGGGCGAACCTACAGCCGGATCACCTGGGCAGGTGCGAACCGTTCTCACGGTTGGGGTGGGGGTGGGGGCAAGGGACACATCAGGACGGGAACAGGAGACCGAGCAAAGAGGAGCTGCAGCCTGGGCCCACCCAGCTCCCTCCAGCGAGCGCCTCACGTACCCCGCGATGCAGAGGACGTGGGGGCTCCCAAAGGCCAGGTGGGCAGCAGCGCCAGAGAAGGTGTCAGAAGGAGGCTGCGGGAGCAGACCGGTCGCCTGAGGCCTCTCCCGTGATCCCCTGCACACGCCGGCCGCCCTCTGCACCGCTGTCCCTCCCCAAACCGCCCTCTCCTGCGATCAGAGGACCAAGCTGCCACGCGCCTTGCTGGGGTTGAGCCTTCCCCACTGACTACCTTGTGTCGGCCAAGAAGAATGTGCAAATTCTGAGGTATCTGATGGTTTCAATGGGTTGAAAAAACACTTCACTGGAAGAACCTTCCATCATCATTGTTAACAGAGCTTCCCGGACTTCTCTAAGAAGTCCGAAGTCATCCTGATTCTTGATATGCAAAGTGACCTGTTTCTCTTTCCCAGCGTCCAGAGTCTCCTGTTTGTCCTTGGTCTTGGGGGGTTTCAGGCTGACGGGTCTGACTTCACACCGCATGGGGCACGTGGTGGCTCTGCAGCGTCTGCTTCTGACTTTGCTGGTAACTTTCCGTCACGCACAGTCTCTCTCTCCTGCCTCTGAAACGGCTTCCATCCCAGGGCTGTGCCTCCCAGCCCTTAAACATGCTTCTCTCCCATGCCCCAGCTCTACGTCCTGCTTTCTGGGAGACTTCCAACCTCGGCCTGCCGCCTACGCTGCTGTGGCTCAGTCTCCCTGCTTCCGAACCCCGCAAAGACTCATCACTTCATGCGGTGCTTCGATTTAGACACATGGTTATCCCTGTTCACATCTCATATCTTCTAAAATCACTTTCCCGGGTGCCGGGGGGAAGGGCGTGCTCAGTGGGTCAACCTTCTGCCTTTGGCTCAGGTCATGATCTCAGGGTCCTGTGATCCAATCCCAAGTTGGGCTCTCTGCTCCCTGCTGAGCAGAGAGCCTGCTTCCCCTCTGCCTAGTTGTGATCTCTATCAAATAAATAAATAAATAAAATCTTAAAAAAAGATAGGTAGTTCAGTTCATGGTTACAGGTGTAAATTTGTACTTATGTCAGAAAACCCAATCAACATTTTCCTCAACACAACACGCAGGAAAACACTTAAAGATGCATTTCAAATCCAACTAGAAGTCTCAATTGCACATGCATGTCTAAAAAGTACGCCAAGTGCCAACTGGGATTGTGCTGCGTAGACTCTGCTGACACGGGGCCCCCGGGCCCACCGCAGGGAGGGCGGGAGCCACACGGCATGCCTCCCAGTCATCTGGAGATCAGGGACCCGAGTTTCACCACCTCACAAGATGGCCTGCTTCTTGTGTAAGGGTGTTTTAACCAGAGTTTTAATTATGTTTTAGGAAAATGGTTGATTGACATAATGAATTACTTTTTCCCATTGAATATGATGAAAAATAGTGTTTTCATGCGGAATGTCTGATTTTCAGGATAGGTTACCAGTGTTAAGTGAAAAAACACTTGACTACTTGCTCTGTGTAGAATATATCCCAAGTGTTATGTGAAAATACTGAAAACCATCCCTGCTAAAAGAAGATTCAAGAAATCCGTGCCCTGTTAGAGGCTCCCTGACACCAAGGACTTGTAAAACTCAGAAAAGGTCAAACAAGCTGCCCTTGCTTTCTTTTTCTGCCTGTGGCCCTGCTCAGTGTCATACAGAAGTTGATCAAAGAGACGGCAGTTTTCAGGGCAAAATTACAAAGCAACGTTTCGATACAGATCTAATAACAAAAAGTGTGTTAGTATTGCAGGACAGAACAGTGATTTTTTTTGTTGTTTTAAAAGACTTTTATTTATTTGACACAGAGACAGAGAGACCGGGAGAAAGAGAGCACTACAGGGGGCAGTCGGGGAAGGGCGAAGAAGCAGGCTTCCGACTTGCGGCTCCATCCTAGGACCCCGGAATCATGACCTGAGCCACAGGCAGCAGCTCAACTAACTGAGCCTCCCAGGTGCCACCCCGCCGCTCCCTGCCCCTCCCCCCCCCCCCCCCCGCCAAAAAAATACTCTTAAAAACTTAGCCCAACTTTTCATTTCACTGTTTTTGATTTTAGTATCTCCTTAGTGTGGTTTTACCTCATCAGACTTTAGTGCGTGGGATAAAACGGTGGGACAATCTCATTCTCTGTCTATATGGGCATTATTCTATTTTTTCTTTTCTTTTTTTTTTTTTAAAAGACTTCATTCATTTATTTGACAGATCGAGATCACAAGTAGGTAGAGCAGCAGGCAGAGAGAGAGGAGGAAACAGGCTCCCCGCCGAGCAGAGAGCCCGATGCCGGGGCTCGATCCCAGGACCCTGAGATCATGACCTGAGCCGAAGGCAGACGCTTAACTCACTGAGCCCCCCAGGTGCCCCTATTTTTTCTTACTTATAAAAATTAAATTCACAATTAACTGTATTTTTCTAACTTCCACAATCTTTGTACTTATCCCACTTAAGTACAAAAATTCAAAACACAATTCTTCTAATAAACCATAAGAGGCATACCTCCAGAACAAAGCAAGTATCACACAAAAGTTACTCCAGTGAATATGTTTGTTTCCCAGTTCATATAAAGTTATCTTTACACTGTACTGTCATCTATTAAGTATGCAGTAGAAATGATGTACATAACCTGACATAAAAAAATACCTTAAAGCGGGACGCCTGGGTGGCTCAGTTGGTTAAGCAGCTGCCTTCGGCTCAGGTCATGATCCCAGCGTCCTGGGATAGAGTCCCACGTTGGGCTCCTTGCTCAGCAGGGAGCCTGCTTCTCCCTCTGCCTCTGCTGCCATTCTGTCTGCCTGTGCTCGCTCTCTCCCCCTCTCTCTCTGATAAATAAATAAAATCTTTAAAAAAAAAAAGATTTTTAAAAAATACCTTAAAGCATCTGCCTTCGGCTCTAGTCATGATCCCGGGGTCCTGGGATCGAGCCCCATGTCAGCTTCTCCCCCTGCTTGTGCTCTCTCCCTCTCTTTCCCTGTCAAATAAATAAAATCTTTTAAAAAATATTTTATTGTTAAAAAAATGCTATTATCTGAACTTTCAGGAGCTGTCATCACTGATCACAGATCACTGTAGTGAGTATAATGGAAAAGTTTCTAATATTGCAAGAATTATCAATATATGACCCACAGACATGAAGTGAGCAAATGCTGTTGGAAAAAAATGACACAGATAGACTTGCCTGATGCAGGGTTGCTACAAACTTTCAATATGTAAACAAAAACAAAAACAAAAACATAGTATCGGCAAAGTGCAACAGAGTGAAGATAAAAAGATAAGATGTTCCTGTATTTAATTTTAAAAGTTAAATGCTAGAGCGTCTGAGTGACTCGGCTGGGCATCTGCCTTCTGCTCAGGTCATGATCCTGGGGTCCTGGGGTTCAGTCCCACCTCAGGCTCCTAGCTCAGAGGGGAATCTGCCTCTCCCTCTGCTGCTCCCCCTGCTTGTGGCTCTTGCTCTCTCTCTCTCAAATAAATAAATTTCTTTTTTAAAAATTAAAAGTTAGATAAATATGCAATTTTGGAGATGCCCTTCTAGCTCAGAAACTGGTTCCCTGTGTGCATGGGCACCTCAAGAGACCGTTGGTAGGGGGTCATTTATCTTTGGGGTCTCCCTGGGCACCAACTCTCACAGAAATTATCTGGGAGGTGGTATGTGAGAGGCTCCTAAGGCCCGGGGCTGCACGTGGAAAGCCCACACCCCTTCCAGTTCCTGGGGCCAGCCTGTGGCATGGGGATCCCTAAGTGGAGCACTGGCCCACAGGACATCCAGGCAGCAGAAACTGGAGGTGATGCCCAGGAATACAGGGAAGGCACCTCTGGGAGAAAACACCTCCATGCCCACCTGGCCCTTGCAGGAACAAAGGCCACAGCGTGAGCAGTACCTGTTGGGTCCCTCCACCCCAGCCGTGCTCACATGTACACATTCCCTGACCTCACTCACTGCTGCCCAACGCCCCACCACTCCCCTTCCCCTTAAACACAGCCTTTGTTCCTCTAAAAGTAGGTTGGGAGGGTTTATTTACGAAGCAAACCCAGGAACCCAAGCTCCTGCCACACACAGAAGATGGCTCTACGAAACTGGACAGCGTCCCTGAGGCAGAGGCTGGCTGTTCCCAGGACATGGCTGTGGTAGGAGACCAGAAGCCTGGGGACGCCATCGGCCACAGCTGCAGTCTGCAACCTGGAGGGTCACAGCTCCCCCACGTGTCCCTGTGACACCGGCAGCCGTGCGACGCCCTTGGCCTCTCCAGCATGACTTCCACACCACCAAGCAGCTCTCCAATTCCTGCAGACCAGTGCCCTACAAACCTGACTCAATTCAGATCCATCAACCAGCCACGGGCATCAGATCCCACAGGTTAAGGATTTGGTCCCACGAGGCAGCCCCCACTTCAGATGCCAGCTGCAAGTCTGGGTTATCACTGGGTCTTCTGACCAACCTGGCTAGAATTTAAGCCGGAGGTCCCGACGACCCCCTCCTCAGGTTCCGCTAACCCTAGAGGGTTTGGTGCTAGAGGGTTTGGTGCCAGAGGGGCCCAGAGAATGCAGGAGCCAGTCTACCCGCTAGATTACCAGCTTACTACAAAGGATAGGAATCAATAGCCAGATGGAGAGATACACCAGGCAAGGTCCCAAACGAAGGTGATTCTGTCCCTGTGGAGTCTGGGGTGCACCACCCTCCCGGCACACAGATGCATCCCGGTTCACGCACTCAGAAGCTCTCCAAAGCCTGTCCTGCGTTTTTAACGAGGCATCATTAGCAGGCATGACTGATGAAATCACTGGCCATCGGGGACTAGACTCCATCTCTAGCCCATCTCCCCTCCCCTGAGGTCAGGGGTTAGGAACCGAAGTTCCAACCCTCTAATCCCATGACTGGTTCCCTGGCCACCAGCCCCCATCGCGAGGGGCTTTCCAAAAGTCCCCTCTTTAATGCCAGAGGCCCATTTCACCTTGACAGCCCCGAGGCAATTTCAGGAACCACGCGCAAACACCAAACATGCAACCGAAGATGCTGCCACTACTTACTGCTTCAGAACTGTGAGTCAGAACCCCAGAGATACCAAACGTTTATGATGGTCAGTCACGGTGACAGCATGTTCACCACGCACCCACCCCGCAGGGACTGAACTCTCTCGGGTCCGTCGACAGACCTACGATGGCACTCAGTGCTGTCTCCGGCTGCCGGGGCTGCAGTAACTAGTCACAGCAGCACAGGACCAGCGAGCAATCCCTCCCCCTTGAGAAGTTTTGCCATTGTCATTCCTCTTACGTGCTGTCCCTCTCTCGTTACTCCTTCTCTTCAGATATCCCCGTATTAAAAACGGCGACTGAGCGCGCCCGCCCCTTTGCTCTGGCTGATGCAGTCCCCACATGTGCCATGACCATGGGCTCCACTTCCTCACCTTCCCCCATCCCAAACCCTCACCTGTGCTGCCACCACTCTGCAGGCCCAAGAACTTCCAAGGTACTGACTGGCGTTAATGTCACTGAAGGACCAAGACCTCTTCAAGGTGAAGCTTCACGCACATGTGACAGAAGAGAAAGCTGGTAAAATGGACTTCATCAAAATTCAAAACTGTGGGGATGCCGGTGGCTCAGTAGGTTGGGCGTCTGCCTTTGGCTCAGGGCATGATCTTGGGGGATGGAGCTCTGTGTCCGGCTGCTGCTCAGCATGGAGTCTGCTTCTCCCTCTGCCTCTCTCCCCCTCCCCACCCAGTTCGTGCTCTCTCCCTAAAAAAAAATTCAAAATTGTGCTTCAACTGACATCGTTAAGACAGTGAAAAGACAAGCCACGGACAACAAAAGTGCCTGCAAATCACATATCTGGTGAATAATCTGTATACACAATGGCTGAAGACTCAGTAACAAGAAGAAAAACAGCCCGGGCAACTCTCCTGGGTCCCCTCCCTCTTCCGGAGCTTTGTACTCTCAATAAACGTGGCTTCACTATCACTCACAAGAAGAAGAAGAAGAAGAAAAGGAGGAGGAGGAGGAGGAGAAAAACTCAATTAAAAACCAAGCAAAGAGTATGAATAGACATTTCTTGGAAGAAGACATACGAATGGCCAGAAAGCAAATCAAGATGCTCATCATCACTGGTCATCAAGGAAATACAGACCAGAACCACAGTGTGACGGCAGCTCATACCCCCAGGGTGTCTGTCACCAAGCAGGGGGACGATGACAGGAGTGGGGGGACGATGACAGGAGTGGGGGCGCCCGCTCACAGCGGGGGGCATGCACGACGGCGCGGCCTCTTTGGAAAACAACTGGGCAGTTTCTTAAAAAATTAAAACATAAATTCACCACATGACCCAGCAACTGCACCCCCAGGTCTGTAGGCAAGACCCACGAAAACAGGTTTTCCCACGAAGACTGAGCACTCACAGCGACACCACACCCCAGAGCCAAAGCCTGGAAAACCCCGTCGTCCACCCTGCTGAGGACGGACACCACAAGGTGGATATCATTACAACAAGACGCTCGAGCAATCACGTAGCCCTTCACCAAAAAAGTGCCGTGTGGTGTGACTGCACTTACACCAAACGTCCAGAACAAACACGGCTGCGGAGACAGAAGGCAGGGAAGTTGCTGCCTGGCCGTGGCAGGAACAAGCCTCACACAATCGTCTGGGTCCTGCGGATGCTCTGAGACTGGCTGTGCACAAGTCTGCATTTACTAAAACCACTGAGCTGCATCCTTAAAACTGGTGGATTCCGCGGTACGTAAATTATACGCGGATGAGGCCGTTAAAGGCATTACAGGATGATCACTGGCTCTTGGCAGCTTCCTTCCCGCTTTCACGACACACTTCAGGACTCCCTGCTGGCATCTGACGCCCCTCTCTCTTCAAGCACCCTGAGGTGGTGTCGACTCTGGCCGGCGGGCCCCATCTATGACTTCGCGTCGGGCTTTTCTCTGAGCACCACCTGCATGCGCAGCTCTCCGCCAGCAGCCCCACCGCACAGCTGCGCGCTCAGCACGTCCTCTAAGCCTCCTCCACGAGGGACCAGCTGTCGTCCCCACTTACCGACGAGGAAGCGAAGGCAACATCCAGCGGGTCCAGCTCTGCGACAGGGAGAAGGGACCCTCTACTCAGCTGCAACCTGTCCGCGCGCTGCAGACACCAGTGTAGATCAGAGACCCAGCAAGACGCAATGCTCGTGGCAGGCACCCGCCCTGGAAGCTGTGGGACCCCGTCAGCGCCAGGGACCAGGTAAAGGCCAGTCCTGAGGTCAAAGATCTGGACTGGAAACCCTCCTTGGTGGGCACACTCCCCGCCGCCCTGACTCCGTGTCTACGTCTGCACTGCAGGAACAGTTCTGCTCCTCTCGACTGCCCATCGCAGTGGCCCTCGGGGCCTTTGCTCATGTTGTCCTTCCTTCCCAGAACACTGTCCAATGAGCAGGGCATGGCATCACATCTTCAAAGAGCCCTCCCTGGAAATACACGCCCTGGCTTCCTCTGAGTCACGGCTGCAGCAGACGCGCGTCGCCAGGACCAGGTGTGCCCAGAGCCTCCAGCACTCCGGGCCGGGGTGGCACGCTCAATCTGTCTCCCTCTTGATAGAGCACAGCCTGGACGCGTTTGTGCTGATCCTTCTTCAAATGTGAAAATTCTGCATCCACGTGGGTAGGGGAAGGAAGCAGTCCATCCGTACGTGAAATTTCATAGTCGCCATGCTAATGACTGGCAGTGGCAGTGTGCCAAACACAATCACCTGTCCTCATGTGCACTGTTACAGACCCCCAGGGGCACTTCCCCCCGTGCCACTGTGCAAGAGCCCCTGCTTGCTGTTCCCACCGGACCTAGGATGTCGGCTCTCGGCAGCCTGCAGCCATCCACCCACTAGCCTGGAACTGTGTGTGACGTATGTGAACGTGGAGGGAGGTGTTCCTCACAAAACAGCAACCTGGACACAACTTTAAACTCAGCCAGGGTAGGAATTTCCAAGGACGCGGGAAAGAGTAACACTGCAAAGACTCTGAGAACTTACGTGAACCAGAGGACAGAGTGCCTGAGCAACGGGACACACTCGCCAGCTGGGACACCCAGGCAGCTGCCGTATAGCCCGGGACTCCGGAGACACAGCCGAAGTCTCGCCGGCCAGTAACTGTACAAAGCCAAGTAGCGCGAGTAAACGCAGATTCTAATACTGCTCAGCATGAGAGTACTGTGCCACGGACGCGAAGTATGGTTCCTACTGAGCAGCCCTCGTGACCATAGATTTAAAAATCCTTAAATTAAAAAAAAAAAAAATTAGCAAACTGAACCCAAGTGTAAAGGATATCAAATCACCCCCCATGAGGTGCCTGGGTGGCTCAGTCGGATATCAAATCACCCCCTACTAGGGTTTATATCAGGACTGCAAGGTTGGTATAACATTCAAAAATTAATCAATATCATTAACCATATTTTTAAAAAGACCAAGAAAAGAAAAAAATACATGATCATTACAGTGGAGGCCAAAAGAGCATCTAACAAAATCCACCATTCATTTTTAATAAAATCTCAAAGTAATAACAGAAGAAAACTCCTCAACCTGAAAAAGGGTACTGATACAAAACCTACACACAAACTACTGAATGCCTCTCCCTCTGATCAATAGCAAGAACAGGACAGTCACTCTCAGACTTCCTTAGGACATTTTACTGGATGTCCAAGGCAGTGCAATAGGCAAGAAAAAGAAAGAAAAGGTATCTAGATTGGAAAGGAAGAAATGAAACTACCTTTAGTCACAGACAAAATGCACATAATAAAAAAAATCATATATTATGTTTAATATCAGTGGTAAGTTTTACTATTTAATATTAGGGATAAATTTGGCAAAATATATGCACTGACTGCTATCAAGTACTGATGAAAGAAACTTAAGTGGTTCTCGATTTATGGAGAGGTATACTAGGTTCATGGATTAGAAGGTTCAATCTATCTGATCCCATGCAACTCACTCTTCCCACAGGTGTTGACCTCAAAATCAGTCCCCTGTAAACTTTCTGCAAATCTCCATCCTAAAGTCTGCTTTCCAGGGAACCTAAGATGGACAATAATTAAAACTGACCCTTGAACAATGCGGGAGTTAGGGGTGCCACCTGCCCCAACTTGAAAATCTGCATGTAACTTTTGACACTCTCAAAACTTACTACTAAACCCTGTTAACCAGAAGACTCACCAATAACATTAACAGTTAACACAGATTTTGTAGAGCATATGTATTATATTCCATATTCTTACAATAAAGTAAGCTAAAGCAAAGAAGACATATTAAGAAAATCATAAGGAAGGGACACCTGGGTGGCTCAGCAGGTTAAGCATCTGCCTTCGGCTCAGCTCATGATCTCAGGGTCCCGGGACTGAGACCCATGTCGGGCTCCCTGCTCATCAGGGAATCTGCTTCTCTGTCTCTCTCTGCCCCTCCCCCTCCACTTGGGTGCACGCGTGCGCTTTTTCTCTCTCTCAAATAAATAAAAATATTTTCTAAAGTCATAAGTAAGAGAAAACACATTTACAGTACCATACTGTATTTATTTTTTTAAAAACCTGCACAAAGTGGAACCTGTGCAGTTCATACCTGCGTTGTTCAAGGATCACATTTATAAATGTGTAAAGGAAAGAGAGGAGACGAAAGTGTAGGGTATAATAATTACAGCTACTAGACGATGAGCAACATGCCAACCGAGACAGTTAAAAGTACAATGTGCATAACTGGATTAACACAGTGAAGGCGGGAGAAAACCAACCAGGTAACCCCCACACGTGCTTCAAAGGTGTGCTTTTGAAGAATGTGGGGTTTTTTAAAGATTTATTTATTTATTTGAGAGAGAGAGAAGGTGTCAGTGAGTAAGAGGAGGGGGAAGTGTCTCGAGCCGACTCTGCACTGAGTGCAGAGCCTGATGCAGAGATCGAGCTCACGACCCTGAGGTTGGGACCTGACAGAAACCAAGAGTCAGAGGCTTCACTGAGCCATCCAGGCGCCCTGAAAAATGTTTTCTTTATACAACGGGAAAAATCATATAAAATTGCCATTTTCCAGCAATTTTTCTAACCTTACAAAAATGGTAACTTCCCATGGTTCCCATGGTTCAACTTTGTATTTCCCCTGAGTCAAACCCAATCACGACAACATATGAGTCAGGCTAACAAATGCTCCCTTTTCAATCACCTCCGGCCCTAGCATCTAAGTGTGAAAACACTAACTTCAAAATTCAAGAGTTTAGGGGCACCTGGGTGGCTCAGTGGGTTAAAGCCTCTGCCCTTGGCTCAGGTCATGATCCCAGGGTCCTGGGATCGAGCCCTGCATCGGGCTCTCTCCTCAGCAGGGAGCCTGCTTCCCTTCCTCTGTCTCTGTCTATCTCTCTGCCTACTTGTGATCTCTGTCTGTCAAATAAATAAATAAAATCTTTAAAAAAAAAAAAATTCAGGGGCGCCTGGGTGGCTCAGTGGATTAAGCCGCTGCCTTCAGCTCAGGTCATGATCTCAGTGTCCTGGAATCGAGCCCCGCATCGGGCTCTTTGCTCAGCGGGAGCCTGCTTCTCTCTCTCTCTCTCTCTCTGCCTGACTCTCTGCCGACTTGTGATCTCTCTCTCTCTGTCAAATAAATAAATAAAAAATCTTAAAAAAAAAAAAAAATTCAGGGGCGCCTGGGTGGCTCAGTGGTTTGGGCTGCTGCCTTCGGCTCGGGTCATGATCTCAGGATCCTGGGATCGAGCCCCACATCGGGCTCTCTGCTCAGCAGGAAGCCTGCTTCCCTCTTTCTCTCTCTCTCTCTCTGCCTGCCTCTCTGCCTACTTGTGATATCTGTCTGTCAAATAAATAAATAAAATCTTAAAAAAAAAAAATTCAAGAGTTTAAAATGAAGACATTTTCTAGACTTTTCATGGGGTCTGATTCCAAATAATCTTCTGAGGAACTCTGGCCTTGGCTCATTCTCTGGCGTCAACCTCCCCATGTTGATAGGGGACCTCACCAACCGCACTGGGAGGCTTGCCAAGCACAGGGCCACACGGCTTCCGCACCACTTTCCCCGGCTGCCTCAAGGGCTCCACATGTTCCGGCCCTTCCAACTGCCCCCCCCCCCAGGTTCTTTTCCCTCTACACCGCACCCTTTGAGCTCCTGGTTCTTTTTCCACTGTTTCCACTATGCCTTCTCCGGAGCTAAGTGCAGAACCTCTGCTCTGACCACTTCTCACCCAAAGGCCAGGAGGCCCTGCCCTGGATGGTACTCCCCACAGAACGCCCCTGCTCAGATCTCCTTCCCAAACGCTGCACACACCTGCGCTGCACAACCATCCTGTTTGTGGCAGCAGCACGTTGCGCTGCCCCTGCTCAAGAGTGTGGGGCGCTCCTGGGCCCCTCCCCTGACCTGAGACCAGGTCGCCCCCACGGGTCTCAGCAGCAGACACCAGTCCCGTATGCCCGCACGTCACAGCCTCTCACGCACACTCAGGACTGAATTCCCTCTTGCTGGCCGTGGGTTAAACAACAAGACTCTCCGTGCTTTCGGCCTCCTCCCCCCCAATCCATCTCACCCCCTTGGCCACACTCAAGAATCTCCCACAAGGCCAGCCAACATCACCTCACATGGTATCCCCCAAATGAAGGGCTGCCCCTTAGACTAACACCTTCCAGACCTGTGCTGTACAAGACCGTTGCTACGGGCCACTGCAGCTATCTACATTTAAGTTCATCAAGATTAAATAACGCTTAACATTCCACGCCACAAGCCACACTTCAGCCCTCGACAGCCATGTGAGGCTAGTGACTTGTGTTCCGGAGAGTGCG
This sequence comes from Mustela nivalis, assembly GCF_964662115.1. Taxonomy (NCBI): domain Eukaryota; kingdom Metazoa; phylum Chordata; class Mammalia; order Carnivora; family Mustelidae; genus Mustela; species Mustela nivalis. The sequence continues at coordinate 249,116 of NC_139021.1, read as the reverse complement.
CCTGTCTAGAACCATTTCCCACTACTCTGTTCCAATAAAAACATTTTGCTAACTGCTCCTCAATTATGCTTCCCACTTGCCAGGCCCCACTCTTATTTTTGCTGTCCTTCACAAAGGCCTCAAGGTGTCCCCTGGGGTGATCACCAGCCCCCCGGCCCACTTCCAGACATCACAGTCCAGCCAGGGCCCGGGAGCCCCAGTACTACACCTCCAGATGCACCCAGTTCGAACACAGGCACCCTCCCACTCCTGCACCAGCAGCGCCTCCTTCACGCACACACACGCTCACTCTCACTCACGCACGGTGACATATACACGCACACACACATGCACACTCTATCTTCCCACAGTAGTAGCCAAAAAGACTTTTCCTAAGTGTCTATTAAATGTGACACAATGATTTATAAGAATACATTTTTGGGGGCGCCTGGGTGGCTCAGTGGGTTAAGCCATTGCCTTCGGCTCAGGTCATGATCTCAGGGTCCTGGGATCGAGTCCCACATCGGGCTCTCTGCTCAGCAGGGAGCCTGCTTCCTCCTCTCTCTCTCTGCCTGCCTCTGTGCCTACTTGTGATCTCTCTCTGTTAAATAAATAAATAAATAATCTTAAAAAAAAAAAAAAAAAAGAATACATTTTTGGTCTTCATCCACAGTTCCTAAAAAGCTGCTTCAGAGCAAAGGTCTTATTATTGAAGGCGACTTCTGGGCCCCTCCCAAGGGGACTTGGTGGCCAGGAGGACCAATCAAGTGATTAACGGGCTAGAACTTTGAGCCCCACCCCCTGACCTCCAGAAGAGGGAGAGTGGCTGGGCCGACTCCCTCTCATGCCCCCTCTCCCAAACCTCCAGCAGTTCCTCCTCTCCCCCAGCAAGAGCAGGCTTCCTACTCCCCTGAGGAAAGCCTCAGACCACCCTGGACCACACCTCTCGGCCCTCTTGCCAACCACCACCAACGTGCGCAGCAACAGCCTCTCTTCTAATTCTAAGCCTTCTCCCCAAGATGTCAGCGCTGCCAGCACGGGACTGGTTCTAATTTCTTGCATCTTAAAAAACATGTGAATAAACAATCTTCTGTTGCCCCTTTGCAGCAAAACCCTTACAACAGAGGCCTGTGCTCAGCAACTCCGATTTCCTCCGCCCAGTTTTTCTGTTAAGCACACTCCACACATTTTTACTCCCCACCACATATAAACCCCAGAATCTGCTCTTCCAAATCACCAAGAACCTTGACCTTGAGCCCAGAGTACTGAAAACCACTCCCTCCTCCCCATTATCCACCTGGATCACCTCCTCCTCCCCAATACCCTCCCCTCACTGGTCCCACCCGCACTCCGCCCCACGTGGCAGCCCAAGCTCAGCGCCTGCACTACCTCTCCACGTGGGTGTTGTCCTCTGAGGTCACACGCCCAGACTCAACTCCTGAGCTGGCCCCTGTGACTCCACCAGGAAACCTGGGTGGCTAACCTCAAAACATGTCCAGAACCCCAGGAAAGAAGACAAAAATGATTATTTATAAAAACGTATCTCTAGAGTACACATACACCTCGCCAGACTCGAAGGTCCTATCGCCACCACTGCCACCGTCTCACGCCTGGCCTGTTGCGGCTGGGCGCTCCGAACCAGTCTCCTGGCCTCCTCGCTGGTCCCCAGCAGCCTGTGCTCAACGGCAGCGAGCGTCGCCGCTTCTCCACTCCAGATGCCCCCGCGGGCTCCTCCCTCTTCGCTTGCCTCCTCTGCTTCTCTCCACACACACTGGCCCGGCTGCCCTTGGGCCTCTGTACCAGCTGGGCTCTTGGCCTGGTTTACACAGGGTTCCCACGGTTTGCATTCCTCCCCAACACGTGACTTACCTCTGTCACCTGCTCCAACTCTGCTCAGATTCTCGCCGTCTGCAGACGAGCCCACCTGACCCGTTCCTGAGGCTCACACCCCAGCTTGCGAGTCTCCTCGGCTACCCCCCAGTGTCTCTGCAGCACTGACGCTTCTGACATGAGACGGAAGTCACTTGGTTATGTGTGCTGCTTGTGACTGCTGGCCGTGAGGGCAAGCACGGTGCCCAGCTCCTACGACAGCACCCACACATAGTGAGTTCAGTAAGGACTGTGTTCACACCCGCGGTCGGGGAAGCCACATGACACGAATGGAAGTATACCTCTATGGTTAAGAAGGAAAACTCTGGAGTCAAGATACCTGGATTTGCACGCCGGCTCCGCCTACCCCCTAGGTAAGCTGCTGGACTCAGTTTCCTTGTCCGCTAACTGGAACCAAGGGTACTCACCACCGATGGCTCAGACACGTAAATTAGACGAAGCACAGAATGTGTTCAGAACAGTATTCAGAACACAAGCATCAAATCACAAGTGATAACAGGTGACATGTAGCTTAAAAAAGTTATTTTCCCGAGGCGCCTGGGTGGCTCAGTGGGTAAGCCTCTGCCTTCGGCTCAGGTTGTGATCTCAGGGTCCTGGGATCAAGCCCTGCATCGGGTTCTCTGATCAGCAGGGAGCCTGCTTTCCCCTCCCTCTCTACCTGCCTCTCTGCCTACTTGTGATCTCTGTCTGTCAAATAAGTTTAATAAATAAATAAATAAATAAATAAGTATTTTCCCGAGGCGCCTGGGTGGCTTGCTCAGTTGAGCATCCAACTCTTGGTTCCGGCTCAGGTCATGATCTCAGCATGCTGGGATCCAGCTTGCAGCAGGGTCCCCAGACTCCCCACTCAGTGACAAGTCTGCTTCTCTCCCTCTCCTTCTGCCCCTCCTCCTGTGTGCGTGCAAGCTCTCTCTAGATATATAATAAATAAATATGTTTAAAATATATTTTTCCTAGACTTTACAGTCAGTAGCAGCTTTTTAGGTGGGTGGGCAACATTCACACCACTGAGCAAGACGAAGATGCCAGGTCGGCACATCAGGAGAAATCTGTCGCAGCCTTTTAAAAAAACTTTTTCTTTTTTAAAACCTACTTCTGGAACTCGAAAAAGCTAGTGAATTTTCAGTCCCATGAAAACTGACGAACTAGAGAATGGAATTTGTTCACTCACCACCATGTTCAGAAAGACTTTTGTAAAATAAATGCACTAAATTTTTTTTAAGTATATAGTTTTTTTTTTTTAAGATTTTATTTATTTATTTGACAGAAATCACAAGTAGACAGAGAGGCAGGCAGAGAGAGAGAGAGAGGGAAGCAGGCTCCCTGCTGAGCAGAGAGCCCGATGCGGGCCTCGATCCCAGGACCCTGAGATCATGACCTGAGCCGAAGGCAGCGGCTTAACCCACTGAGCCACCCAGGAGCCCATAAGTATATAGTTTTTAATTGCTTATTCAGAACTATCAGTCCAGTGGGGAAAGAGACAGTATGTGTACGCATGTACTTATCCATGCACGGAACGTCCCTGCTGGGAGGCCCAACAAGACTCGAGGGCAGCAGGTGCCTTCAGGAAGGGACCCGGGACACGGAGGGGTGCGAGTGGGAGGGACGTGTCACTCTGTACTCTTCAACACCTCTTCAGTTTGCTCGTTTGTTTCAAGATTTTTCTTTATTCGACAGACAGAGATCTTAAGTAGGCAGAGAGTCAGGGAGAGAGAGAAGGGGGAAGCAGGCTTCCCTACTGTGCCTAGAGCCCAATGTGGGACTCAATCCCAGGACCCTGAGATCATGATCTAAGCCGAAGGCAGAGGCTTAACCCACTGAGCCACCCAGGTACCCCAATACCTTTTCAGTTTTGAACATTTGTTCAAATAGAGAAAAAAATTTTTTCAAAGACTCATTAGAACAAGAAACCTGAAAATACAATTAAGGTAATTCCATTTACAGTAACATTGAAAAGAATAAAGTGTTTAGTAATAAATTTACCACAAGAAATGCAAGACCTATCACTGAAAACTACACAATATTGTTAAAGAAATCAAAGACCTAAGGGTAAGATATCCCATGTTCATGGAATCTTCTTCTTCTTCTTCTTCTTCTTTTTCTAAAGATTTATTTATTTGACAGACAGAGATCACAAGTAGGCAGAGAGGCAGGCAGAGAGAGAGGAGGAAGCTGGCTCCCCACTGAGCAGAGAGCCCCAGAAGGCAGAGGCTTTAATCCACTGAGCCACCCAGGTGTCCCTGGAATGTTTTTCTTAACATTGTTAAAATGGCAAACACTCCAAATTGATCTACAGACTCAACAGATCCTTATCAAAATTGAGCTTGCTTTTTTGCAGAAACTACCAGGCTGAACATGAAATTCCTGTGGAAGTTCAAGGGACTCAGAAAAGAAAAAAAAAATTTTTTTAAGATTTTATTTATTTACCCGACAGACAGAGATCACAAGCAGGCAGAGAGGCAGGCAGAGAGGCAGGCAGAGAGAGGAGGAAGCAGACTCCCCACTGAGCAGAGAGCCCAATGTGAGGCTCGATCCCAGCACCCTGGGACCATGACCTGAACTGAAGGCAGAGGCTTAACCCACTGAGCCACCCAGGCGCACTGAAAAAAAAGAAAAAAAAAAAAATCTTGAAAACGAAGTGCAGGTCGCCTGGGTGGCTCAGTGGGTTAAGCCTCTGCCTTCAGCTCAGGTCATGATCTCAGGGTCCTGGGATGGAGCCCGCTTCCCCCCCAGCCCCCACCTGCCTCTCTGCCTACTTGTGATCTTTGTCTATCAAATAAATAAATAAAATCTTAAAAAAAAAAGATAACCTAATTAAAAAGTGAACAAGGTGGGGGGGCGCTTGGATGGCTCAGTTGATTGATTAAGCATCTCACTTTGGCTCCGGTTATGATCTGAGGTTATGACTGAGCCTGCTGGCAGACTCCACACTCCGTGGGGAGTCTGCTTGGCCCTCTGCCCCCCTCCCTGCTCATCATGTGTGCATGCTTATGCACTCTCTCTCAAATAAATGAAATCTTTTTTAAAACATGAGCAAAGGATCTGAATAGACCTTTCCCCAAAGCTGACATATAAATTGCCGACAAGCACATGAAAAGATGCTCAACATCATTAGCCATCAACAAACAACAAAATAGAAATGAAAACCACAATGAGATACTACTTCACACCGACTGGTTAGCTATTAAAAAAAAAAAAAAAAAAAAGAGGGATGCCTGGGTGGCTCAGTTGGTTAAGCAGCTGCCTTCGGCTCAGGTCATGATCCCAGCGTGCTGGGATCGAGTCCCACATCGGGCTCCTTGCTCGGCTGGGAGCCTGCTTCTCCCTCTGCCTCTGCCTGCCACTCAGTCTGCCTGTGCTCGCTCTCCCCCCTCTGATAAATAAATAAAATCTTAAAAAAAAAAAAAAAAAAGTTTCTTAAAAAAAAAAAAAAGACACACCAGGGTGGCTGGGTGGCTCAGACAATTAAGTGGTTAAGGGTCTTGCTCTCGATTTCTGCTCAGGTCATGATGGCAAAGTTGTGAGCTCAAGCCCCGTGTCAGGCTCCGTGCTGGGCAGTGTGGAGTCTGCTTAAGAGTCTCTCTCCTCGGGGCGCCTGGGTGGCTCAGTGGGTTAAGCCGCTGCCTTCGGCTCAGATCATGATCTCAGGGTCCTGGGATCGAGTCCCGCATCGGGCTCTCTGCTCAGCAGGGAGCCTGCTTCCTTCTCTCTCTCTGCCTGCCTCTCAGTGTACTTGTAATTTCTCTCTGTCAAATAAATAAATAAAATATTTAAAAAAAAAAAAAAAGAGTCTCTCTCCTCTCACTTCCCTCTCCCCACTGCCCTCCCCCAATCACAGGCACATACGCTTTCTCAAAAAAAAAAAAAAAAAAAAAAAAAAAAAAAAATTAGGGGCACCTGGGTGGCTCAGTCAGTTTAGCATGGTTTCAGCTCAGGTCACAATCCCAGGGTCCTGGAATCGAGTCCTGCATCGGGCTCCCTGCTCAGCGGGGAGCCTGCTTCTCCCTCTGCCTGCCACTCCCCCTGCTTGTACACTTGCTATCTTTCCCTCCCCATGTCAAACAAATAAATAAAAATTAAAATTTTAAAAAAGACCCACAATAACAAGTATGAGAGAGGCTATGGAAAACCTGGAACCTTTATGCGCTGGTGGCAGGCATATGCATCTAGTGCACTAGTGCATCCACTCTGTCCCTCCAAAAATAACACTGGAGCTACAGTAAGATGCAGCAATTTCACCCCCAGGTAAGCACCCCAAAGAAATGAAAACATATGTCCAAACACTGGTTCTCAAAGACGTACAATCATGTTCACAAACAAGCACAAACAGCAGCATCACGCCCACAAGCCAAAAAGTGGAAATAATGCCAATGTCTGTAACCGACGACGACCACAAACCCGACCACAAACCCAAAGCAGGCGGTCCTCCGGCACATGCCACAACAGCTGCCCAGCAGCAAAGCAGCCGCCGCGGAGACCAGTCGCCCAGGACTACCCATGAGCCTCCACATCTAACCCGCCAAGGCCCATCAACCAGACCCCCGGGCTGACCTCTCAGCCTCCACCCCCTGTTCACTCACCTGCACCTGCTTCTGCACTTCTGTCCCCGCCCAATTCACTCCCGATATGACAGCCAGGGTGACGCTTCAAAGAGACGAGTTGTTCAGCTCAGTCTTGTGACATTTCCTGTAGTTGGTGGGGCCCGGCTGGCCGCCTGCCTTGCCCCATCTCCTACCCTACTCCCGGCTTCCACTCCATGGGCGCTGCTGCCCCCAGGTGCCACAGGAGCTGATCCCTCTCCCCACTCTCCATGCACACTGTGGCCTCAACTCACTCTCACCCGGAGGTGTTCTCCCTGACCCACCGTCTGAACAGGCTGCCCAAGGTCCGCGCTCAGCACGCCGCCCACCATCTTTCAGGGGATGCACCACAGTTGTCAAATGATGCTCTGAGCTACAGGAGGCAGGGCCTCACCCCTGCATTACCACCCCTAGTGGAACGGATGAAGGGCAAGGCCTGAGCACGCCACCCAATTCCAACACGCGGCCAGCAGTGCTCCCTCCTTCCACACCGGAGACGGCGCCCACCCACCCGTCTCGTACTCAGAAGTGGAGAGTGTGGTGAGGCACTGGGCCGCCGAGCTTCTCCAAATACCCACCAGGGTCCTCCATATGCTGAGTGCATGCCGAGTCCAGTTTGTAAGTTTGTTTTTTTAAGATCCTATTTTTAAGTAATCTCTACATCCAGTGTGGGGCTTGAACTCACAATGCCACTATCAGGAGTCACACGCTCCACCGACAGAGCCAGCCAGGTGCCCCTGCTTTGTCCCTTAATGTTGGCATTCTTTAGGGACTTCATAGTCAATATGAAATGGGGCCCATGTCATACATCTTGTCCCCCGTGAGGGCCACCACACCTGGCTCAGAGGGGCACGGACAGAGCCCCTGCCCCAAGGCATTTCTCTGCCAGCTGTGCAGTGCCACCAACAGGCACGCAGTCCAACTCCCACAGATGACTTTATCACGTAAAATTGGTTAGGGTGGTTCAAAGATGGGAAGTGCTGGTGTGTTCTGGAAAGGAGAAATGGGTAAAGGCAGACTAAAAAGACTCTTGCGAAACTGCTTGCCGGACTTACCTGCTTCCTGACTGTGGCGGGCAGGACCCTTCGGGAGGTACTCCAAGCTCTCGGCTTTGCAGACACGTCCCCGCTTGCTGAACTGCTGCTCTGCCCAGCCCTGTCTCACTGAAGGCGCCAGCCCCAGAGCACAGCCAGAAGTTCTCCAGGAACCTGCTGTTTCCTGCCGCGTGCTGCCCCTTCCCCGTGAGGGTCACCGTTCCTGTGCCTGGTTAGCACCCTTCAACACCTGGCCACAGATTCCCCTCCTTTCTAGATGAGATACCCTTTCTTCCAGAAAGCCTACCTAAACTCTGTTCACACCAGGCTAGGCTAGTAGCCACTGCAGGGTTCCCCCCAAGCCCCCACACTTGCCCCACAAAACCACATAAGAGTATCACGCCCACGTGTGTCCCCCACCAGCAGTCTGGTCTGGATCCAGCGCGGGGCACCCATGGCCGGCACACAGCAGGTGACAGGAGAGGCCAGGAGCAGAATAAAGGAGGGCGGGCCTGGGAGACACAAAACCAGAGGGCAGGTCTCGCCAAACGAACGGAGAAAGGCTCTGCCTGTGAGCAATGGCCATCCTGGACCCCAGCAGCCACGGGCAGGAAGGTCCACACTGTTCCTAGAGAGCCACCTGTGATTTCCAAAAATCCCTGGGAATAAAGGTCTCTGAAAGCCACAGTGTCACTCCCTTCCAGCTTTTAGGAAAAGAGGCTACTTCTTGGGTTTCTCAGAGCTGGAACAAATTGGAATCCTAATAGCAAAGCTGAATTGAGAATACTAATACAGCAGCCAACACCACAATTAAACAGAACATCAACAGAGTCCAGAAGCTGCTTCAACTCTGTTAGGGACGTACATGATCTGATGCACAAAGAACATGAGAACAGGGGGTTGGGAAAATTTATATTGTATATGCTTCGTCACAACCCTAAGTGCAAGGAAGAAAGTGCTGGCCACCAAACCAATCCCAGGGAATGGTTGAAGGACTATAATCGAAAACCACCAGCAGCATCTTGGGGACAGTATTACTGCAAAGCTCAACCACGAAGGCAGCACCAGCTGTTCCAACTATGCTGGGGCCTCTCAAATCCCCAAGAAAAGACCAAGAGAGATACCCGTGCCCAGTCTGCGGACCGAAGGGGTAGAGCCGGTTTTGTCATGTGTAAAACGGGGGTGGCAAGGAGGGCCTCGGCGGACAGCTGTGGGGACAGGAGCTGTGGGCGCATGCAAAGGGCCTGGGGTAATGTGTGGTGTTCACTCTACCACAGCAGGATTATAGGCAGCCCCCCTTATCCACAGAGAGTTGCTCCAGACCCCCAGATAACACATCACGCTTTTTCTTATACAAACATACCTATGATAAAGTGTACTTCATAAATTAGGCATAGTAAGAGATTAACAACAATAATAATAAACTAGACCAATTTTTAATGCACTGTAAGACTTTTATGTCAATGTGGGGGGGGGGGGGACCAAGAGAGAAAGCAAGATAGACAAAGGCACACAGTCAAGAAGGAAGATCACCTGCAACACCAGAAGTCAGATGAGGGCTTTCAGGCCTGGCTGCCAGTGAGGGCTTCAAGCTGGGGTGACTGGTTCACACCACAGCCAGGACACTTGGGGTCTGGCCTGTCTTCAGCCCGTGTACATGAGGACAGAAAATGGGCTCTGCTGACTCGTCAGCCTCTTGGTGTTAAACCGAAAAAAAAAATTTAAAATACTTATTTATTTATTTATTTATTTGGGCGCCTGGGTGGCTCAGTTGGTTGGACGACTGCCTTCGGCTCAGGTCATGATCCTGGAGTCCCGGGATCGAGTCCCGCATCGGGCTCCCAGCTCCAAGGGAAGTCTGCTTCTCCCTCTGACCTTCTCCTCGCTCATGCTCTCTCTCACTGTCTCTCTCTCAAATAAATAAATAAAATATTTTAAAAATATATATTTATTTATTTATTTGACAGAGAAAGTTCACAAGTAGGCAGAAAGGCAGGCAGAGAGAGAGGGGGAAGCAGGCTCCCGCCAAGTAGAGAGCCTGATGTGGGGCTCAATCCCAGGACCCTGGGATCATGACCTGAGCCGAAGGCAAAGGCTTTAACCCACTGAGCCACCCAGGTACCCCTTAAAACGAATTTTTAAAAACCTTATGGGGGTGCCTGGGTGGCTCAGTGGGTTAAAGCCTCTGCCTTCGGCTCAGATCATGATCCCAGGGTCCTGGGATCAAGTCCCACATCGGGTTCTCTACTTGGCGGGGAGCCTGTTTCCCTTCCTCTCTCTCTGCCTGCCTGTCTGCCTACTTGGTGATCTCTCTCTGTCAAATAAACAAATAAAATCTTAAAAAAAAAAAAAGTTGTTTTTAAAAAAAAAAAAACCCTTATGCATGTGTAACACTTGGTAAATTTACAGAACCCTCCAGGACTCAGTCATGCTGCGGCAGGACAGACATCATCTAATCCACACACAAAAGCCCAGGCTTAGCTGTTAAGCAATTTATCTGTGATCAGGTGCACAGGCCAGGGATTGAGTCAAAGCTCAACCCCACAGCTGAGCCAGGGCTGCACCAGCTACACCAGGCAGCTCAGAAACCCAACATGGATTTATTACTCACTCCCCGTGCTGCCCACTGGACTTCCCCCCACAACCCCAGGACTGGGTCAACACCAAGACTCCCTGCGGGCGCCACCCTGGAATGCTCTGAAAACCTAGTCACGCTTGTGTGTAACAGCTTTACTGACACAATCACATACCATACAACTCACCCACTCAAACTGTACGATCTACTGATACTAACATAGTCACAGACACGCACAGCCTTCTCCATGGGCAACTACAGGGTACTTTCCTTACCCCCAAATAACCCCTTATCTCTTATCTGTAACCCCAGGCTCTGGAAACCACTAACCTACTTTTGACCCATGGACGTGCCTGTTCCGCGCATTTCACACCAATGAAATCACACGCTCGTGGGTTTCTGTGTCTGGCTTCCTTCACTGACCACAGCGTTTCGAGATCCATCTCTGTTGTCGCACAGATCAGTACTTCTCTCCTTTTTATTGCCAAATAATATTCCATGCCATGGAAAGACCACACTTTATCTATTCATGTGCTGATGGACCTGTGGGTCATTTCCAATTTTCCGCTACCATGGACAGTGGCCGCTCTGAGCATCAGTGCACAGCTGCTTGAGTGAAGGTGCCCTCCTAGTCACTCCTGCCCATGAGAACACACGAAAATGGGCCAATTTCCAGTGGAGAAACTCATTTAATCTGATCATACCATATTATTCAAGATATAGGTAGTTGGGAGAAATAAATGACCAAAGGAAGTGCAGAGCTAAAGACGTGGAAAAGCAAGAGCAAAACCTGACCTAACGGAGCGACTAGTGATTAACAGAAGAAGTGCTACTTCTGGGACAGACCCCACAGGCATATTCTCACATTACCCAACTCTGTACAAAGCAAACTGCACAACACACGGTATCCAGCAGCACGGGGCGACTGAGACATGTCACAGCACCTCTGTAGCGCCAAACACAAATGCAGCCATGAAAAAGAGTGAACTGGGAAATTTACCAATATGGGATGACTTCCATACACATTTAGTTAAAAAAGGCAAGGTTCAGGAGCTTTTTGAAAAGGGCAGAAAGAGAAGAATTTGCTTTTGTAAGTACTGATGTCTCCAGAAGGAGATACAGCAGTCGCCTCCAGGGGACCGGGCTCCTGTGGGTAAAAACAGGACAGAAGCTACACTGTGCACTATTTTCCAACTGTGAATGTGAATATGTTATGGATTCCAAAAGAAAATTTTTTAACCTTTTAGGAAGCAAAAATAGAGAGAATCTATGAGAATTTTTAAAAAAAAATTATACTTAAGAAAGCAAGAGACGAGAGGCCCCGGATAGTTGTAAGCAGCCCAAATGGAGGAAAGAAGGGAGCTGCTCCCGCTACGGTGCTAACCCTCCTCTGGGGTGAGACCTACCCAAATCCACCGTTCCTACTGAGGTCAACGTCCTAAGAAAATGTTGCAAAGAGACACTGAGGACACAAAGGTCTCCTTTGCCTTCAAAGACCTCCCAGTGCAGACGGGAGACAGCTCTCACATGTCCAGTGGCCAGAGGCACGGCTCAGAACACGAGGAGGCACAGAAGTTGCTGCGTGAAGGGAGGGGTCAGGACAGGCTCCTCCTGGGACAAGCGCCATTGAGGGTCCGAGGAGATGAAGGGGCCACTCGAGCCCTGCTCGTTTTGCGGGGAGGGGGGACGTGGAGTGGCGCTCGGCCTCCGGAGCACTGGCTGGTGTCAGTGCAGAGCAGAGCGCGAGTCGGCGCACAGGAAAGAGCGGTCCAAGGAGCATGTGAGGCCAGGGAGGACCTCAGGGCACATGAGCAACCAGCTGGACACACTCTAGGCCCTTCAGCCTGGCCTCCTGGCTACAGGACCGTCCCGCCACAGTGGGACTAGTCTCCACACATTCAGTGCCAATAGCACCCCAGTCAGAACAACCAAAAACTTCTCCAGACCAGTCACCTCTGGGCGAGCACCACTGCTCCGCACTACCCCACCTGAGCAGCTATGTGGAAGACAGGAGGGAGCTCCCGAGCAGGCACAGCCATAACGCAAAACGGCACAGGCCCCAGACAACAAATGTAAGGGAGGAGAAATTTGGGAACTACTCAAGAGGGACCAGTAGGACCTACTGTGAGGCCCTGCAGCTGGGGGAGGACCCAGGACACCAAGCCCTTCCAGGCGGCCGACGACCCAATGACGGCCCCAAAGCACCAAAGGGCTGAGGTCAGAAGTAGAAGAGGCAGGGTCTAGAAGCACACAAGGCTTCTGCATCCAGAGGCTGGCAAAGTTCGAGGCTGAGGGGAGAAGTCTGGCTGGCACCACTGTCCTGGGGGAGACCACCCAGACAGGGCAGGAAGCAGGCTCTTTTTTCTCCTTGGAGGGGAACAGTCCACCCCAGCATGCGAGCAGCAGAAAAGGCCGGGACGGACATTTTTAAATCTATCCTTAGATATTTTACATTTTGCTCACAAAGCTGTTTCATCACCATCTGTTCTGAACATTAAACCTTCTCACCTTAAACCCCACAAATGCCCAAGGACTCTATTTTAAAGGGGAAGGACTCCTCCCCAAGTCTTAGTGTCACAGATCTAAAGGAGATGAGATGTAGTTATGTAGGGTAAGTCTAAGATATTCTCCCTAGGTCCGATTTTTTAAAAGAAATTTTATTTATTTATTTGAGAGAGAAACAGTGACTTAGATAGCAGGAGAGAGCACAAGCAGGGAGGGAGAAGCAGGCTCCCACTGAGCAGGGAGCCCAACGCAGGGTTCGATCTCTGGACTTCAGGATCATGACCTGAGCTGAAGGCCGATGCTTCACCATCTGAGCCACCCAGGCGCCCCTCTCCCTAGATCTGAGAAAGAGAATCATCTCCTTGGGAAATGAAGATTCTTCCTGCTTTGCTCTGAAACAAGTTAGATCTTATTTTGTTCTGGAACAGGTAATTCCAAGTTCTCACTCTGTTGCTTATGTCTTCACTGTCATCTGAGTTTGTTAATAAGTCATCCTTCCTAGTCCAAGGATAACACTGTTAAGCGAAGTATAACAACAACTGCTTCAGTGGTCTAATTCAGAGAATCACCCAAGACCTGCTCTAACTCCCATCGCTGACTGCAACAACACTACCCGCCCCCACCCCAGGACAAGTCCTACAGGATCTAGAGTGCCTCGCTAGCAGCTTTCTTCTTTTAAACAGATTTTATATAGCAACCTACAAATTACAAATCCATAATATCAGATGTAGAATGCATCTAAGCAGTAAGATCTGTTCCTCATTTACCTTTGTAAGAGACTTAGCTTTTCCCAACTTGCTCGGGTAAGAAAATCGTCCCAGACTTCAAGTTAATGTAAAACCAAGATCTAGGTGACGCTAGTAGACAAGGGCAGAGCCAGCAGCCAAGCAGCGGGGCCCTGGAAACCAGCTCCCAGCACTGGCAGTCCCCAACACTCACATCGCACCTGGCACAAACCGCTTGAGTGTTCGCTCGCTGAGTCCTCACGACCACCCCCCACGACCACCCTCCAGGAGGCCAGGACGCCGGTGGCCCCGTTTCATCGACCCGAGACCAAAGGCACAGAGCACGAAGCCGCAAGCACAGGAGGCAGGACTCGAAGGCAGGCAGTCTGGCTCCAGAACCCGCCCGCTTCTGCGCTCTGCTCGCCAGCTCCTTGGCCAGACACAAAGTGCAGCCAGAGGCCGGCTGACCTCTGCTCAGTCAGCGAGCAAGCCTGAGGGTCATCAAGTCTGCGCCCAGGACGCTTAGGAAGCGAGCCTCCTGCTTCCCGGCCGCACCCCGCACCCCGATCGAATCTCCGTGCCCTCCCCCAGCGGGCAGCAACACACCTGGCTCATTGTGAAACCGGAGCCGCTGACCGGGAACCACCTGCTGTTTGCAGAGGCGCCCTGGACCCACAGGGTTTAATTCCTCTCGCCGGCTTCAAAGACAAATCTCCTATTGTCTACACCGGCGGAGGCACACGAAGCCTCGCAACTGTCGGTGTCTGCAGAGGTCACCGGAGGTTTGGCTAAACCCTACGACACCGAACGGAGGCGGGGGGAGGGCGCCGCGTGTTCGCCGAAGGTTGCGCAGCGCCCACAGCAGCTGCCGGAGGGCGCAGCACCGAACACACCCACAGCCGCGCGGCGCGCGGGGAAGATAAAAGACGCCCTGACCCCACGGGGCACGGCCGGCCTCCCGCGCGGCCCGCGGCACCGAGCGCGGCCCCTCCGCCCCCTCCGCCCCCGCCACCGGGAAGCCACAGAGGGACTTCCAGGCCCCGGAGGGCTGCGCCCGGGAGCGCCCCGACCCGCCGCGCCGCAGAGGCCGGTCGGCGAGGCCCCGCGGCCACGGCCCGCACCCAGAGCCGCGCGTCCCGACTCCCCGCGCCCGGACAAAGCGCCCCCGCACCCCGCCCCGCCCGAGCCCCGCGAAGCGCGCCGACGCCCCACGCCCGGCCCCGGCACTCCACTCACGCCCCCCCCGCGGCCGGGCACACTCGGGCCGGGCACACTCGCCCTCACGCCCACCCCCCGCCCGGCCCCCGCGCGGCCTCGGCCCCTCGCGCCCCGCGCCCCGCCCAGTCCCGCCCGGCGCACCCACGCGCCCTCCGCCCCCGCCCCCGCGGCGGCCCCGCCCGCCCCCTCGCGCCCCGCGGGCCCGGATCTTCGCACGGCGGGGTCCGGGACCTCCCCGAGGCCGGGCGGGGGCCGCAGAGCCGGCCTCTCCGCCATCTTCCTGGCCCGCGCCGCCCACCGCCCGCGCTCTCACCGGCCGGCTGCTCGGGGCCCGCGCCGCCACAGCCGCTCATGTCGGCCCGGGCGCCGCGCCCGAGCTGTCGCGGCTCTCCCGCCGCCGCCGCCGTCAGCGCCGTCGCCGCCGCCGCAGCCGCCGCCGCAGCCCGCTCGGTCCGCGTCCTGCGCCGCCGCCGCCGCCGGGCCAGTGCGCCGCAGCCGCGCGTCCTCCCGTCACCAGCGCAACCCCCCGCCTCCGGCCCCGCCCCCGCGCCTCCGCGCTCCCGCCGCCAGGGGGCGCCGCCACGAGCCCCGCGCGCGTGCGCCGGCGTGCGGCATGCCGGGAGGCGGAATCCGGCCGAGGGCGCGCGGGGCCTGCCGGGAGGCGGGAGTGCGGTCCTGGGGGCTCCGCCCCACAGGCGGGCGTGGCCAGCGCGCGACCTCCGAGCGCCCCGAGGGCGGGGTCGACGGGGCGGGGCCGGCGGGGCGGGCGCGGCCGGGCGTCCACTCCCCGCCGGACGCGGTCGCACTCGCTCGCGTCGCTCGGGCCGCAGCCGCCCGGGCCCTCCTGCCCGACCGCCCGGCAGGGTCTCCTTCAACCCTCGGGCCGCGCGGCCGCCGCTCGGACGTCTCGGTGCGGACCGGGGGGAACTAAGCCCCGAAACCGTCGGACCCCGCGAGGCTCGGGCGTCCCTCCTCGCGGACTCGGAGTCGCGGCGAGCACGGGTCCTCGCTGGCGCAGTCTGTCGCCCGTTCGCTTAGCGGTCGGACGGCCCGAGCTTCGTCCCGAGCTCCCGGCGACCGCGCGGCCTCCGCTCTCCGGCAGCTCGTCCTCGCGGACCCGCGTCCAGCTCGAGAAGGCGCGTCGGACTGGTGCTTGGAAGCTACGCCGCGCGAAGCGTCCGGCAGCACGAGGAGACCGCGGCGCCCAGTGCGTGGCCGCACCCGCGCGCTCCTCTCCGAAACCGCCGGGGCTGGAAGCGCCGTCGCGGAAGCGCGCGGCCGAGCTCCTGCCCTGCAGCTCCCTGCTGCGCCCAGCCGGAGCTCCTCGAGCGGCTCGAGCTCACCGCTCCTGCCCCCCTTCGTTCTGCCCTCGCACCCCGCACCCGCCCACGTGCATGAGCCGTCACGCCGCTTCGTTGCTAGACCCTGTCCACAGTGGGCATCGGAGAAGACCCACCCCGGCTGAACCCAGCCATGCCCCATCATGACCACTGCAGAAACGGGCAGACGGCTGGCTTCACCTGAAGCTTAAAATGAGTGCTTCGCTCTCCCTTGTGATCTTGTGACTTTTCTCTCGCTCTCTGAGTGACCACCAGAATTTCTCAGGCCTCTCTAGTTGAGCCACCCAGATGAGACCAACACTCTTCTTATCACCGCATCTGAAGGGCCACCCACGTCCACCCTCTGCCCTTCACCTTCCCTCCTGGTAACCTGCGACCGTCACTTACCTGCTCCTACATAAGGCAGTCTCTCCCCTGGGGCACTGGAACCCATTCCCTCGTGAATTCTCAAAGGCTCTGCTTTGCCATCTCCTCTCCTAATCTGTTTGTCTTTCTCTATGTAATTATTTCCATGAGCACAAGATACAGTCTGATAGTTTTCACTACTAAAAAAAAAAGAAAAAAAGAAAGAAAAAGAAAAGACTCCGCATCCCCCTCAGACTCCCTGGTGACTGTGCTGCTCAAAAGGCTGGCCCGTGTCTTCTATTTCCTTCTCTTCTCATTCTCCAGTTCCATGGAACACATCCCTGTTTGGGTCACTGGTTCCTGACTCCCGTGTACTTGTTCCTGTTGTCCTCTGGTTGCCCTGTCAGCATCATCCAACATGCTGAGTCTGAGCTGATTTTACTGATGGGATGTGCAAGTTTGGGGCTCAGAGGATGTGACTTTGTGTGTCATCTGCACGTAACACAATAGGATGTCAATATTTTGGCTAAGGACAGCAGATAGCATACATCCACATATACTAAAAATGTGCAAACACCTATTTTCAGGGCTTCTGAGGAGGTGGCCAAAGCCTGCTCCATACTTCTTTGCCCTTTACCATTGTAGGTAAAGGTAAGGTAGGAAGTGAGAGGATGAAGGAAGGTTTCCTGGGAAAAGATGTAGACCTACCAGTGTGTTTCCATTCTCCATCCCACCTCCCGCCAAACCTAGGTGGAAAGTATTTATATAATGGGTAGGATAAAAGTATCAAAAAATACGTTAGAGGGAGAAATGATCCAAAATAAAACCAAGATGGAAATTTAACATCAGATGAAACAATTGAAGTGCAAGTCATTACCAAGGCAAAATGGAAATTACATTATCTTAAGAAATTACAAATAATTAACAAGTGTGTTAACTTGAAAACTGCCAGTTATTTTCCAGGAAAAATGGGTTTACTTAGTAAAAGCAGAGAGTTGCAATTCAGGATAAGCAAGCTCAGACAAAACTATAGGCAAGTCTGCAGAGCCAAGGAGAGCAAAGCTCTCATATAGAGGAAAGAGGGTAGGAAGTAACATCTCCAGCGAGGTGCAACCTCTCTGTCGGTTCTCTGAGCCACGGCCAGGGTGGTGAGCCTCCTCTGCTGGCCGCCCATTGCCACCTTCACGGAGTCTCCATCCAGTTTCACACTTGACCCCTAAACAACATGGGCTTGAACTGTGCGGGACTAATCTGTGAATTTTTTTTTTTCAGTAGGTGTATTAAAAATTTTTTCGGAGATTTGTGACAATTTGAAAAAACTTGCAGACAAACTGTGTAGCCTAAAAGTATTTAAAAAATTCAAATGTTGGGTATGTCAGGAATGTATAAAATATATAAAAGTACTTGTCTATTTTATCATTTGTTACCATGAAATATACACAAATCTATTACCAAAAGTTAAAATTTGTCAAAACTTATGCACACAAACACTCACAGACCATACATGTGCCATTTGTTGTCAGGAGAAATGTAAGCAATCCAAAGATGCAGTATTAAATCATAACTGCATAAGATTTACTGCAGTACTGATAAAAAAAGAAAGCTACAGGCTCAAAATGACACCTTAGGTCCAGTCCCCAAACTGGGGCTTAATACCTAACCTAATACCATTGTCATCCTACCCCAGAAATACAGCCTTCATCAGAAATTTTCTGCTTAGCACCAATAAGGAGATCTGTCACATGGGTCTTTGCATTCCCAAAAGGAAGATGAGATAATCCACATACTAAGAACTCTTTGTCCCCAAATGAAGGTGACCTAACCTAAAATAATGCTTTTTTCCTGTTCATGACTTCCCTGTTCTGCTTTCAAAAACCTTTCCCTTTCGGGACCCTTTGGAGCTCCATTCCCCTTGCTACATGCTTGTTTCATGGATCACCTAATAAAGCCAATTAGATCTTCAAACTGACTTGGTTCAATTCTATTCTTTACCAGTACACACTGTACTTCTCTGATAAATAGGGGCCACCTCCTGTGCTATTGTGCTGAGCTCGTGTTTTGGGAACCCACTGAAAACACCCTGTGACATTAATCATCCGACATCAGCACACCATCTCTCCAGTAAATTATGTATCACAATAGAAGTGATCTCTCGTGGTTCTCATGAATTTTGCATTGTACTTAGTGCAACACTGTAGCCTATGTGACCTGTACGAACTGCCACTAATGATGCCAAATGTGCTCCCAAGAAGCAGGAAAAAAAAATCACGATGTTAGAAGATGCAGTTGAATTGCTTGGTATGGGCTGTAGACTGAGGTCTGCAGCGGCAATTGCCCACCATTCCAAGCTAAATGAGTCCAGCATAAGGACCACATTAAAAAGAGAAAAGGGGGGCACCTGTCTGGTCCAGTCACTACAGCATGTGACTCTTGATCTCAGGGTTGTGTGTTCAAGCCCCACATTGGACATAGAGCTTAACGTAAAAAGAGAGAGAGAGAGAGAAGGAAAGCCATGGAGCTGTTACCACAACTAGGCCAGAAGGAGTGAAAGTCTTACGATTTTGTGAAATACCTTTTTAAAAATCTCATATTGAAAATGCAGCCTTTATGTGGGTGCAAGATTGCTATAAGGCATACCTACAGACAGACTCTGATATGATTTGAGAAAAAGGCATGTTATACCATGACAACTTAATGTAACAGGAAGCTGAAGGATCTAAAGCTGGAGAATTTAATGCCAGCAAAGGATGGTTTGACAATTTTAGAAAGAGGTTTGGCATAGAAAATGTCACGATAACAGGAGAAGCAGCTTCTGCAAAGCAAGCAGCAGATGAGTTCTTAGATGCCATTAAGAAAATCATCGAGGGAGTGCCTGGGGCGCTCAGTCATTTGAGCGGCTGCCTTCAACTCGGGTTGTGGTTCCCAGGGTCCTAGGATCGAGCCCCACATTGGGCTCACTGTGCAGTGGGGAGCCTGATTCTCCCTCTCCCTCTGCCTGCCTCTCTGCCTACTTGTGTTCTCTCTATATATGTCTCTGTCAAATAAATAAATAAAATCTTTTTTTAAAAAATCATTGAGAGGGCACCTGGGTGGCTCAGTGGGTTAAGCCGCAGCCTTCGGCTCAGGTCATGATCTCAGGGTCCTGGGATGGAGTCCCGCATCGGGCTCTCTGTTCAGCGGGGAGCCTGCTTCCTCCTCTCTCTCTGCCTACTTGTGATCTCTCTCTGTCAAATAAATAAATAAAATCTTTTAAAAAAATCATTGAGAAAGGATATCTGCCTGAACAGGGTTTTCATGTAGATGGAAGTGTCTTGTCCTGGGGAAAAAATGCCACAAAAAACATTTATTGGCAAGGAAGAGAAGCAAGCACTGGAATTTAAGGAAGAAAAGAAAGGCTAACTCTCTGGGTTTGTGCAAATGCAGTCTGGTCTATGACCAGGTCTGTCCTTACCTATAAAGCCACTAACTCCGAAGCCTTGAGGGGAAAAGGTAATCACCAGCCACCAGTCTTTTTGTTGTATAAGAAGGCCTGGATGAGAACCCATTTTCTGGATTGGTTCCACCAATGCTTTGTCTGTGAAATCAAGAAATACCTTGCCAGTAAGCGACTGGTTTTGTTGTTGTTGTTGTTGTTGTTGAATAGGCTGTGGAGCCTGATGTAGGGCCTCAACTCAGACCCTGAGATCAAGACGATTGCTGAGCTTAAAGTCATATGTATAACCAACTGAGCCACCCAGGTGCCCCAAACAACTGCTTTTTAAAGTTCTTCTCATATTGGACCGTGCCCCAGCCACCCAGATCCCCATGAGTTCAACACTGAAGGAATCAAATACAGTGTCTCTACCACAGCCTCTAGATCAGGGCGTCCTGAGGACCTTTAAGGCTCATTACACATGGTACCCAACGGAAAGGATTGTCAACACTATGGAAGAGAATCCCAGTATGAACTCAGCGTGAAAACCTGGAAGGATTATACCATTGAAGATGCCATCATTGTTACAGAAAAGGCTGTGAAAGCCATCGAGCTGCAAACAATAAATTCTTTCTGAAGAAAACTATCCACATGTTGTGCATGACTTCGCAGGATTTACAACAGAGCCAGTCAAGGAAATCATGACACTGTGGATATAGAAAAAAGGCGAGGGTGAAAGTCTTCAAGACATGGGTCTTGCAGAAATTCAAGAGATAATAGATACCATCCCAGAGGAACTAACAGAAGACAACATAACGGAGATGAGTGCTTCTGAACCAGTGCCAGACGACAAGGAGGAAGATGTCCCAGAAGCAGAGCAGAAAACAGACTGACGTTAGGAAATCTAGTGGAAGGGTTCACTTGAATAGTCAGCTATTCAAGACCGCTTTTGACTTCCTTTACAACATGGACCCTTCTGTGATACGGGCAATGACATTAAACAGTGGAGAGGGGATTAACACTTATAAAAAACACTTTAAAGAGAAGAAAAAGCCAAAAAGTCAGACGAAGTATGATATTCCTGGAGGGGCTCACTGAGTGTGCCTCCCTCCCTCCCCTTCTAATTCCTCCGCCTCTTTCACCCTGAGACAGAATGCCAAGCCTTCTGCTGCCCCTCCTTGTCAGCTCACTCAATGTGGAGTCAAGATGAAGAACTTTAGGACAACCTGCTCCCACTGAACGAACAGGAAATAATCATCTTGCAGTACAGTTAACAAACCTGTCCGGTGTGCGCGTGTCCTCCCGCGAAAATCTAATGCCTGTACAGTAGGAGCTGCACGAGATATTTTGTGTCATCGTTGTGATTAACTAGGTAGTCATCAGGTAGAGTATCGTGGGCAAGACTTGCATGGAAGTGGACAGCCAATCCTTACAGAGGCATAAAGTGAGTGATATTTAATATAAAATTAATGTGTCAGTTTTCTGTTTTAGAACATTGCTTTCAAAGAATTACATTACTGTATGGTATACCCCTTCCTCTCCCCTAATTGAAGAAAATGCATATCAGCCTATCATCACAGGTAAGTGGTTTTTTCTTTAACAGTTTCCAATACTATATATTATGAATATGACTTTAACACTGTATACCATACAAATTTTACAACAATCCCCTTATTGGTGCATAGGCTAGGCTGCTGTGAAGCAATCATATCAGTTACACTAGGCTACTGTAAAGCCATCACATTGCTGCTTTGTCACTACCAATGCACAAATTGCTAAACCTGTAAATAAATATGAATTTCTGGGGCGCCTGGCTGGCTCAGTGGGTAAAAGCCTCTGTCTTCAGCTCAGGTCATGATCTCAGGGTCCTGGGATCAAGCCCAACATGAGGGGGGGGGTCTCTGCTCAGCAGGGAGCCTGCTTCCCCCTCTCTCTGCCTGACTCTCTGCCTACTTGTGATTTCTCTCTCTCTCAAATAAAATATTTTTAAAAAATAAATAAATATGAATTTCTTTTTCACATTATCTTTTCATTTTTGATGTCTAGCATTAGTAATACATATAATATCTACAGCGTATTGTATAAGAAATATTAATGTAGGTCTGACAGATGATTCATCTTGTTACTGGGCAATGTAAACACATTATCAATACAGCACAGCAACAAATTTATTTTCCCTTCCTTATAATTTTTTCTTTTTATTTATTTTTTTAAAAGATTTTATTTATTTATTTGACAGAGAAAGATCTTAAGGAGGCAGAGAGGCAGGCAGAGAGGGAGGGGAAGCAGGCTCCCCACTGAGCAAAGAGCCCGATGCGGGGCTTGATCCCAGGACCCTGAGATTATGACCTGAGCTGAAGGCAGAGGTTTAACCCACTGAGCCACCCAGGCGCCCCAAATTTTTCTTTTTAAAATTAACAGTGTTGGGGAGCCTGGGTTGCCATATGATCCATATCATCCAGTAATTTCACTACTGGATCATATGGATAAATTCACTATTATTAATTTCACTAATTTTTTGAGGAACTTCCATACTATTTTCCACAGTGGTAGCACCAATTTGCATTCCTGCCAACGGTGCACAAGGTTCCTTTTTTTTTTCCCCCCACATCCTCATCAACATTTGTTATTTATTGTGTTTTTTTTCTTGTGTTTTAAATTTTAGCCATTCTGACAGGTGTACGGTGGTATTTCATTGTCATTTTGATTTGCATTCCCCTGAGTATTAGTGATGTTAAGCATCTTTTCATGTGCCGGTTGGTTATCTGTATGTCTTCTTTGGAAAATTGTTTATTCAGGTCCTCTGCCCATTTTTAATTGCATTACTTTGGGGTTTTGTTTTTGATGTTGTAATATGTAAGTTTTTAAAATATACTTTGGGTAGTAACCCTTACCAGACATAACATTTGCAAGTATCTTCTGTTCAGAAGGTTGCTTTTTGTTTTGCTGATGGTTTCCTTCCCTGAGTAAAATCTTTTTATTCTGGTGTCGCCCCAACAGCTATACCTTATAATTTTCTTTCCTTCTTTTATTTTTTAAGATTTTATTTATTTATTTATTTGACAGACAGAGATCACAAGCAGGCAGAGAGGCAGGCAGAGAGAGAGGAGGAAGCAGGCTCCCTGCTGAGCAGAGAGCCCGATGCGGGGCTTGATCCCCGGACCCTGGGATCACGACCTGAGCCGAAGGCAGAGGCTTTAACCCACTGAGCCACCCAGGCGCCCCATCTTATGATTTTCTTAATGATAATTTATTTTCTTAGCTTACTTTATTGTAAGAATACAGCAATTAATAGTATGACATACAAAATATGTGTTAATTGATTGCTTGTGTTCTAGGTAAGTCTTACAGTTAGCAGCAGGCCATTAGTAGTTCAGTTTCTAGGGAGTCACAAGTTATATGTGGATTAACTGTCCTGGGAGCTGGTGCCCAACCCTGGTGTTGCCCAAGGGTCAGCCGCACGGACGGAGCTCTGCACTGCGTCACAGTTGGAACATGCCTCCCGTCCTTTCACTCACTTGTGCAACAAATGCTTTCCCATGTGCCGCCCATGTACAGGCATTCTTTTAGGGGCTGGGGTTAAGAACGAGCAAAGCCAAGTCCTTGTCTTTGTGGTATTTGTGTTTGGGCTTGGGAAAACATTCCAGTTCTCAAAGGAATTTTCTGCCCCTACCTGATCTGTGGTCACATATTCGTTTATTGTCTGTCTCCTCATTAGAATGTTGGTTCCAGGGGGCTGGGTCTTCCCTCATCACCAAATCCCTGCTCCAGAGCAGTGCCTGGCACACGGAAGGCACTCAGCAAGCATCTGTTGAAACGTGTTTGTGTGCTTCTTTGGAATCAGCACCTGCTTTTGCACAGTGTCACTGAGATGCCATAGACCCAGTAAGGAAAGCACCTGCCATCAGAATCTCAGGTCCAGCTACAGTGATGGACACAAGCAACTAACTGCGATTCAATGTAAAATGGAATACGGCCTTTAACAGAAGGGATGAAACTCTGATCCGGCTGATGTACAAGCTGCATGAAAACTTCATTTAGCTTAATTATAAGAGTAACTACTTTCTTTCTCCTTTCACAAGGAAGCTTTAATTTTTCATTCTTTGTTTGAGATTCTTGGGTCAAGACAAAGCACAGTCAACTCCAAAGGAGAAATCTTCTAAAGAAAAATTATAAGAAGTAACTCACAACAGTTTCCTAATGGTCAATCCAGAGGTGTTTGAATTTCAACAAGCTTGTGGGGGCTAAGACAATAGCAGAACACTTGTAGGAAAAAAATCACAGTAGAGCCCAGGAGGAAGCTCTTTTTCCCAAAAGAGAGATTCTGGGAAAATGTTCAGCTTCCCTCTCAAAACGAATAGACCGGGGCATCTGGGTGGCTCAGTCACTTGAGCGTCTGCCTTGGGCTGGGGTCATGGTCCCAGGGGCCTGGGATGGAGCCCTGCGTTGGGCTCCCTGCTCAGCAGGGAGACTGCTTCTCCCTCTTCCCCTTCCCCTGCTTGTGTTCCTTCTCTCTCTCTCTCAAATAAATAAAATCTTTTTTAAAAAAGATTTTATTTATTTATTTGACAGACAGAGATCACAAGCAGGCAGAGAGGCAGGCAGAGAGAGAGAGGAGGAAGCAGGCTCCCCGCCGAGCAGAGAGCCCACGATGCGGGGCTTGATCCCAGGACCCTGGGATCATGACCTGAGCTGAAGGCAGAGGCTTTAACCCACTGAGCCACTCAGGTGCCCCTTAAATAAATAAAATCTTTAAAAAAATCAAAACAACAAACAAAAAATAATAGACCAGAGAAATACCAGGAATGTAGCTAATTTGGGGAAAATGGGACCCTGGGCACAAACCTGGTGCACCTTAGAGGGACAGAGCAGGAGAGAGAGATTATCAACGAGGCAGGGGGGGGGTGTAGAAAGCAGATGCTCTCCATGTGGTTCAAGCAGAATGCACACCAAACAGGTCCCAGGGGTTTAGAGCTCAGTGGACATAATCTGTGAGCAAGTACTCACAACTTATTCAGCATCAGAAAACTCATACAAGGAAGAACCCCAAGGGCATATGGAGTATGGGGAAAAATTAATCAAGACTCAATCCTCATACAACATCAGAAAATTCACAGCAGAAAGAAACTGTGTGTAATCAATGTGACAAGGGCTTTGGAGAGACATCAAAGCTTGTTAAACATCAGAGAATTCACACTGGGAAAAAGCCCTATAAGTGTACCAAATGTGGCAAGGCCTTTGGTGGGAACTCAAACCACGTTATTTCTGGAGAGAAACCCTATAAATATAATGAACATGGGAATGCCTTCAATCAGAGAGCAAACAGCATTACACATCAGTAAACTCACACAAGAGAGAACACTCTTGAATGTAAGGAGTGTGGGAAAAGCTTCAGCCCACCATCACCGTGATTCACCATCAAAGTATACATTCTGAAGGGAAACTCTGTAAGTGTGATCGGTGTAAAGGGCTTGGGTCACACATCAGACCTGATCAGTCGTCAAAGAATACACACTGAAGAGAACCCTTACATGTGTACCATGTGCAGGCGAGGCTTTGGTCAGAGATTACACCTGATTCACCAGCACAGAACACACTCCGGAGAGAAGTCAGTACTCAGTACTTACTAGTTATCAGGTCATTCATACCATGGAGCAAACGTGTGAACTCACTAAATGTGTCAAACCCTCAGTGTGAGCTAGCTTCAGGCACTACCCCGATTTCTCCTAAAGGGAAATTCTTCACACAGGAAGAAGACACACCTGGGAATAGAGCAAAGGTGGGAAAGCCTTTCACTGTTGCTTGTTACACATCTCAGAGCTCCTACTGGAGAGTACTCTGTAGAGGTAGAGAATGCCAGGAGAGCATTTACTTGGAACTCACACCTTTGCAGTCAGATAATTCATTGAGGATGTAATGGATATGAGAGGCTTTTTTGTTTTTGTTTTGGGTTGCTTTTAAGAGAGGTTTGGTGGTGTGGGCAGAAGGTAAAACTCTGGGTACCCACCATTGCCAGCTGCTCCCTTTGAAGAAACTGCCCAGCAGTTCTCATCCCCAAGGGACCATGCTCTGTAGGTGGCCTGTTGCCTTTATTTTTTTTTTTTAAGATTTTATTTTATTTATTTGACAGACCGATCACAAGTAGGCAGAGAGGCAGGCAGAGAGAGAGGAGGAAGCAGGCTCCCTGCCAAGCAGAGAGCCCAACTCGGGGCTTGATCCCAGGACCCTGGGATCATGACCCAAGCTGAAGGCAGAGGCTTTAACCCACTGAGCCACCCAGGCGCCCCCAGAAATTTCAATTTTTAAAAAAGATTTTATTTATTTATTTGACAGAGAGAGATCACAAGTAGGCAGAGAGAGAAGGAAGCAGGCTCCCCACTGAGCAGAGAGCCCGATGCAGGGCTCGATCCCAGGACCCTGAGATCATGACCTGAGCCAAAGGCAGAGGCTTTAACCCACTGCCCCCCCCAGGTTCCCAGAACAGAGATAGTAGTTTTAAAGGATTAAAGACCAAATGATAGATGTAGAAGACAAAGGGGACCCAATATCTATATATTTGGAGTCTCCCAAGAACACTTGATGAAAGGAACAGAATGAGCAATTAAACTCATAATAATTAAATCTATAATTCAAGAATATTTATCTGAAGTAAAATATGTGAATCTGTGTAATGAAAGGGCAAACTACACACCAGGACAAACTGACCCACAATGACCAACACGGGGGCATTTCCTACTGAAATTATTGGGCTTCCAAGACAAAGAATTTTGGGGGACATCTGGATGAACTGGTCAATTCATTTATAAGGGAAAGAGAACAGGTTAGTGTTAGCTATATTTGATGACAGAAGTTGAAGGGACCAAACCTGCAAGTTACTCAGGAAAGATAATGTGAGTCAGAGATTTTAAGTGCAGACAGCCTGTCCTTCAAGTATAAAGACTACAGTCAGTCTCTGCTTCTGAGTATGATGGATAAAGATGCTACTGGACAGGGTCGCCTGGGTGGCTCCGTTGTTAAGTGTCTGCCTTTGGCTCGGGTCATGATCCCAGGGTCCTGGGATGGAGCCCCACATCTGGCTCCTGGCTCACTGGGTGACCTGCTTCTCCCTCTGCTCCTCACCCTGCTTGTGTTTCTTCTCTCACTTTCTCTCTTTCTATGTCAAATAAAGAAATAAAATCTAAAAAAAAAAAAAAATGCTACTGGACAATCTCTTCCACCCACCTCAGAAAACCTGAACATAAAACAAAAGCAGCTGTCTGAATGTACTGGAGTGAAGAGAAGCTAAAACGCAGTGGTGGGGAGTGCAGACACTCAGAGGACGGCTGATAGGGAAAAGAGGGTAAGTTCCCCTCCCGCACCTTCGAGCCTAAAGCTGAGTGCGATTTTACTGTGTGGAAGTAGGGGCATATGTGGAAAAACACACAGTGTTTCAGGCCGGGGAGCCAGAGGTGAGAGGTCAGGCACTGCAAACTCTAAAAGATAATGAACAGTTCCTGGAAGGGAAGGTGTCAGAAAGGGGAACCCCAAACTCTACACCCACATCTCTGACTGACCCTTGAACCACATATGCAGAAAACAGACTCAAAGAGCCCAGCTAACAACAAAAAACAGGAAGATACCAGAGATGCTGCATAAGAAAGTTTTCAGTTCAAGCTCAGCCATGAAAATTAACTGTTAACACAAAGAAATCAATGCTCATCAGAGAAAAATAACAGTCCATAATCTCCAAAATTAGCCGACACACGAAGAGCCAAGAAAATACAACACATTTGCATGAGAAAAGAAAATCAACCAAGTTAGATCCTGACATGAACCAGCTGTTGGAATTAATAGATAAGAGTTTTAGAGCAATTGTAATTAACTTCAGTGAAGTAAAATAAATTATGAAAATCTGCAGGAACTGGGAATTCTCAGTAGAGAATTATAAGCAATTTTAGTGGACATTTTAGAACTCAAAAATACAATTTTTTTATTTTTTTTTAAAGATCTTTATTTATTTGACAGAGATCACGAGTAGGCAGAGAGGCAGGCAGAGCGAGAGAGAGAGAGAGAGAGAGAGAGAGAGAAGAAGTAGGCTTCCTGCTGAGCAGGTTGCTCAATGTGGGGCTCGATCCCAGGACCCTGGGATCATAACCTGAGCTGAAGGCAGAGGCTTTAACCCACTGAGCCACCTAGGTGCCCCTCAAAAATACAATTTCTAAACTAAAAAATTAATTGATGAACTTAAGAGGTGAATAGACGTGGCGAAAAAGAGTTAAGTGAACTTAGATCCAGATTCACAGAAATTATCTCAATAAAGATTCTTAAACAGATAAAAAAAATTTTTTTAAGATTTTATTTATTTCAAGAGAGAACATGAATGGGGGTGACAGAGAGGAGCAGACAGAGAGGGAGAAGCCGACTCCCCACTGAGCAGGGAGCCTGATGTGGGTAGGACCCTGGGATCATGACCTGATTGGAAGGCAGATGCTTAGCCGACTGAGCCACTCACGTGCCTAAATAAAAAAGATTTAAAAAATGATAGACAGGGGCGCCTGGGTGGCTCAGTGGGTTGAAGCCTCTGCCTTCAGCTCAGGTCATGATTTCAGGGTCCTGGGATCCAGCCCCCTATGGGGCTCTCTGCTCAGCAGGGAGCCTGCTTCCTCCTCTCTCTCTGCCTGCCTCTCTGCCTACTTGTGATCTCTGTCTGTCAAATAAATAAATAAATCTTAAAAATATATAAAAATAAAAATAAAAAATAATAAACAGAACCTTGGGTACCTGTTAAATGAAATTGGATATATAATAATATGTATTTATATAGCTAGAATCCCAGAAGGAAACAAAAAAGAGTACAGAACATAAAGAAATTCAGAAGAAATAATGTCCAACATTTCCTGAATTTGATTAAAGACGAAAATTTGCAGAATCCAGATGCTAAACAACAACAAGCAAAATAAACACAAAGGCCCATACTGAGGCATGTCATCGTCAAACTATTGAAAAACAAGCCTAAAGAGCAAATCTTGAAAGCAAGAGAATAACTTATTACATACACAGAAACACTGTTGTAATTAATAACAGTCCTTATTGAAAACCACAGAGGCCAAGAGAGAGGGAAACGTCTTTAAAGCGCTGCATGCGGGATGCCTGGGTGGCTCAGCTGCTTAAGCATCTGACTCTAGGTTTTCACTCAGGTCATGATCTCAGGGTTATTGGATCAAGACCCCATGTCAGACTCACTGTACTGGGGGTGGATCCTTCTTAGGATTCTCTCCTTCCTCTCTGAAATAAAGAAAGAAGGAAAAGAAAAGAAAAACTGCATGATAAACACTGTAAATACAGATTTCTATGTCCAAAGAAAATATCACCCAGGAATGAAAGAAAAATAAATGTATTTGCATAAAAAATAAAAAAGAACTGTTGCAGCGAATGTGCACCACAAGAAATGCCAAAGAAAGTTCTTCTGAATGAAGGGAACTAACACCCAGGAGATACTCAGACTGTCGGAGAGGAATGAAGAGCACTGGACATGGAGATATTGGGGTAAATGAACAAAACTGCTTTGGGGGACCTTTTTCTTTTAATTTTTTGTAAATGATATAACTTTAAGCACAACATTTTCTTGTTGAGTTTAAATACATATATAGATGTAATCCATAGCACACCCATAACAAGGACGGGATGCAAGATTTCTGGATTTTATGAAATAGTACATGATGAACCATTAGTAGACTGTGAAACTTAAGTATGTAAATTGTAATCCCTAGGAAAAAAAATCACTATTTAAAAAATGCAAAAATCTGGGTGGCTCAGTCAGTTAAATGTCTGTCTTTGGCTCCCGTCATGATCCTCTAGTCCCAGGATCAAGCCCCACATCAGGGCCTCACTTGGTTGGGCGTTTGCTTCTCCCTCTGACCCTCCCCCATGTCATGCATTCTCTCTCTCTCTCATATAGAAATAAAATCTCATAAGAAATAAAATCGTAAAGAATAAAAATAAAAATGAAAAAGATAAACAGCAAATAGACAAATTAAAATGGAATTCTAAAAATATTCAAATAACCCAAATAAAGGCAAGAAAGAGGCACAGGGGAACACAAAACAGAGATATTTGTAAAATAAGAAATAAGATATTATTCACAAACATCTTTATGGAATGTATCAATAATTACATTAAACATTAATAGGCAAAGCACCTCAATTAAGACAAGGATTGTCAAGATGGACTAAAAAAATTAAAAAATAAATTTATAAAGGACCCATCTTCATGCTGTCTACAAGAGAGTCACTTAAATTATAGACACAGCAAGGTTAAATTACAGTAAGTGTAAGGAGGCTGGAGTTGCTATGTTAGTATCAGATAGAATATATTTCAGAACGAAGTGTATTATCAGAGGATAAAGAGGGACACTTGATAATGGTAATCATTAACGTGAATGAGCCAAATAACACAGCTTCAAAATATATTAGCCAAATAGAAAAAAAAGGGGGAGAAAGAGATAATCTTACAACCATATTTGGGTATTTCAACATCTCTCTCTCAAATGAAAGAAAAACTAGACAAAATCTTGCTAGGACATAGAAGCTATGAACAATGCTATCAACACCTTCACTTAATTGATATTTACATAGCCTCATAAAAGCAGAATACTCATTCTTTTAAAGTTTACATGGTACATTTACCAGGATAGACCAAATTTTGGGTCCTAAAATGAGCAAATACATGTAAAAATAATGAAACCACACAGATTATGTTTCTGACCACAAAAGAAATTATAAATTAATAACAATAATAACTAGGAAAACATTAGCGGTTTGGAAATTAAATATGTATCCAAACAATCAGGAGGTCAAAGCAGAAATCACAAGAAACATTAGATAATATTTTGAACTAAAAGATTAGGAAAATACAACATATTAAAAATCTTTTGGATGTATCTAAGCTATGCTTAAAGAAAATGTATAACTTTAAATGCCTGTAAGAAGAAATATCTTAAATCAGTGATCTAAGCTTCTACCTTTGAAAACTGACAGCTTCATAAAATCAATTCTGAATGCACACAAATTTGGGACATACAACTCATAACAGCCTTTCTAAGTAAGTGACTGTAAGAAAAACTCCAACCAACCAAGAGATGATGGCGAACACTTCCGGGGGGATTACCAAGGTAAACAGGTAATATACTTAACTGCAGATCTAAGGCACTAGCAAAGGTGAGGGTTGAGTTACAAAGTATTCTTTGCTAGTCTTTGTAATAAGCACCCTCCTTTCGGTGTGTGTCTTCCCTCTGCATTCCTGCAGTAAGGGCTACTCAAGAGGCATAGTTTCAGCTTTTTTCCCTCCTCTCTCTTCTTATGGAGGCAGCCAAGGGACACTGGATTTTGTGCTCAGGGTTGAGGGGACCCAAGTCCAGCCCCTGGTCTGTCTCAGAATAACTGGATCACATGTTTAATTTTTTTAATTTTTAAAATTTTTGAATAATTGCCCCATTTACACTTGTACCAACAGTGCACAAGTTTTCCAATTCCTCACATTCTTGTCAACATTTGTTCTTGTCTTTCCTTCTTTCCTTCCTTCCCCTCCTTATTCTATAGCCATCCTCATGGGTGTGGGCATGTATCTCAGTGTGGTTTTGATTTGCAATCCCCTAGTGGTTAGTGACGTTGCTCATCTTTTCATGTGCTTATTGACCATTTGTAAATTTCTTTGTAGTAAAACCCTTGTAGTAATTTCTTTGTAGGAATGTAGTAATTCAAGTCTTTTGCCCATATTTTACTCAGGTTGTCATGTGTTTTGTGGTTGTTGAGTTTTAGGAATTAACCATATGATCTGGATATCAATCCCTTATCAGATCTATGATTTACAAATATATTTCCCATTTTCTGTGTTGCCTTTTTACTCTGTTGATAGTGGTGTTTTTTAATTTAAAAAAATTATTTTAAGTATG
This sequence comes from Mustela nivalis, assembly GCF_964662115.1. Classification (NCBI taxonomy): domain Eukaryota; kingdom Metazoa; phylum Chordata; class Mammalia; order Carnivora; family Mustelidae; genus Mustela; species Mustela nivalis. The sequence goes on along the minus strand of NC_139021.1, from coordinate 217,584 downwards.
CTCCACACCCAACATGGGGCTTAAACTCACGATCTTGAGATCTAGAGTCACATGCTTTACCGACTGAGCCAGCCAAGCACCACTATTGATAATTTTTTTGATGCATAATTAAAAATTTTTTTTTCATAAAGTCCAGTTTGTCTATTTTTCAATTTGTTGCCTGTGGCCTCTGTTGTCATATCCAAGAAATCACCGGCAAATCTAATCACCACCACTTCCAACCAGCATGTGCTCTGGAGATAGGAATCAGCAGCTGCCTAAACATGACTCCTCAGAGCCTGCACAGTGATGGTCATGTTTGCATCTTTGTTCCTCTTCTTTCTTCCATATTCTGTAATGGGGATCGAGAATGAACACTTATTTGTAAATATTTTATACATAGCCACCCATGGTGTATTAGAAATACTCCCTCTGGATTTCCTGCCAAGACTTAGGGAAGATGAAGATGTATCAGACAACTGTCAAAAAAATACCAAAGGGACTGCTTTGAGTAAATCCCTAACTTGGAATAAAAGCTTTAGTGAAATGATCATATCACAGGATGAAACACTCAATGTGACCAGGAATTTTATGAATTAGGAGAAAACGTCAGTGAGAAACATCCCAGAGAGGACAAAGCCCATAGATGGGATGAGTGTGGCCAAAGCTTCAATACAATTCAGATCTTATTCTTCATGAGCAAATTCATACTAGAAAAAAAAGTCCCACAGGTGCCCTGAATGTGGGAAAATTTTTTTAAAAATATATTTATTTACTCATTTGACAGAGAGAAACACAGCGAGAGAGGGAATACAAGCAGGGGGAGTGAGAGAGGGAGAAGCAGGCTTCCTGTTGAGCAGAAGTACTCATCTGGGGCTCAATCCCAGGAGCCTGAGATCATGATCTAAGCTGAAGGCAGACGCTTAACAACTGAGCCACGCAGGTGCCCCTGTGGGAAAGATTTTAGTCAAACTTTAAATCTTAGAGGACCAAAAAAAAAAAAAAAAAAAAAACAAAACAAAAAAACCAAAAAACCTAAAGAAAAAAAAAAAAAAGAAAATTCACACTGGAGAAAAACCATATAAATATAATAAATATTTGAAAGACTTTATGGCTTATAGCTTATGCAACTAATCATGAATCAACTTATTCATAGCAAAGGGAAAATTTAGGGGTGTAATAAATATGGAAAAGCAGTCAGTCTTAACTCACAACTTAACACCAGAGAACTCACACTGGAAAGAAGCCATTTAAGTGTGAAGAATATAGAAAACCCTGTGGTCATTTTCAGCATGGGAGAATGGTTGTAAAACAAAATGAGGAAAAGACTTCAGTCAGAAATAATGACTTATTCTATATTAAAGAATTAATACTGGAGAGAAACTCCATGAATGCAATAAATATGGAAATGCTTTCAATCAGAGACCGCTCCTTAGTAGACATCAGAGAACTCATGCAGGAGAGAGGCCTTCCTTATTCATGTGTGGGGAAGTCTTCACTCTAAATTTACGTCTTGCTCTACATTATAGACTTCTCCCTGGAGTGAAACCCTACACAGTAATGGATGTGGGAAATCCTTTAGTTGGGGCTCTCATCTTATTCAACATGTTACTTAACACGGGAGAGAAGCCCAGTAAATGCAGTGTGTGTGGGAAAGCCTTCATTCAAAACTCATAGCAGATTCAGCAACAAAAACAGGGCAGACCCTATGTGTGGTGGTGTGTGGGAAACCTTCAGCCAGAGCTCCCAACTTACACCACACCAGAGAGTTCACCCTAGAGAGAAATATGCAAATGTAATGAATGTAGAGAACATTTCTGTCAGAGTTCTTTGCTTACTCACCATCAGAGGGTTCATCCTGGAGACACAGTGTGGAAAACCTTTAACCAGAGTTCATATCTTACTCTACCTCAGAAAATCCACCCCGATGGAAAAATCTCTGTTGATGTATTACATCTGAATATCACTCTTTTCAAACTTTATTAAATGTCAAATTTATTCTGGAAAGGAGCTGCATATACACAACAGACATGGGAAAGCCTATAGTTGGGAGCCACAGGTTTTCTTTTCTTTTCTTTTCTTTTCTTTCCTTTTTTAAGATTTTACTTATTTATTTGACACAGAGAAAGTGAATGATAGAGAGAAAGAGACAGACAGCATGCACAAGCCGGGCAGGAGGGGCAGGCAGTGGAGAAGCAGGCTCCCTGTTGAGCAAGGAGCATGATGTGGGGCTCCATCCCAGGACCTAGAATCACCACCCGAGTCAAGGTGCCCCAAGGTAACCACATGTTTTCTTACAGTTAAATTCATACTAGAGAGAAATCAAGCCAATGTCACCATCCGATATTGCATGCTTATGGGATTAGGATTAATTTTGGAAATGCAGATAAGACTTCAGTTGAAGCTCTCAGTCATTCCACATCAGTCTTTGTCTTGCTGCAAAATCCTCAGAGTATTGGAAAGATCTCAGGAAAAGCTTGTATTTACACTTAGAGCATTCATAGTAATGTAAACCTGTTGTATAAACTTTATCTTACTGATAATTAGTGGAGATTTAAGTTAAGCTGGTCTGGAACATCCCAGAGACATAACATGGAAATTAATACATGAACATTCTTTAAAATTTTTATTAAAAATTTTATTTATTTATTTTAGAGTGAGTGAGAGAGAGCAAGACAGGGAGAGAGCACAGCAGGAAGGGCAGGGGGAGGGAGAGAGAATCTCAAGCAGACTGCACTAAGCAGGGAGCCTGATGCCAGGCTTCATCCCAGGACCCCGAGATCAAGGCCTGAGCCAACAACAAAAGTCAGACACTTAAGTAACTGAGCCACCCAGGCCCCCCACAATGTGAACATTCTAACATAGGATCCAAACACTGGTTGGCGGCTCCCAATAGCAAGCCAGGAAGGATGGAAGTGGCAGCCCTATGCCCCACAGAAGTAACTGGCAGGCCATCAGAAGGACACTCTAGGCAATATGATAAATGTTAGCTCAGGGAAAAGTGGGGTTAGGATTCCAGGGAAGCCCAAGAGAAAAGGGGCCCTGAGTGTTGTCAAGAGTCCTGTCAGCGTCAGGTGCATGTAGGGCACTAACTGAGGAAGTCAGTTGCGAAGAATGAAACGGCTTCCATCCAAGTGGTTGGGGTAAAGGATGATAGGAAAACAGATTTCTGTGTTAGTCAAGGGGCTCCAGGAAGCAGATGCCAAGATGAGAATAAACATGCAGGGATAGTCCTAGGAGAAATGTCTGTGTAAGAGAAAACACTGAGGGAATCGGGACAATGCAGATTTGACCCAGAGTGAAGAGAGAAGGTTGGGTGGAAGCATTCCAGACTGCCAAGAAGTCTAAGAAAGGGTCAACAAAGCTTTCAGGGAGTCCTTGAACTAAAGCCAGCTGTCAAAGGAGTCCCAGCCACCCCCAGACAGTGCCTGTTATTCCTGCTGTACTCAGCTGTTGGCAGGAGTAGCCTGCGGAGGGTTAGCCTTAGCACTGACTTGGCAAACTAAGCAATGAGTTCTAGGACCTGAATTCCATCTCCTATAGTGGGAGGTCTGTAAGGTGCATTCTCATGACCACCACAGCCCACCCCTTGTGCTCTGTAGTGTAACTATAGTTCAGATACCCATGCTCTCCTGTGGTCTTTCTTCCTGAGATGAAACTCAGGAGGTCAGTGGGATGAACAGACTCCCAGCAATGAAGTTGATCTCAGGGCAAAGTTCTCACTCTCTTCTCCATTATCCACTGTCAAGTATCCCCATCCTCCATTCTCAACATGGTGGATCTTGTCTCCCCCTGTGTTGTGATGCAAACCTTCATTCAGAAGTGTCTGAGCCCCCTACACTTGTACCCTCCTTAGCTGAACTGCCATTGTGTTTGTTTACGGATACTGTGGCACATGGGAGAACCAGAAGAGGCCAAGACAGACAATATGGGTCTGGACGCACTCTTCCCTGCCTCCCTCATATAACTGTAGGCCAGCCTCCGGGTGACTGAGTCATGATCCAGTGACTCCTGCCAATCAATCCTGGCAGATTGATCCTGGGACCCTTGCTGCATCCTCTTGGAGACCAGGACAGCCAATTCTGCAAAGTCCAGAACCATGGGCCTCTGAAGTACAAACCCCCAGTGGATAGTGGGGAATTATAGTGAGTAGGTCCACTACTGCTTCAGCCCTTAGATCCCCAGACCCATGTGATCTTTATGTTGTAAGCACAAAGTACGATTTAATGCACATGTCCCAAAGGATGGGGTTTTCTTCAATCTTGTGCCTCAGCTGGCCTCTCAGAAGGCCAGTCCAGTATTCTGTGAGGCCAGCTGCCTCTGGGTAATATGCTACAGGACACAACCCCTGGGTCTCACACTTCTGTCACTGTAAAGTGGGTCCCCTATGTGGACCTCACACCAGGTGAGATTCCAAGCCTGTGGGTGAAGCAGTCTGCAAGCCCCAGGTGTACTGGCTGAGGGTGGGCAGGTCAGGCGAAGTCATGCCTAGAGCCGGTCTCCATCTCTGTGAGAACAAACTGCTGGCCTTTCCAGGGTAGAAACAGCCTTCCTGGTGTAGTCAGCTTTGTTCCCACACATTGGACAGTCAGAAGGGGCAGCTGCTAGACAGGCCCCGTCCCAGGGGCAGGGTCATGCTGCAGCCCGTGGAGAGCTATTTCTGTTACCACAGGCACTTTCAGGAACCCACTTTGTTGGCTCTGAGTGGCTGAGTATGAAGGCTGGCTTATGTCCCAAGTTCTTTTGACACCTAGGTTGTTTGGTGCCTCTTCTGTGGTGGATGCTTTCTGGTTCAGCTCTAATACAAAGATCTGCACATTCCATGCCCACTCCCATGTCCTCTACTCCAGACTTTTTTGTTCCCAAGCTCCCTCTTACTTCTGGGCCCCAACCAGGCAGCCAAGACCCTGGCACTGCCCAGGAATCTGTATATTCTCAGTACAAGCCACTTGTGTCTCAACACAGGCTGGATGAGCAGGGGCCCAGCTGGCAGCTCCGGCCCTCGGGGGTCTTCCCTCCCCTTGGCTTTCAAGGCCACGCTTGTGTGTGGCTATAATGCAGCTGCTGCTGACCCCCTTTTTTTTTTTTTTAATATTTTGTTTATTTATTTGAGAGAGAGACAGTGAGAGAGAGCAAGAGCTAGGAGAAGGTCGGAGGGAGAAGCAGACTCCCCATGGAGCCGGGAGCCCGAGGTGGGACTCGATCCCGGGACTCCAGGATCCTGACCTGAGCTGAAGGCAGTCGTCCAACCAACTGAGCCACCCAGACGTCCCGCTGCTGCCCGTTTTTGACATGTACCCAGGTACTGAGCTGATCCACTTAGAATGAGCTGATCCACTTAGAAAGCAAGTCAGTGCCCTCCTTTAGCTGGTCATGGTCATGCAGAAACCCCCATATGGTCATGGCTGTGAGCTGGGGGGGTGAGGCACATGGGAGGCTGGGCTAACTGCTCACTCAACTTACCTGTGTCCCCTGGCCATATTTGGGCATCATCCTGGATGTACCATTTCCACTTTATAATGGATCGCCGCTGGACCTCCCTAACACTATGCCTTTGCAGGCCATATAGACCTCATCTTGTAATGGGAGGAGTATAAGGACACATAGCCACTTGATCTCCCATAATCAGCGTTTTTTCCCCCTACCAGGGTCCAGGAATATGCCAAGACCTATTTCTCAAATGGCAAATAATTCTCTTCTGCAGAGGGCACAGCCATGCTCCAAAATCTCAGGACTCTGTCATTCTCCCCCATGTTTTCCAAATGCCCGTGTCATTGCACTTCTGGTGGCATTTCCTCCCACTGGGTCAGGTGACATCTTCGCAGTGGAGTCACCATTTCATGCCAGAGGCCACCTATTAACCAGGACAGCGTCATCCTCACCAACCAGACAGTGGGCAAACGGCCCCAGATTTGGTCTCGACCACCCATGCACGGGTCATCTGTGTTAGTCTGGGTACTTCGAGAAGCAGATACCACGACAGGACTATATAAGCAAAAGTTTTATTAGGGAAAGAACTGGCATAAGAGAAAGTAGGGAGTCAGGGAAGATGGGGAGAACTATCTGGCCACAATTCAAGTCTGACCCAAACAGAGGAGAACTTTGGGTGGAATCATCCCAGGCTTGTGCCATCTAAGCAAACGTACTGAGACCAAGTCTGCCACCTTGGGATCCTGTGTATTCCAAAAATGGATCTGCCTTAGTGTCCCTGCCATGCTTGGTAGCTGGTGGGGACCAGCCCTGGGAGGTGTGGCCTCAGCACAAACATGTTAATAAGATTCAGAGCTCAACCATGGAGCCCTTATAAATGAGGCCCCTGTAATTGCAAGTGTGTTAGTAACATTCTCTTGGCCACCATGGTTGCCAAGCAAGGTAACTGTTGCCTATTTGGGGAAAAAGGAAGAGCTCATGGGTTCAGGAAGTTGCTAATGAAATGTTGACTCGTGAAATTCTTGATTCCCTTTTGTCTTCAGTCTGAAAGCCCTAAGTCAGGGGCAGTAATTGGGAAGTCACGTAAGAACGGTGTGTCGGAAAAGGGCAAGGAGAGCAGCCTTGCAGTGTGCGTAAACACAGCGGGCAGACTGGGAAAGTCGAGGCAGCTCCCCAAGGGAAGGACTCAGTTCCACTTCAGAGCCCAACTGCCAAGATCAGGCTGTCACCTGTGCTTCTGAGTAAACTGGCTGTTAAGTCAAAGGCTCCACGACCGTCTCAGGTTTGACCATTTGCTAGAGTGGCTGACAGAGCTGAGGAGAACACTTGGCTTACTAAGTTACCGGTTTATTAAAAAGAGTCTCATCGGGAACAGCTAGACGGATGGGAAGCACAGGATGGGGTCCTCTATGCCCTCGAAGGTGTGACTCTCCCCGCGTCTCCAAGTGTTCACCAACCCTGGAGTTCACTGAACCCCACATTTTGGGGATTTTTATGGAGGCTTCATTGCATGGGCATGACCGATAGTTAACTTATTTCCCATTCCCTCTTCCCTCTCTGGAGGACAAGGGAGTAGGACTGAGCATTCCAAGCTTCTACTCAGACCACTCGAGAGCACACTGAGAGTCACCACATTAAAATAAAAGACTCCACACGGTGCCTGGTGGCCCAGTTAGTTCAATGTCCAGCTCTTGCTTTGGGCTCAGGTCATGATCTCAGGGTCATGAGATGGAGCCCCAGGCTGGGCTCCACACTCAGCAGGAGTCTGCTTGAGGACTCTCTCCCTCTGTACCTCCCCTGACCTGCACACAAGCTCGCTCTCTCTCGCTCTCTCATAAATAAATAAATCTTTAGAAAAAGACACTCCTATCACCAAGGGAATTGCAAGCATTTTAAAGGTCACTCCTTAAACGCCTATCACTTTGGACACCATCACTCAGACACTCCTATCAGTTTGGAAATTACAAGGCATTTAGAAGCTTGGTGCTGAACTGAAGTCAAAGACTAAATATTAGTGTGAACTTGGGGCAGAGACATATATATGTGTTTCTTGTTATTTCACGTCGGGAAACTGGATGTCCACATGCCAAAGAATGAAATTGACCCTCATCTTACACCATATGCAATAATCAACTCAAATGGATTAAATATTTAAACATACGCCCTAAAACCGTAAAACTCCTAAAAGAAAACAAGACATTGATGAGTTTTGCATGTGACACCGAGCGTAAGCAGGAGAAGCAAAAACAAGGCAGTGGGAGTACAACAAACTAAAGCTTCTGCACAGGGCGCCTGGGGGGCTCCGCGGGTTAAGCCTCTGCCTTCGGCTCAGGTCATGGCCCGGCGTCCGGCTCCCTGCTCCACGGGGACCGGCTTCCCCTCTCTCTGCCTGCTGTGATCGCTGCCAAATACACAAAATCTAAACCAAACCAAACCAAACCCGAACGAGTGTGGGCGAGGGTGCGGAGAAACGGAACCCTGCGCGCTGCTGGTGCGGTCAACCGCCACCGCCGCGGGGCCACAGTACGAGGACCCCCGACCCGCAGGCCCACTCTAGGGGATTCACCCCACGGAACGGAAAACAGGATCTCCAAGATCTCAGCAGCGCCACGTGCACCGCAGCGCCGTTCACAGGAGCCAAGACAGGGAAACCGTCAACCAAGCGGGCAAAGAGCGCGGAACCCACGTGTCCACGCTATGTCACGTGCACAGGCCGCACGTGGCGCGTGGGCGGGCAAAGAGCGCGGAACCCACGTGTCCACGCTACGTCACGTGCACAGGCCGCACGTGGCGCGTGGGCGGGCAAAGAGCGCGGAACCCACGTGTCCACGCTACGTCACGAGCACAGGCCGCACGTGGCGCGCGTACCTGTTCTTGCGCGTGCGCGGGCGGAGCTTCAAACCAGGAAACCCGCCCTTGGCGACAGCGGCCGAAGCGGAGATGAACCGGACACAGAAGGCCAAGTTTCCTGTCGTCCCCCTTCCCTGTGGGTCTACAAGGGCCAGACCTGCAGCGACGGAGGCACTAGGGTCGCCGGGCGGCAGGCGCGGGACGGTGCATCACGCAGAGCCTCGCGGAGCAGCGCCGCCGGCGCCGACTCGTCCACCGAAACCCGCCCCGCACGCGCCCGCAGACTCAGAGGACGGGGGCGGGACGGCCCGCGCCCCAAACGCATCCGACACAGGCGCCGCTTCAGTGTCGGCCGCACGTCAGCGCGTGGCTGTGGCGGCGACACCGACCCACCCGCCCCGTAAAACCAGGGAACGACTGTGACGCCTCCGCAGAGACCCCGAGGCTGTCGCGCGCCGTCGGGGAAGCGAACCCGCTCAGCGGGGCATCCCGACCCCACCGGCGCGGAGGCCGCAAGCACCGGCCCGGGACTCGACGAGACCACGACGGCCGCGGCCGGAGACGAAGACCGCGCACTTCCCGCAGCACGAAAGCCTCGGCTCCGGCCCGGCAGCCGCAGGCCGCGGACCCGCCAGCACCGCCGACCCGGGGGTCTCGGCCGCCCGGCCCCGCGGCAGCCGGGAAGCCGACCGCGGACCACTGAGCCCGCCGCGGGGTGACCCGGCCCGCACTCTCGCCAGCGGCCGCTCCTCATTTTTCCGGCAAAACCCGTTTTCCCCGCGAGCACAGAGCGCGGCAGCTCGGGTCGTCCACCGCAGCGCGGACTGGCGGGTGGGCCCAGCGAGGCGGGGCTGTTGTAAACGGAGAACCCATTGGACCAAACTGGGGGCTGGAAGTATAGCGGCTTCTCATTGGCTGGGCTGCGGGGGGCCGTGGGAGGAGAGGGAGAGGCCTCTACTTCCGGCGGGCGGGACTCCGAGAGGGTCAGCGCGCCCCCTGCTAGCCTCGTGGCGCCATCCCAACCGAGGGTCCCTTCCCGGCCCTTTCACGCCGAGGAACCCGTGTCGCGGGACCGGGACCGGCGGGCTGACTCGAGGGTCGATCTGAGCAGCGTCTTAAGGCGACGCAAGACCCTCTGCTCCCCGCTCCCGCCCAGGGCTTGGAAGGGCCCCTGCGGCCGCCCCCGCGCCATCCCTTACTCTTCTCCGGGTGCTGGAGACGGGAAGCCCGAGCGGACGGCGCCCGCTCGGCGGCTCGGCCGAAGCCCCGGCCCGGGCTGTCGCCAGCCGGCTTCTCCCGGTCCCCCGTCCGCTTCCTGAAGGCGCGAACCCCGCTGTCGGGGCCCCAGCCTCACGGCCCAGCGCCCGCCCGAAGGCCCCACCGCCGAGCCCGTCCCGCTGGGACCAGGGTCTCCGCGCACGACCGCGGTCGGTCCACGCCGCGTCCTCTTGCTTGTCGCGCTTCCGACGCTGGGCAGCGGCCCCGGCCCGCCTGCGCCCGCCGGCCACGTGCTCCCCGGGGCGTGCTCCCGTGCCGACGGGGGGTCCGCCCTCCCCGCGCCGACTCGCGACCGCGGAGCCCGCACGGCCCGGCCTCCGCATGGGCCGCCGGGAGCTCAGGCGCCCGCAGGTGCGCAGCCGGGCGGGGTGCGGGCGGCCCGGCCCCGGGGTCTGGGCGCTGGCCCTCCTCTCCCGGGTCCGCCCCGGTGGGTCAGGATCCGCCCCCGCTCCCGCCCCGGACACCAGCGGAGCCCAGCGCCCGCCGCTCCCTGAGCGGCCCTTGAAGTCCCCGCGGGCGACGGCGGCACGTGCACCCCGCGGACCACGGCTGCTCCACCCCCTCACAGCCGGCGCCGGGGGCCTGACTCACGTGGCCGGATCACAGAGGGCCCGGTCCTCCCGGCGTCCTAGAGCGGCCCGGAAGTGACTCAGGGTAGCTTCCGGGAACCTGCCGGGTTCCGGTCTGGCCGCGCCGGTGGGCTTCGCTTGGCGGCTCCGCTGCAGTCTGGGCTGGGCAGGTGCGGGGGAGTTTCGGGCTTTGGGGGGCGGGGTTGGGGTCGCCCTTTCGGGGCGGAGGCCGCAGATCGCTCCTTGGCTCCTCGGCCGCTCTATCCGGGAAGTTCCGGAAGCCGACCCGGGGCAGCCTGGGGCGCGGTCCGCGGGTGGTGGGCGGCCGTGCGGCAGGTGGCCGGGGTCCCTCGGGCCAACCCGGGGCGCAGCTCCAGCCCGGCCGGTCTCTGTCAGCTCCTTGCTCTGGCCGCTGGCCAGGAGAGCGTCCGCGCGGGGCAGCCGGGAGCAGGGCCTGAGCAGCGGGGCGGCCGGGGCAGTGGAAGGCCGTTCCTGGTAGGGGCCGGGCAGCTGCGGAGAACCCGAGTTTGGGCCTTGCGTGGTCGTTGACGCAGGGCGAGGGCGCCCCGGCCTTCCCGGAGGATGCGGTGCGGTGAAGCCAGTCGGGGTCTCCCTGTGCCCCCCGGTCCCCCGCGCTTCGCTGTATGGTGAGCACCCTGGGCCTGGTGGGCGCCGTGCGGACAGGATCCGTGTCTGCCGAGCTCTGTCCGGCGCTCGGAGCGGGCGAGCCCGCCTCTCCTGTATAAGCGGGCGCGTGGCTCGGTCACCCGACGCGCGCCAGGACATTGTACTGTCCTTTCCGGTACTGACACAGACCTCCCCTCCAGGCACCGCAGGTGCCTCTGTTGTCGCCGTCCTGCTGCCCGCCTGTGTCTGCTCTGTCCTGCGCTGTGCCGTCCGCGGGGCTTCTGATAGGCAGGCCTGGGTTCTGGTCCTTGCGCGGTTGGGTTTGAGCCTCCGTTTCCTTATTGGCTCCTGCAAAGCCATTGTCACGATTCCAAGTGGAGTGATCTTGGTGTGGTTGGTGACCGCACCAGGGGCTGTTACATCCCTGGGTTCCCTGGGCTTTTCTTCTCCTTCACTCTTTTCTCCACTAGGTATTTGGAGAACTTACTTCTCCTCTTCTGGTTTCTGGTTCTCTTTCCCTCCCCACCCTGTCTCCCTTCCCTGCCAGCTCCTGGCTCCTCTCTGCCTGGGATTAAAGGGGGCCCGTCTGCCACCTGCTCTCAGAGCAGCTCCCATGACATTGGGTGTTGTAGGAGATTCATGCTGTCAGCACCTTGAAGGCAGAGGCCATGGTAGCCTCCTTTTCTGGCCCAGAGCACATGGGAGTTACGGGACTTCTCTTCTCCCCTGCCCTGGCAGTTGCAGCTGGGACCTTTCCTCTGGGTGGCCTGATCAAGAGGAGGAAGCAGCCATGTCTGCCGTGGGGACTGCAGCCCCATACCTGCATTACCCTGCCGACAGTCACAGCGGCCGGGCGAGTTTCCTGGGGGCCCAGCTCCCCCCAGAAGTGGCCGCAATGCCCCGGCTCCTGGGAGACCTGGACAGGGGCACATTCAGAAAGTTGCTGAAGCTGGTGGTCAGCAGTCTGCAAGGAGAGGACTGCCGAGAGGCTGTGCAGCGCCTCAAGGCTAGTGCGGACCTGTCGGAAGAACGGCTCGGTGTCCTCCTCGCCGGCACAAACACTCTGCTCCAGCAGGCCATCCGGCTGCCCCCAGCCAGCCTGAAGCCCGACGCTTTCCAGGACCAGCTCCAGGAGCTCTGCATCCCCCAAGACCTGGTTACAGACTTGGCCAGTGTGGTGTTTGGGAGCCAACGGCCTCTCCTCAACTCTGTGGCCAGGCAGCAGGGGGCCTGGCTGCCTCATGTTTCCCGCTTGTGCTGGAGGGTGGATGTGGCCATCTCCACCAGTGCCCTGGCACGTTCCCTACAGCCGAGTGTCCTGATGCAGCTGAAGCTTTCAGACGGCTCGGCACACCGCTTTGAGATCCCCACGGCCAAGTTCCAAGAGCTGCGGTACAGCGTGGCGCTGGTCCTCAAGGAGATGGCTGACCTGGAGAAGAGGTGTGAGCTCAAACTGCAGGCCTGACCGAGCTTGCGACCCTATTGCAGTCACTGGGGAGAGCCGGCTCTGACGGGTGTCCCCAGACAAAGCCTGCCCTTCCAGGAGCCGTTCCTCAGTGAGATGTTTGGACGTTCTCATGTCAGTGTCTGTTCCGTTGAGAATCCTGGATCTTCCTTTTTTTTCCTGGAAATAAAGCAATTATAACTAGTGTCCTCCTGGGTGGGCATCAGATGGCACTGCCCCCTCCCCCAGCTGTTGGTCTTGTTGCTGGGTGAGGGCGCCTGCTGCTCCGGGGTGGCCGTGTGTGCTTGCCTTCGGGAGTCCAGGCCACGGCCTTTGTGTGGACACGGTGGTCACTCGGCCTGGCCTCATGTAATGTCTGAGCTCTCTGCTTATTTGCTTTTGTCAACCCTGTGTTCTAGTGTGGACATTTCATTTTCCTGCCTCACATCCTTGACCTCATGGAGCTAACATTGTAGTGGCGAGGGGGAGACATTACAAAATGCATAATACAAAATGACGCAAAGCTTGTCAGAGGAGGGTCAGTGCTGCGGAAAGAGAGCAGGGGGTTGGCCCTGGGTGGCTTGGTCGATTAAGCCTCTGACTCTTGATTTCCGCTCGTGCCATGATCTCAGGGTCCTGGGATCAAGACTCCTTGCTCAGTAGGGAGTCTGCTGGAGACCCTCCCTCTGCCCCTCCTCCCACTCATGCTCCCTTTCTCTTTCCAAAATAAATAAATACTTACAAAGGGAAAGGAGTGGCACCTGGGTGGCTTGGTCAGTTAAGGGTCTGCCTTGGACTTAGGTCATATCCCCAGGTCCTGGGGTGGAGCCCTGTGTCCGGCTCCCTGCACAGAGCCTCTACCCACCTCTTGTGTTTCCCTTTCTCTCAAATAAATAAAATATATTTTTTAAAGATTTTATTTATTTATTTATTTATTTGACAGAGATCACAAATGGGCAGAGAGGGGGAAGCAGGCTCCCCACCGAGCAGGGAGCCTGATGTGGGGCTCGATCCCAGGACCCTGAGATCATGACCTGAACTGAACGCAGAGCCTTGATCCACTGAGCCTCCCAGATGCCCTAAAATCTTTTTTAAAAAAGAAAGAAAAATAGAGCAGGGACCCAGGACCGGAAGAGCTGGGCTGCCATCCTAAGTTGGGTCATGGGTGAGGCCTCCGGGAGGAGATGGTTTATGAGCAAAGATTTGAAGGGAGCAGAGTGGTCTGAGGAGGGGAAGTTCTGGGCAGGGGGAGCAGCCCATAGTGCACGACCTGGGCAGCTGTGGCTGGTGAGGGGGTGAGCAGAGCGTGGGGAGAGCAGGCCCCGAAGGCCTCTCTGAGGACTTCGGCTCAACTGGAGCAGAGTGGGGGGTGACATCACTGTTGCTCTTCAAGGGCCTCACCGGATGCTGAGTTGAGAGCAGAGCAGAGCACAGGGGCTCGGGCTGGGAGCCTGGTGGAGAGACTGTTGCAGGGTTGAGGTGGAGTTGGGGAAAGGGGCGCAGAGGCCACTCCTGGGACCTTCTGAGTGGGTGTCTTAGGCAGCTCGGGCTACCATGACATCCTAGAGTAAGTGGCTTAAACAGTGGAACTCTGGGTCCTCACAGTTCTGGAGGCCGGAAGCGTGAGGTCAGAGTCCCGGCAGAGTCGGGTCCCGGTGAGCGGCCTGCAGACGGCCTTTCCTCCGGCCATGAGCACGTGTGGGAGAGGAGGGCTCTCTCCTCCTCTCATTCCGAACACGTCCTGCCGCTGGGTCGGAGCCCTTGGCAGTGAGCGCGCAGGGTGGAGGGAGCGGGGTCTCCGCTGGCGGCCTCCGGGGTGGGAGCGTTCGGGGCCCGTGGCCAACGCTGTAGCTTCCAGCATAACCGGCCCCCGCTCAGGGGACTTGGGGTCCTGATTTTCGCAGACATTTGCTTCGGTCTGTTCCCCCGGCAGTGTCCCTGCCTCCACAGTCGGCTCTCTCTCAGGCACCTGCCCACAAGTCTCCGGTAAACCGTCCTGAGCGGCGTGCGGGAGCTTTCCTGAGAACTCACGAGCCCTGCCCAGCTCCCTGCCGACCCCGTGCAGGGCAGGGCAGGGCACCACCAGCCTCTCCGGTAATAATTCTCCCACCGAGTGCAGGTCACGGTAGGGTGGGCCTGGAGGACATGGCGGGTGGTGCTGCCCACGGAGGGGTAGGGTTGCAGAGGCCGATCCCGGGTAGAGCCCCCAGGTGGGGCCTGAGCCAGGCTCCACTGAGGGGTGCGGACTGTCACCTGCAGCATCAGCGGCCAGAGGGGCCCTGCTGCCCCGAGGCTGGGAGTGGACAGGGCTGTCCAGCGGCGGCTTGGCCCTCGCACATGCTGAGCGCCGTGTCCCCCCCTGCCCAGTGATGGAGGCGTTCCGTGCAAGGTGTCTGTCGTGACTGTTACATGTGTTCAGGGAGTACATCCTCAGGATACATTTGGGAAAAAAAAGTAAAAACAAACTTAAAGAATCTCAAAGTCCTTTTGCCCACAGACAGCCACGGAGACCAATGGGCGCTGCATCTGCGTGTGGTAGCTCTGGTCACTGAAGTCCCGAGTGTGGCAGCTGTGACTCGTGGCTGCGGAACATGCCGTCTCCTGGGCGGGCGCATGATGTCGCCTCGGACGCAGCAAACCGAGCACCCCAGGCTGGCCTGGCCGGTGCAGGCCTCTCCCGGTACAAGGTTCCAGGGGTCGGGAGTTCTCTGGGGGCTCTGAACCCACGCTGAGTTGCCTCCCCAAGGTCCCAGCTCCTCATACGTTACACTGGGCATCAGGGTTTCGACGTTAAGATTTTGGAGGTGAGGGAGGGACACGGAGGGTAGCAGCTTTCTGTGGGTTTTTTTTTTCCCTGTTAAAAATCACAGTGACGGGGGTGCCTGGGAGGCTCAGTAGGTTAAGCCTCTGCAGCTCAGGTCATGGTCTCAGGGTCCTGGGATCGAGCCCCACATCGGGCTCTCTGCTCAGCAGGGAGCCTGCTTCCTCCTCTCTCTCTGCCTACTTGTGATCTCTCTCTCGTTATAAACAAATAAAGTCTTAAAATCACAGTGACGTTAGTGGTAAAACCATTTCACGCACTGAAACTGTTTAGAAGTGGGAACAGAGGACGCAGAATGTGAACATTTTAAAGCTCTTGATATCGTCAAGCTGCCCGAGGTGCACCGTCTGTAGACGTGTCTCCACAGGCCAGTCCCTGGCGAGGCAGCTGCGAGCACGCGGCGTTTCTGGGCGGAACGGACGGTGCTGAGCTCCAGTCCAAGCACTGCCCCTGTGGCCGCTCGCTGCAGGTTGACGTTTCCTCACTGCACAGGCGACGGAGCAGAGGTCAGAGGCCTGTCCGGCGTCCAGCAGCTGGTGGGGGAGCTGACGTGGTCGGCCTTCCCTCCCGACTCGGACGGGGCTTCCCACTGGCAGCGTCCTGTGCTTTGACTGCTGGCTGGGACAGGGACCGTGCCGGCCGGCTGGGGGGGCAGCGAGCCTCACCTGGGGGGCTAGCTCATGTGGACACATGGCTCGGGCTGAGAGCCACTGAGGGCTTCTGCCGTGCAGGGCGGCTGGAATCTGGCTGGTGCAAGCAGGGGTGGGGACCTAGGGTCTGAGCCAGGCTTACACGCCCCGAGGCTCAAGATGCCTTGAGCTCTGCTGCCACCAAAGGGCCACGTAGCTGGGCCTCAGTGGTTTTAAATTATGAGTAGAGAGGAGAGGCGCTTTCCAGGCCACCCCGTTGCTGGCATCGGGGAGAACGCACACAGCCCCTTCCTGAGAGGCCCTCAGAGGACAGAGCTCTCACTTGGAGCCCACCTAAAGCCCCTCGGCAGCGCTTCCGGGGAGGAGGCACGCTGAAACGGGCTGATGGAGGCTGGGGGTTCCAGGAGTTGCCCAGTGGACAAGCCCCCGAGTCAGCACTCCCTTTCTGGGGTGGCCAGCAGTCTGTCTCCACACTGTTGGGTGGGTGCACTCCGCAGGCCCCGGAGGGTCTGGGACGGCCCTCTGCTCCCGCCCGGTTCCAGACACATGGAAGAGGGGGTTGAGTGCTCTGCCCCCTTGCCAGCCCCCACCAGAAGGCTTGGTCTGTACCACTTTCAATCAGGAGCGCTGGGGCGGAGCCCTGTCCTGGACATGGTGGCCGTGAGCTCGCCGTCCTTCCCCCAGCAGTGCAGGGCAGCCCTGCCCTCCACTCCCCTGCTGCCATGGGAGGAGATGGCGGGGACCGACTGTGCCAGCTTCCCAGGTCACGAGGATTCCATCTGCTCGGCCACTTTTGCTTGAAAGCAGGCAGACATGACACACATCAATGGGCACAATCGTGTTCGATAAAAATTTTGTACTGGCGTTGAAACTTCAATTTCACGTGTCACAGAATCCTCTTGTTTGCAGCCATTTAAAGACCATCCTCCCCTCCGGGGCCTACAGAAACCAGGTGGTGGGTGGTGGCTCTGCTCCACTTGCCCCAGCCCAGCTCTTTCCAGGCTGGGGCGTGTGGACCCCGTGTGCCCCGAGCAGCTGTGCACCATCATCAGTGGTCAACCCTACCACTGACCGAGGTCCATCTTTGTTCCCAGGCCCGCACAAGGCCTTGTACAGAGAATGGATGTTCACACTTGCAAGATTACCCTTTTCATTTTCTGGATCTTTTTCAGATCTCTGTAGAAACTTAAAAAAAAAAATCTCTACACTCAATGTGGGGCTCCAAGCACGAGATCAAGTCACGCGCTCCACTGTCCGGAGCCCGCCAGGTGCCCCTCCGTGGACATTACTGATGCCAGCGGGCCTCCTCTCTTCCCCGAGTGCTGAACAAGTGAATACTGCCCTGGGGAGCAACCCCACGCTCGAGGTCAGGACGTGTAGACAAACATTTCCTGGGCTCTGAGTGCGAGCCCCACACTGCATGAACTCACCTGGGCTCTGCAGCCCCCACCCCTTTTTGAAGCTTCCAGGAAGCTCCGTGGTTCCAATCCAATGTCCTACATCAAAGCTTAATCTGGTAACTGAGTAAAAAGCAGTTTCAGGTCAAAACTAGAGTTTATGGTCTCCAACAGAGAAATCCAAGGTAACACCTGCTCTGAAACAGAGTTCTGGATAGTCTTAAAAATACTCGTAGTCACTGAAGCCCAAACTGGGAGATACAGCTTGAAAGTAGGACGCGTGATCCCAAAGCTTGCACTCCCGACCGGTGGCCCTCCTCCCCGCCCTCTGCAGAGCCGCCGGCGCGCGGGACGTGCGCAGACACAGCTGGAGTTCAGAGCTGCGGAGCGGGCCAGCGCCACGCTTCTCGTTGGCCTGGGTGCGGCTCAGAAAGGGCTCCTCACCCTGACCTCTGCGATGGAGGCTCCGGACTGGAGTCTAAGCCTCCGGGGTTATTTCTACTGAATTCTCAGTTGTATTGGGACATTTGAGTGAACAAATCACACTCAGAATTGAGAGAAAAAAGGACTCCTCTAAGGCTGGAGGGCATGGAGCTCCTACCCAAGGGGTCAAGGCCAGCAAGTGAGAACTTTGCTCGCGTCGCACAAGAGTGGCCAGCTCTGTTCCAATAAACTTTATTTGGTCACACTGAAATCTCATTTCAACAGAACTTTGAAATGTCACAAAATAGTCTTTTTCCCCCCACTTAAAAATGTAAAAACCCTTCTTAGCTTTTAAGCCTTTAGAGGTAAAGTGAGGTACATCAAAGTGTTCAAGTGTTTGTTTGCACACACGTGGGCTGGAACCATGCGGTGCCCACCTAACAATGAGGGCCGTGCCGGCAGGAGACGGGAGAGTCTCACAGAAGAGACTGCTCATGGCTGTGACGGGCGGTTCTTAAATTTCATCTTCCCAGATGAGTGCACTTACAGGAATCGACTCGCCCAGATTTTGGTCAGCCTGTGGAGCTCCCGAGGAATGAGAGCGACCCAGTCTAACAGCCTCCATGTTCCAGGCCCTGATCTAGGACCAGGTCAATCCGAAGAGAAAATCCAGGGGCCTGGGTGATTTACGTGGAAGCTTCTGGCCCTTTCTGGCTGGCCTGGAGCTGCTGGTCGAAGACAGCATCGTGCCCAGGTTGGAATTTGGAAGCCTTCATGTAACCTCTCACCCCTCTGTCCGATCACTGCCCAGGAAGTGGCCGAGAGAGGATTCCTGTTCGGGGACGGCACAGTCAGTGGCCAACCTGAATTCCTAAGCCACGGGGGCCCACAGTCCCTGGTCCTCTCGCACTGGCCTTTCTGGACCCAAGTTCTGGGTGGAGCAGGGACAGCTGCAGAGGCAGTTACAGCTACCGAAACGGGCACAGCGGTTTCATCGTGCCCTCGCACCTGGAGAGGGGACACCTCTGAAGGTGCAGGTACAGTCTGGGGCACAATCTTCACCCCAAGAACTAGTGCTGCAGCCGGACGGCACACCGGACTTTGTGCTTGGCTAACCAGCAGTTAGCTGGTGGCTGGTGACTGGGCTGAGATCCTGGTCCGTGTGCTAGAACAGAAACCCACATGGACCATCCCAAACTGTATGTGGGAGACACGGGCCTCTCCACCGGGACAGGGAGGAGTGCTCTTTGGCCCACATTTTGTCTAAGTGGTAACTGGCAGTGACACCAATGTCTGACAGGTCCCACGTGAGTGGCAGCAGGTAGTAGCCAGTCTGAGTAAAACCTTTGGTCCCCTCAAATGCTGTCACAGTTGGTGACTCCAGGGCCCTAGGGCAGGGCCACGATCCATACCGTCCTCAGTCTCACGCTGCTGGGAGCGGTCTGTCTCCATCTCTACCAGCCTCTGCGAAAAGACAACAGGCCCACAGTCCGCTTGCAGACCCTCCCAGTTCTGGCAGTTCGTACGGCAGGACCAAGTCTGAGGAAGTCTGGGAAGCAGCAGGAAGGGTCACACCCTGGCCTCTGGAGGGCATCCGCTGGGCTCCCATGAGCTCTTCCTACTGAGGCCAGGTCTGCACTGGGTTTGGCTGGAGACGCTGGCTCGGGGGTCTCCGAGCTGGGTCAGGGGGAGAGCTCTCACAGTTCAGTTCTTCCGATCAGCCTGTAATGATGGTGGCGAGCAGAGAGACTCTGGATTTCAAGGACAGTGACATCCCAGAGTCGCAGAATAGGTCCCACAATCACAACCTGGGCTTGGTTCCTGGAGTCCCGTGCTGATCCGAGCTCCTGTCTGCAGAGCCGGGTCCCCGGGGCCCTCTGCATATCCCCGGCTTGCTCTGGTGGGGCTGACTCGGAAGGAGTCAGGTGAAGAAGGCAAGAGAAGGGAGTTCTAGGCCCCCTCGCTCTGGGCTTCCATGAGCACAAACGAACACATCCTGATTGCTGAAGGCAGTCTGAGGGGCCAGTGCTCAGGGGAAACACTTTGGGTAACTTCTAAGCTGTGCAGCAACACTCACAGGCCTTTTCCCATGATCTTCCTCATCCACAGGACCAAGGGTCTTCCCTCTGTGAACTCAAAACCCTACACGTGTGCACCCTGACTCAAGGGACACAGGCTTTGCTGAGCGGGCTAAGGTCACACATTCCAGCAAAGGAACATCCACTTTATAGGAATCTGGACTCTCCCCACATTCTAAATTCTTAGTATAAATGATCCCATATAAAATACGTAAAGTTAAGGCTGTAGGTTTACTCACACTTACACACATTTATAAAGGTAAGTGGTCTACCCCATGTGAATTTTCTGATGCTGAGTAAGCCTTGAGCTCCGATTAAAAGCTTTGCCACAATCGTTACATTTGTAAGGTTTCTCTCCGGTGTGAATTCTCTGATGTATGATGAGATGTGAGCGCCACCTGAATATTTTCTCACATTCATTACACTTATGCAGTTTCTTTACAGTATTGACTTTTCTGCGGCTCACGTGGGCGGAAGCATCCAAGGTACCCCCATACTCATGATACCACTGGGCCCGCGTGTGGATCCTCTGGTGCTCGATAAGATAGGAGCTCCGGCTGAAGGCCTTCCCACACTCGCTGCACCCGTAGGGCTTCACTCCTGCGTGGATGATCTGGTGCTGGAAAAGGGTGGAGTTCTGACTGAAGGCTTTCCCGCATTCGGTACACTTGTAGGGTCTCTCCCCAGTGTGGACCCTCTGATGTATCGTGAGCTGTGTGCTCATGCTGAAAGCTTTTCCACATTCGAGGCACTCGTAGGGCTTCTCTCCCTTATGGATTCTCTGATGGTAAATGAGGCTTGAGCTCTGGCTGAAGGCTTTTCCACAGTCACTGCACTCATAGGGCTTCTCTCCAGTGTGAATTCGCTGGTGCTGAATTAGGTGTGAGCCCTGGACAAAGCCTTTCCCACACTCCTCACACTTAAATGGTTTTTCTCCAGTGTGAGTTCTCTGGTGGCGAATAAGTCGTGAGCTGCAACCAAAGGCTTTTGCACACTTGTTGCATTTGTAAGGTTTCTCTCCGGTGTGGGTCAGCTGGTGCTGACTGAGGCGGGACACCCACCTGAAGGCCTTCCCACACTCGTCACACTTAAACGGCTTCTCCGCAGGATGGCTTCTCTGATGCGCAATGAGGCTGGGACCATCTGGGCTCCGTGGAAGTTGGGGTCTGTCCCCAGCGTGCATCCGCTGGTGCTGGGCCAGCGTGGAGCTCTGGCTGAAGGCCTTCCCACACTCCTGGCACTGGTAGGGCCTCTCCCCGGTGTGGGTCCTCTGGTGTCGGACCAGCTGGGACTGCTGGCTGAAGGCCTTCCCACACTCCCGACAGCCATAGGGCCTCTCCCCGGTGTGCACCCTCTGGTGGTGGATGAGGCTGGAGCTCTGACCGAAGGCCTTCCCACACTCCTCACACCTGTAGGGCTTCTCTCCAGTATGAATCCTTTGATGCTGAATGAGTTTTGAGCTCAGACGAAAGGCTTTTCCACACTCGACGCATTTGAATGGCTTTTCTCCAGTGTGGATTCTCTGGTGCTGGTTTAGCTGCGAGCACAACCTGAAGCCCTTCCCGCACTCCGCACACTCGTAGGGCTTCTCTCTGTGGCACTTACTTCCATTTCTCCCCTGTAAACAATCGGGTAAATTTTTTTTGCACTCCGGACATCTACTAGGTTTTTTCTGTGTATTCATTCCTTGATGCAGAACAATGTCTGATCTAAAACCTGTGCCACACGTGTCACATCCTGGGGATGTCCCCTCAGCAGCACCTCCTGGACTTCTGCCAGGCTGACCAGCCAGGCCACCACTGCTCTCCAGCTCGCCACAACCCTGGGCACCCTCCTTGGCGAAGGTCTTCCTGGTAGCCACGGTCCCTGAGTTCAAGCACTTTTTCTGGAGGGAGCCTGGCTTAGTCCCCAACCAGACCTCAGAATCACAGGGGTCTCTCAAGCTGTAAGTCTGAGGAAAACCCTGCGAGGGGCTTCTGATCGTCGCCACACAGGGCTCTGACTTTAGAACATCCATGTCCTCACAGGCCTGCTCACTCACAATCCCAACCGCAGAATCTGAAAGAGACAGGAAAGAATGCCCCTTACACCCCGTGCTTCCAGACGGGACAAACACCAGGGGTGGGGACAGGGGCGGCACACCATCCCTGGGAACCGCACCCCTACCGGGTGGGGCTGCATCAAGCAAGGACACACCCACACGGACAAACACTACCAGAAGTCATGCCTTTGACAGTTTTCAAAATCTGGTTTCATTAATACTTTTACTTCATGCATTCATTCAACAACCGTGCACTCCTGTGTCTGAGTATGAGGAGAGGGCCATCCTGCGGGGATCTGGGGTGAGCGAAAATCCATACAGACACAGTGAGCCCGACAGCCTGGCAAGTGTGGCCAGAGGCTCCTGGACCCAGAGGAGGTGGAGGGCAAGAGGGTTTGAAGACTTTGAGCTGGGGGACGGGCAAGCTTGGAGGAAAATAAGGCCGGGCGGCTGCTGAGGGGCATGGCAGGGGCGAGCCTGAGGGGCCGGCTGGGGCTCTGAGTGGGACCCCAGGCCCGAATTCTGTGGTCTCCAGCCGCTGCCAAGCCACCCTGATGCAGCCCTGCCCGTGCACAACCACTGCTTGTGGCCCTCGGCTTCCAGGAGGCCACACCCAGGGGTCCTACTGCTTTCTTGTTCCCTTGGGGTTCTGGAAGCTCAAGCTACCCTGGCCTGCCCCCCACAAGGCTTCCCAACATCCGTCCACCTTCCTTTTGGACCCTCCAAGTACGTGTCAGGCTATCTCCTACTCTGTAATCCTAGAGAGCACCTTGGCAATGTCAGACATCTCCGTGGTGTCCATGATCATGCCCAGGATTGTAACTCACATCACAACCAACTTCGTAACCAGTGTGACAACCAGTTACGAGCAGCTCCTTACTACCCCACAGCAAAATCCTCCAGGGCCTAGTTCTAGGGCTCTTGGTGGTCCCTAAAGCACCCTCTCCAGTTTCAGGGATCCACAGTTCGTGGGCGGGCCCAGGTGAGCCAAAGGCCATCCCACACAGAGCATCTCCAGTGGCTAAGGAACACTTAATTCCGCCGTTCCTCGATGAGTCTTCATGACGATCCAGTGAGGTCAGCAGTGGAATCACCATCCCACAGGTAAGGACTCTGGGGCTCCTCAGTCACACAGCTCATGAGACCATCAGGAATGGACCCAGGTCTGTTCCCCGAACAACTGCCCTTTTGACCTGTCTGTGTCCTTATGAAACGGGGCATCCCCTGCCTGGTCCTCGATGCACAACCACACACCCTTCCATAAGGCAGGACTGGCTGTGGGGTGCTGGCCAGGTCTCCCTGACTGGGAGATGAGCAGATAGACAAGTACCGCTCTCCGCTGCCTCCTGCTGGAAAGCAGAGGCCTTTCCGGACACCAGGGAAGAACACGGTGAGGTCTACAGTGGCGGGGGACTGGGACCTCCTGCTCACGAGAGGGAAAAGGATAACCTCATGTGGCTAAGCATCCTCAAAACCACCGAGCTCACGGCTGTCGGCCTCCATCTGGTTCCCTAGAACCGAGGCTGTGAAGCCTCCCCACACAGCACGCCCCAGCACCAGCCTCAGGGGCTTCCTTGCATACGCTCCTTCTCTTCAGAAGTGGTTTTCCCTCAGAGAACAGGTGTGTGTGTGGGGACAGGTGTGCAGCTCTGCACCCTGCTACTGCTCTGGGCCACCCCTCGGCTGTCTGCTGGACGAGGCAGGCACAAGTAACACCTCTGGGCACGTGCATCGTCCAGCGCGGGCCACACGCTTCCATCGGCGAGGCCGCGCTCCTGCCCTGTGTTCTTAGGCCCAAGAGCAGGTCTCTATCTCACTGGGAGGGTTTTCTTTGCTGCCGCCTCATCACCATTAAAAACCATTTGCTGCACATAAACCCCCGAACTACCCCGGTTCTGCCAGCTCCAGCTAGCTTTTCTGCCATGGTACCCCTCTGAGATCTCCCCTCCACCTTGGAGGTATTGAATGGTGGCTGGGTTTTAGCTGGGCTAGCCTACAGCTTTACCCTCTTCCCCGGAAGGAGAGGAAAGGGGCCTCAAGTGGAAAGCTGGGCCTTCTGATATAGAGCCAAGGATGCTGGGGGCTGGGATCAGGGTTCCCGACACAGCTGCCCAGCCGCTGCCGCCTTCCACACAATGAAGTGTGTGACGATGCTTTACACAGCTGCTGTAAGGACAACTGCAGGCCCTCCCAGGCCGGAAGCACACTACCGTTCGCTGGCACAGTCTGATGCCAACCTGCTTCCAGAGCATGTGGTGCCAGGCCCTGCTCCGCTGTGGCAGTGACCGTGGGACACGGCAGTTAGCAAGGATTCCTTTCTGTGGTGAAGATCATGCCGTCATAGTGCCCGAGCCGAACTGGCAACATGTCTGCCAGGGAGGGCCAGCTAAGGCTGGGGGCACCGTCATCTCCTCAGCAAAGCCCAGTGGGAGCCAACACTGTGAGGTGACAGATGCCCGTTATGCGCTGACTGTGCCCCCGCCCTGAAGCCAGGACCTCAGAATATAACCGGATCTGTAAACAGGACTGTTGAGACAGTGTTCGTTAAGAAGAGGTCGCACTGAAGTAAGGACAGGCCTAACCCAGTACGACGGTACCTTCCAAGACATGGGGAGGCCAGGTGACAATGGAGGCAGACCCTGGAGTGACACGGACGCAAGCCAAAGAACAAAGCCGGGGGCCACCAGAAGCTGGAGGAGCTAGGAAGGGTCATCCCTTCTAGGTTTCACAGGGGACAGGAAGCTGCTGATGCCTGGATTTTGGCTTCCAGAACCACGAGACGATGAAATCTCTGTGGTTTCAGGCCTGTCTGTGGCGCTTTGGTCCATGAGCCCCAGGGCACTGCCACTGCCCTGAAGCCTGATCTGAGAGGCCCCAAGTAGTTCTGAAGGGAGCTGTTGGTGAGAGGGAGGGAACTGACATTCGCCTGAACAGCTGCTAAGAATCAAGCTTGGTGGTTCCCATGGATCCATACCTTTGCTTAATAAGAACATTAGTAAAATCAGAAACTGAACAACAAATGGTTTTGCCGAAACACGCAAGAATTTCACGTCCCTGCCTTTCTGCAGTTCAGTCTCTCCCAGTGCAACTCCGTGACTGGGTGATGCTGTCAGTGGCCCACCTGGGGCCCAGGGTGTTCAGATGCAGCCCAGCGTGCCTGTGTGGCCAGTCCCTGGGGTCCATTCCTCTCAGTCCTTGCTGGGCATGGGTTCTCTGAACACCTCCTCACCCGCCCGCAGAAGCTTCTTAAGCCTGAGCCTCACCTGTAAGGAAGGTTCTTGCCCCCTCTCTCCCCTCGACTCCCTTCAGGTCAAGGACCCATGGCTCCTGCCCCTGCTCCAGCCGGGAGATCAGCTCAGGCTTGAAGACCAGGAATCCTGCTGTGGGGATGGCAGAGAAGGGGACTGTGTCAACATGGCTGAGGGTACAGCACTGGGCCCAGCACCCTTGGTTTCCAGGAGTAAGTAGGCAGGGGGCCACTGCAGCACAGCGAGAGCCTCCGAAGGGAGCATTAGGGTGAGGCTGTGAACATAGTGGCCCTCTCTGGCCAGATCCGTCCAGCTCCTGAGGTTTGACAGCGAGACCCCTGGATTCTCAGCCCGTCCCCTTCCACAGCAGGGCCAGGATCCTCAGGGGATCTGACACCAGAGAGTCTGCAAAGAGCAGGCCAGCTCTAGCCTAGGGAGAAAGCAGTCAGACACTGCCGGCACTTCCCTCCGCAGAGATGGACTATCCCCCAGTTCAGAGCTGAAACATTCCGGGGGTACCAGTGGCCAAAAAACAAGAAACAAGAAAAAAAAAACAACAAACCAACAGAGGAATAGATTTTAATTCAGAAGGTGCTGAAGTCTGACCCTCACCTGGCTGCCCCTGCCTCATGTCCTCGTGCCAATCCGTGGGGGCGTCAGCAGACTGCAGTGGCAGCCACCTTCCAGGGCCACCAGCCCCCACACTGGGGGGACAGCGCTGTGGTGTCCTCCCAGCCCATTCAAGGGCTGAGCAAACCCTGTGGTCAGGGCTTCCTTCTGGCTGTGGGGATGGGGGAGGGCAGGCAGGGAGCCCGTGGGTGAAGGCCTCATGTGCACACGGGACCCCATGCTCAGCGGGAAACACTGTCCTCTCCAAGTACACGTGGGATGTCCGCAGAGAAACACCCTTGGGGTGCTTCAGCTATGGAGGGGGTCATGGCCCCATTCAAGGACAATACCACACTGTGCCCCAACCAAAATGCAACTGGATATGAAGGTAGGCACAGGTACCTCAAAACCATTAGCTACCTGAAAACTGAGTAACAAATCACGACGTGGCAGCTATATTTACTATCAAACTTGCGGAATGAAGTTTAAGTAGTACTTACACATAAACTTTTTCATTTTTAAATACATTTACTAGAAATGAAAAGGGTAAAACACAAATGAGGTAAATATCAAATTCAAGAAGTTGGGGGCAAATCAACACAGCAAACCCCTATAAGGAAGAAGAAAATATCCGTGGAGCAGGATTCAATGATCAGACAACACAGGCACCCACATCCCCCACTGCAAGGGGAGATCCGCAAAACCGGACGCTGACTGGTTCTTTGGAAAGACGAAAATGACAGTTTCATGGCAAAACCAATCAAGGCCAACACAGTTAAAAAAATACACCAGGGAAATAACTACACACGTATGGAGACTAAAAATAAAGAGCAAACAGACGGTGAAGCAATTCAACATCCAAACGAACACATCAACTTGTAATGTGACATATAAATGAGAAAATTAACAGACTCTTAGTCACTAAGAAAACAAACGCTAGCACAAAACCGTCCTTGCCCAAGGGCCCAAGGCCCAGAGGGTTTTACATGAGAGTTCCACCAACAACCACAATTCCACATTCATAAATTCTTCCAGAAATTAAAAAGATACCCCGTTCGTCTTACGAAACTGATATGCCAACTGCCATCTGCCAAAAATACACAAGAACAATTCACACAAATAAACAAATTAAATCCAATTAACTATGAACACGGATGAGAAATCTGAAATACAATACTACCTGAGTCCAAAATGATATCAAAGTTTATATGTAAAGTATAATTTAAGTAGGGTTTATTCCAGAAATAAAACAAAATGTCAATATAATTTACTAGACTAATAAACTTAAAAAATATACAAATTCTCAACTGATGCAAAAAAGAATTTGAAATTCAATGTACTTGCTTTTTTTTTTTTTTTTAAGCTTTATTTTTTAGTAATCTCTACACCCAACATGTGGCTTGAACTCACAACCCCAAGACCAGGGAGTTGCATGCTCCATCACCGACTGGCTCTGCCAGGCGCCCCGCCCAATGTACTTGTTTATGATTGAAAAGAAAATTCCTCAGCTACTTCCTTCTGTTTGTATTTTATTTTTTAAAAGATTTCATTTATTTATTTGGACACACAGAGAGAGATCACCAGTAGGCAGAGAGGCAGGCAGAGAGAGAGGAGGAAGCAGGCTCCTCGCTGAGCAGAGAGCCCAATGCGGGGCTCGATCCCAGGACCCTGAGATCATGACCTGAGCTGAAGACAGAGGCTTAACCCACTGAGCCACCCAGGCACCCTCTTCTGATTTTAATTAGATGTGTTATTTTTATTTTTTTTTTGAAAGAAGAGGGGTTTTTTGTTGTTGTTGTTGTTGTTGTTATTTCTTAAAATTTTTAAAAGTGATCTCCACACCCAATGTGGGGCTCAAACTTACAACCCTGAGATCAAGAGTTCACTCCACCAAGTGAGCCAGCCACACACCCCTAGAAGTATTCCCTTTAAAATGAGGAACCTGCCCACAGCAGTCCTGTCTACAGCACTAGGGCTCTGGCCCCGGCTAAAAGCTGGGATCCTGTGGGACCAAGAGGGAAAACATCACCCTCCCAGGGGCAGGGTCCTCCTCCTAGAATCCAGCACCAGACTAGCAGCAAGTTCAACAAAGTTGCCAAGTACAAGATCAACCCTCCAAAACCAACAGCATTTCATATCGCAACAATAACCAGTTAAAAACATAGCAACATTGGGGCCCCTGGGTGGCTCAGTGGGTTAAAGCCTCCACCTTCCGCTCAGGTCATGATCCCCGAGCCCCGCATCAGGCTCTCTTCTGCTCAGCAGGGAGCCTGCCTCCTCCTCCTCTCTCTCTGTCTGCCTCTCTGCCTACTTGTGATCTCCCTCTGTCAAATAAATAAATAAAATCTTTAAAATATATGTAGAGAGAGCAACGTAAAGAGATACACTGGCAAAACCACCAAAAACAAAGCATGAGTAGGTACTAGACCACTTTGGAGAAAATCCCAGAACTCTAACACAGCACACAGAAGGTGAATGGGATAAATGGAGACACATTCCATGGTCATGGGTGGGAATATTTAATATGAGAAAGGTTAGCTCTTCTCTTGTGAGTCACCCCCCCCCAAAAATGCCAGTTCCAAGAATTGAAAATCTCAAACTTACTCTAAGTTCATATGAAAGAACTAGCCCACCACCCACGAATAGGTGTCAAGTGTTAAAAAGAACAGAAGGGGAAGCTGTCCTACTAGGCATTAAGACACACTACAAGGCCAACTCAGAAACAGTGTCACACGCATGAGACAAGCAGGGCTCTCTACAAACCAATGGAAAAGGTTGGAGTCCTACGTAAATCCAGACACACACGTGGACCCCAGACCTAAACGAGAAAGACAAACTATAAAATCCATAGGAGAGGGACGTCTGGGTGGCTCAGTGGGTTAAGCCGCTGCCTTCGGCTCAGGTCATGATCCCAGCGTCCTGGGATCGGGTCCCACATCAGGCTCCTTGCTCCGCAGGGAGCCTGCTTCTCCCTCTGACTCTGCCTTCCACTCTGTCTGCCTGTGCTCGCTCCCGCTCGCTCTCTCTCTGACAAATAAATAAATAAAATCTTAAAAAAAAAAAAAAATCCACAGAACATACAGATTGTCTCTATGATGTTGGAGTAGAAAAGAACTTTTAAATAAAATTTAAGGTACAACCCATAAGGCAAAAACAAATGGACTTAATTTCATTAAAATCTGACCCCACGAAGTTAACAAACAGGATGGAAAAAGTTATTTATAATGCACAGAACTCGCTGTGACACCTCCCAGGGTAAGCTCCTGACCTAGAAAGACCCACTGCCCACATCACCCCTCAGCCTGGCTATATGGGTGCTGACCAGTGATGTGGGGGAGGGGTCCCAAAACGCAGCCTCACCTAGTCCAGCCACACTGCTGTGGTTCTCCAGCATCACCTCCTTGTAGAGGGCCCTCTGGCCAGGGTCCAGACACTGCCACTCCTCCCTCGAGAAGTGTACGGCCACATCACCGAAGGTCACAGCCTCCTGAAACGACATACAGCAGCACCCCAGGGAACCCTGGGTGCCAGCCCCACTCTGGCTCCACCTCATGGTGTGTCTCAGGCACATGCACCACAGGGCCGGAGGAGACTGTCACCAGGCCCCTTTGGCTGTAAAAACGGAGGGAGAGGCAGTATGGAGGAGGAGGAGGCGGCCGGATCCTGGTGACCTACAAACCTCCCCCAGTGAGGGCCTCTGGCAGGCCCCAGTCTGGGCAGGGGTCTGCTCACTCCCTTGAGGGCGGACATGCCTGAGCCTGGCAAGGGCCAGAGGGGCCAGTTCAGGGTCGAGGACGAGGCCCAGGGGCAGGGTAGGTTCCCACGGGAAAGGCTGGGGCCCTCACACGACAAGGGAGGGCCCGGAGGCAGGCGGACTCCTACCATGAGGCTCGGTGAGTGGGCATCCATGCGTCCAGGCCGAGGAACCTGCTGGCAGTGATGAAAGGGTCAGAGGTCAGGGTGCCGGCGGACCCCTACCCCTGAATGCGGGTACTGTGCTCCTCAGCAGGGGCATAAGGTGGAGCCCAAGTGGCCCCAGATGCCCCTGAGCATCTGCCCCCGAAGCCCCCTTCCTCTTCCCGCGCGTGTGAGGTGCGGGAGTCACTCCAGACACAGGGCGGGCGGCGCGGGGGGCTGCGGCCTCCGCCAGGTCCCGACCAGGCCCGCAGGGGACGCAGCCGTGCACCGGGCCGGAGAACCGCCTTCGGGAAGCGGTCTGAGGAGCCAAACTTCCGAGTCCGCGCCTCGCGGGGAGAAACTCCGAAGCCTCTCAACTGGGAAACGGGCTTACGCTGATGCCCCGGTCCCGGAGGCGCTCACCGGACCGCGGAGGCGGCGGCGCGGCCGGGACGGCGGACGGCGGGAAGCAGCGGGGCGGGACGGAACCCCGCCGCCCGCACGAACCTGCTCTTCCCCCAGGTCGGACTGAGAAGCGGCTTCCTGGGGGCGCTTCGGGCTCAGAAAGTGGCTCGTGGGCGGCAGCCGCGGCTGCGGGTCCCGGGAGCGGACCCGGGCAGCAGGGACCCCCTCGCGCCGCAGGGACGCCGGTTCCCCCGGAGCGCAGCAGGCCGAGCGGCAGCGGAACTCGGGGACGCAGGCAGCGCCTCCGGCCGCCGCCGCTGGCGTCGGGTCTTCCGCGGGCCGCAAACGGGGGAAAGAGGACCGAGAGGCGGCGGTTCCGCGGGAGGGGGGACCCCGCGCGGGGCAGGCCGAGACCCGGGGGGAAGGCCGCGGGAGGAGCCCGCCGCCAGCCCCGCGCTACGCGGCCGGGCCTGCAGGACTCGGCCTCAGGCCTCCCGCCGCCGCGGGCCACGGCGGCCGCAGCTCGACCACCCCGCGCGCCAGGCGCCCACGGCGTCCCCGAGCCGCTCGCGCCACCCGCGCCGCCCCGCCGTGCCGGAGGCGGCCGGACGCGGGGGTCGGCCAGCCGCCACTCCGCCCGAGCCCAGGAGCGCGTAAGCCGCCCGGTCCCGAGTCCGCGCCCGACGCGCCCACTCACCCTCCCCGCGGACCGCCCGAGGCTCGGAACGCGCGACAAAACCGGAAACGGGCCTTCGACGCACGCTCCCGCCCCGTCTCGCAGACTTCCGGCCTCTCTGGGCGGCGCGGAGGCTCGGTCGTCTCCGTGGTTCCCAGCCTCGCGGCCCGCGTGCGAGGGAAGGGGCGGGGCCAGAGCGCCGGCGAAAGGACCGGGCCGTGGGCGGGGCCAAAGTGGAGAGACTGGCAGGGCCCGGGTCTCGCAGCCCCGGGAGGCGAAGGACCCGCCGTCCAGAGGGCGGAACCCACCTGGGCGAAGCAGGTGGAAAGCTTGCGGGTCGCCCCGGCCGGGCCCCGCCTACGTCGGGTCCCCGCACCGCGTCTGTGCCCGGGCTTTTCTACGGAAGCTCCCGCTGGGCACGTTCCGGGCAGCCGAGACGCCCCGGCCCGGGGCGCAGAGGGCACGGGGGAGCGGCCAGCGGGGGAGGAGGGCGGAGAAGCCGAGTGGACACGGCCGCTGTGTTCTGGGTGGGTGGGGGTCTTGGGCTAGGCGGAGGCCACCGTTGGGACAGGGCGGGGGGCGCGCAGGGCACCTACAGCCGAGCGGAGGCGCCCCGGGGGCGGGAAGGACGGGCCAGAGAATGCGCAGAACTTTCCCGGGGAGGGAGGGACCGACTGCTCGCTGACCCAAAACCTGGGGTCCCCGACAGCCGCGGTGAGGTGTGGCGCACACCCGGCGAAGGAGATGGGCGGAGTCCGCTCCCCCTCCCAGCTCCGAGGCGCGGTCCTAGGGGGAAAGGGCCTTGCAGGGTGCCCCGGAGAGACCATCTCCTTTCTCGCGCGTGCCGGCGGCTTGTGTCAAAGCTCTGAAGGGTGTTTGCCATGTCGAGGAATGACTCTTTGGATCTAGGCCTGCTGGGCTGGAAAGCTGCTGAGAAGAGCCAATAGACCCAAGGGCCATGCAGAGAAGCAGAATTTTCCTGATCCCCTGACCATGGAAATGCTGCCTGAGCAGGTCAGGAGCTGGAAGTCAGTGCCAAGAGGGCCTGAAGAGGCGGGTGGCAGGGCCTCGAGGTGACAGGGCCTGTGCTCAGCGCCCCCTGGGCTCTCCCTCTGCACCGGGACCTCCTGAGTGAGGCTCCCGCTCGCCTCGGACTCCTTTTCTCCTACTCAGACCCAAGTCCCTCAAAGGCAGAGCCTGTGATGTTTCCATTTCTTTCTCCTGTGCTCAACTAGAATCCCATGTTCAATAAAAACTTGTTTTAAAAACTGAGCCTTCAGCTCAGGTCATGGTCATAGGGTCCTGGGATGGAGCCCCCATCATCTGCTCAACGGGGACTCTGCCCCCCTCCCCCTCCTACTTGGGATCTCTGTCAAATAAATAAATAAAATCTTTAAAAAAAAATTTAGAACTGACTAAACTCTGAGTCGGCAATCTTACTTTTCCCTAAAGGAACATGAAAGTTGAAAAACAGGATTTCGAGAAAGGAAATGGATTTCTTTCACGGGAGTTCAAGCTTAATTGGGATGGACCTCAAATATGGAAAATATGGCTGAAGTAGGACTCAGAGATACACAGCATTCACTTTACCAGATGTTACTGATACTTTTGGATTCTTTTCCAAGAAAAGTTAGTGTCGATTTGAACACCGCAAGTTCAAAAAAAGTCAGGCCTCCTACCCATGAGGATGGTTACTGTCAAAGCGACAGGAAGCAAGTATTGACAAGGATGCGGAGAAAGGCAGCCCTCCTGCCCCGCTGGCGAGTGAGCCGCTGGTGCAGCCAGTGTGGAAACCAGTGTGGAGGTTCGGCAGAAATTAAACACAACTACTCTGTGGCCCAGCAATTCCACCACTGGGCATATATACACCGGGACCAGAAGCAGGATCTCAAAGACATGTCTGTATGCCCGTGTTCACAATGTATTACTTGTAACAGCTGAAAGCTGGTAGCAACCCAAGTGTCCACGATGGTGAGTGGGTCGGCACGATGCGTTCCTGCCGTAGGAGATCCCTCAGTCTAACAAGGAATCTGTCACGTGCGGCAGTATCGATGAACCTGGAGGACATTAAACTCTGAAATAAGCCAGTCACAAAGGGACAGACACTGTTGAGGTCTCTCGGATGAGGCACCCGGAGTAGTCAAACTTACGGGGACAGAAAGTAGAATGGTAGTTGCCAGGATCTGGGAGAAGGGTTGACAGGGAGTTACTGTTCAGTGAGGACAGAGTTCCCAGGTTGGACGGTCGTGATGACTGCACAATATGAATGACCTGATGCCACCAAACTGTGCATGTAGGAATGGTTAAGATGGTCAATTATTACGTTATGCATATTTTACCTCAGTAAAAAAAAAAAAAAAAAGGAAATTGGAGACGGGTGCCTGGGTGGCTCAGTGGGTTAAGACTTCAGCTCAGGTCATGATCTCAGGGTCCTGGGATCCAGCCCCGCATCAGGCTCTCTGCTCGGAGAGAGACTCTGAACATTGACTTCCAGCCTTGCCACATCACCCACACTCCACATTTCTCCTGGCGCCTCTGCCTGGCCCCTCCTTGAAAGCTGGCCTCCAGGCCATCGGCACCACCCACTGAGCACCTGTGCAAACACACCCCACTTCCAGCAACCCTTCTGCCTGGCACGGCCACTCCTGGGAGCCAGGTCTCTCTGTGTCCATTCCGCTCCCCTCACCGTCCCCTCACACCATCTGGAGCCAGTCCTTAGTGATGCCCTCGGCTCCATGCAACCTTTCCCACACTCCTCACTCAGTTGGGCCCTTCCGGTCATGTGCTGCCCACTTTCCCTGGCTGTGGCGACTCCTGCCCTGTAGCTGTCCCTCCTTCCCTTGAAGTCTTAGCTGGACATACTACCCACACAGAGATACGAGCCAGCCTCCTCTGCAGCCAAAAGTAATCCTTGCACTTAGCAGTGTCCCCTTCCCCTATATCTGGGATGTCCTGGGGGCGAGCCTGGCTCAGCCAGGAGGACACGTCCCCTAGGTGTGGCTCTGGGTTGACACAGACTGAGCAGTTATGGTTGCTTGTGAACCAGGGGGCTGACGGGAAGATTCTTTCATGTGACCACAGAGTGTGAGATGCCAACAAAGATGAAGCTGTGAAGGAAGCAGGGTGCTGGTGCCGGAGACACTTCTGTGCCCGTTCGCTGGGCTGGTATCCAGATGCCAATGCGCTCCGGGACTTGAGTTTGCCCGTCCCCTGAAAACAGGACGGCCCTGGAGGGCAACTTCATCAAGCAGGTCAGGATGAGGTCCGTAGAATTCCAGCCAGCATCTCCACCCAGCGTTGGGGAGGCGAGCTGAGCTCTGCCATCGGTCAGAGGTCTTGGCACCTCCAGAACATGACAATGGAGGGCTGGACTTGAGAGGTAAGTGGGAAACAGGCAGCACCCGGTGACCTCCTCCAGAGACCCTGGCGTAGGCTGTGTCACAGGCTGTCATTTAACCCTCTCCACACCTCATGAGGCAGGTATTACAGGAAGCAAGTATTGACAAGGATCCCGTTTTATAGGTTAGGAAACTGAGGCAGCTAAGCAACTTGCTCAAGTTCAAATGCCTAAGAAGGAGTGAAGCAGAGGTTTGGTCCCAAATATCTTGGTTTTACAAACAAATGACTAACAGCTGTGCTTCCACTGACGTTTACAAAGTGCAACAGGGACACAGAGATTTCTGTCAATCAAGCTCCCTCTGGAAAGGGAGCCTAATCTGGGCCTTGAGGGCTGAGCAGGGCCTGCTGGTGACAAAGGCGCACACAGGCAAGCACGTAACCCAGGTCCTAGGCCAGGACAGCCCTGCAGGGACCAACGCTTCACCTAGGACAGGGCTAGAAATGCCTGGGGACACATGGTGATGGTCAGGACCAAATCCTGCACAGGGAGCCATCAGGAGGGTGGGGGTTCCCCAGGAGGAGACACTGTGGGAAGTTCCTCATGTCAGTTCAAGGGGTCTTTGAGTCTGCCATGCCCCTTGGGTCCCAGGGAGCAGGTGATGGCATGAGGGAGGGGGCTGTGCAGCCTCAGTGTGGTGACCAGGAGGCAGGGGGCCTTGTGCCCTGGGCAGCTGATTCATGCTGCTTTGCCTGCCTCCAGCTTGGGCTGCTCCCCAGGTCCCACCCACCCTAGATTCCTGCACAGACTTCAGGGTTTCCCTGTGCCCATCCCCAGGCTGCCCCTTCCTGGCCCACAGAGAGCTCTGGGTCACTGATAAGCGGCTGTCTCCGAGCCTCAGGGCAGAGGGGCAGCTCCCAAGCGGCCAGCCCCAAGGTGACCAGGGTGGCACAGCTCAGGGACGCTGTGGTGCATCATCAGGGGCTGTGAGCCCTGTAGGCTGGCTGCGTGTTGGGTCGCTGCCTGGGCCCTACCCTCAGACGCTGCATTCGCATAGGGGGTGCAGCCTGGACATTGCATCGAGACTTTTAAAGGGTTCCTGGGTGACCCTAACATGCAGTGAAGTTTGAGAACCGCTGGTCACAGGAAACATAAAATCACCCAGCCGCTTCTGATGCTTCCTCAGCTGCAGGGTGAGATGCCCCACGTCCTGGCTGAGGGTGCTGGGGCCATGAAGGGCCGTCAGCCTGGCGTCCTCCCTCCCAGCACTCGGACCTTAAGGTCTACGGCTCAGTCTCTCGGCTGTTGGACAGGAGTTAGGGTAGGGACGGCTGTGAACCCTCCAGGGCAGGGGCCTGGTTGCCTGGCACAAGGCAGCTCTGCAGACTTCCTGCTTGGGCTGCATCCACAGGCGGATCCAATGGGAACCAGAGGATTTGGGGATCCAGAGTGGAGGATTTTATACGAAGACCCTGAAGATCCTTTCTGGAGCCAGGCTAGTCCTGGCTGGGCTTTAGGGTGCCGTCCTCAGCATCCAGTGGGCTCCGGGCCCTCTGGAGGATGGGCTGTGCTGAGGTCAAGGCTGGGGTAGGGGCATGGGGGAGGGGGCAGCTCTGCCCACAGCCCTCACCCTGTAGCACCCTGCAACACAATGTAAAGGGTTGGGGGACTGCTTTGGACCCTGGGGGACAGTGCTCTCCTGCTGCCAGAGATTTTGATTCCCCAAACCCGTGGGAAGTCACTGTAGGATAGTGCCGTCTGCAGGGGCAGGAGCCCCATCAAATACGAACCGTGAGGCCCACAGCAAACTTGCAAGTTTGGTTCCAGACCACTGAGATAAAGTGAATTTTTGCTTGCTTAGTGCATATAAAAGTGATGTTTAGGGAGGCGCCTGGGTGCCCTGGTCAGCTAAGTGCCTGATGCTTGATTTTGGCTCAAGTTACGATCTCATGGTCCTGGGTTTGTTTTTGTGTGTGTGTGTGTTTTTAAAAAGATTTATTTATTCATTCATTTATTTGACAGAGATCACAAGCAGGCAGAGAGAGGAGAAAGCAGGCTCCCTGCTGAGCAAAGAGCCCGACCTGGGGCTCAATCCCAGGACCCTGGGATCATGACCCGAGCTGAAGGCAGAGGCTTTAACCCACTGAGCCACCCAGACGCCAGGGTCCTGGGTTTGAGCCCCAGGTCAGGCTTTTCGCTCAACACAGTTGTCGGGCTCTTTGCTCAACACAGTCTGCTGCAGATTCTCTCCCTTTCCTCCCTCTGCTCTCTTGCTCTGGGGAGCTTGGCGCAGTTGGTGAGCAGCCAGCTCTCAGCTTTGGCTCAGATCATGAGCCTGGGGTGCTGGGATTTATCCCCCTCTGTATGGAGTGGGCTAGAGACTCTCCCTTTATTGCCCCCCACCCCCCCACACACAAAAACTCTCTTTCTCAAAAAAATAATTAAAAAAAAAAGTTATGTTGATGCACCAGTCTCTTAAGTGTGCAATAGCATTATATCTATAAAAGGAACATTCACACTTTAATTTCACAATGTTTTATTGCTGGGACACCTAGGGGGCTCAGTCGTTAAGTGTCTGCCTTAGACTCAGGTCATGATCCTGGGGTCCTGGGATTGAGCCCCGCATCAGGCTCCCAGCTCAATGGGAAGCCTGCTTCTCCCTCTCCCATTTCCCCTGCTTGTGTTCCCTCTCTTGGTGTCTCCCTGTTAAATAAATAAAATCTTAAAAAAAAAAAAAGAATTATCAAAATGTAGGGAAACCTGGCTGGCTCAGTTGGTTAAGTGTCTGTCTGAATTTGGCTCAGGTCATGAATCCAGAATCCTGGAATCAAGTCCCCTGTTGGGCTGCTTGCTCAGCGGGGAGTCTGCTTCTCCCTTGCCCTCTGCCCCTCCCCCTGCACAATTTTTAAAAAGATTTTATTTATAAATAAACCCATTTCTGCAAGGATAGATGCACTGAACATGTCTGCACCTCTAAAGCCCCAGCACTGGCTGCCCTCCCTTAAGTCCATGCCTGTCATCTCCAGGTAGGCCTTCGGGAGCCGGAGCAAGCATGCCCCCTGGAGCAGTACTTCTTCCCTGGTCCTGGCTGTGACAGCCCTTGCAACTCTTGGGCTGGCATTGCTGACCATTTCACCGCAGACTGTGGCCCCAACTGATGTAGTAAAGATAAGGCTCAAAGCCCACAGCTAGAAAAGAATTCTTGAGAGGTCTTTGGTACAAAAAGGTGTTTTTGTTTTTTTTTTTAAACATATAATGTATTATTTGCTTCAGGGGTCCAGGTCTGTTAATCATCAGTCTTGCACAATTCACAGCAGTCACCGTAGCACATCCCTCCCAATGTCCATCACCCGGCCACCCTATCCCTTCACTCCCACCCCCCAGCAAAAAGGTGGCTTTATTAAAGCATGGGGACAGGACCCACGGGCAGAAAGAGCTGTGCTGGGGTCATGGCCCATTGTATCCTATCAAACTGGGAGTGGGTCAGGGATGGCGTAAGTCTCTAAGGAATTTTGGAACCAAGGTTTCCAGGACCCTGAGGGGACTAGCTGTTGTTGGGAAAAAGTCATTTATTGCGGTCTAATAAAACCTCACTCATGAGACCCTTCAGATGTGTATTGGTGGGTTATGTGCTTGGGGAGGGGTGATTGCCAACATGTATCTTTTGGGGTGGAGATAAAGGAAGTTTCCAAAGGCATTTAAAAAAATATTTTATTTATTTATTTGAGAGAAAGCCAAAGAGAGAGCACAAGCAGGGAGAGCAGCAGAAGGAGAGGGAGCAGCCCGACATGGGGTTCAATCCCAGGACCCCAAGATCATGACCTGAGCTGAAGGCAGACAACTGACTGAGCCACCCAGGTGCCCCTCCAAAGACATTTTTATTTTTATTTATTTAGTTTTTCTTTAAAAAAATATTTTATTTATTTATTTGACAGACAGAGATCACAAGCAGGCAGAGAGGCAGGCGGAGAGAGGGGGGAAGCAGGCTCCCTGCCGAGGAGAGAGTCCGATGTGGGGCTGGATCCAAGACCCTGGAATCACGACTTCAGCCCAAGGCAGAGGCTTCAACCCACGGAGCCACCCAGGCGGCCCTAAAGACGTTTTTATATGTTAGCGTAGACTTCCAGGATCCTGGGGGTCGGGCTCGGTGCCTTTTGTCTTTAGGAAGGTATTAGCCCCGAGTGGCTGAGCTCCTGGAGGAAGGTCACTCTGCCCGTTTTAAGGACTTGTCAGTGGGCTACAGATAATAAGGAAAGGCAGTAATTTTTCTTCAGCCTTTGCTTCCCACGCCACTGACCATCTATCAGTGGGAAGACTGAACACGGCCGCAGCGGGCCTGCTTAGCCACCTTCTGGCTGCATCCAGCTCCCGGAGAGGGAGAACAGGGGGCCCTGCCCTACCGTATCTCATCCCAGAAACTCACGGGACTCTCTCCGGGACCTGAGAGCCTGAATGTCCAAGGACTGTCCCCACCTCCAATCCACCCTCTGCCTTTCTGATCCTCTGAGCCTATCCTGGGATGACCTCAAAACCCCTCATTCTGCCCCAAAGAGGCGCAGGTACCCCTCGGGCTGCCCCCCATCCCCCATGCCTGCCAACCCACCTGCTGCCTCACTTGGGGCTTCTCTAGCTCAGGAACGGCCCTCCCGAAGTCCGCCCACGGGGCTTCGTTCCTCCCCTCTTCTCACCGTCCCACGACGTCATTCTCGCCCCATCCCTCCAAAGCCTACCGGCCACACGGGTGCTAGCAAACACCCTAACTGCAGGCCCTGGGTGCACGCCTCTGTCCACCGCGACCTCTGCCTTTACCCCCTCCCACCCCGCTCGCCGGCTCTCCCCCTACTGGCCTCACCCGCACACCCACAGCCCTGGTCAAGCAGCTCTACCCTGACCTGCTGGAGGGCAGTTCTCAGACGGGGGTCCCACCTCCAGGCACCCTCTCCTGACGGGCCCTCCCACTCCTCTGGGCCTCCAGGAAGCCCTCACTCGGCGGCTCCCTGCCCTGGCCGACCTGCTCCTTACCTGCAGCGCACAGCCCCCGGGCCCTCCACCTGCTGTTCCCCGACCCGCTCCTCCCCACAGGGTTTGAGCCGAGTCTTCGCGTCCCCTCGCCCCAGGGCCATCTAGCCAGGCTCGCCTTGCTCACCCCTCCCAGCCCCCCGTGTCGCTCCACTTCCTGGGCTCGCTTCCCCTCCTCTACCAGCCCGAGCGGGCCGACTACCCCGGCTGCGAGTCCCGCACCTGTGCGGTCGCCCAGCCTCTCCGCTCCCCCACTTCGAGGTCGCCCGCCCGCCCCGGCTCCGCACGCGAGCGCCAGGACGCCCGTCTCTCTCCCCAACACCCACCTGCAGGTACGGCCGCTCCGACCTCTCCGAAAACCCGGCAGTGCGCCAAGCCCCAGCGTGCCCGGAGCGGCCGCACGGTCGCTAGCCGGCCATCTGCTCTCTGCCGTCCGGACCCCGCTTTTCTGGGAACGTCCACCAGCCCCCAACGGTCCGTCCGTTTCCGGAAGGGAGGCCTCACCCTACGACGAAGCGCTCGTCCCAGGGAGGGGCGCTCGCCCTGCAGGAGAGCCATTACCTCGCAAGGGGTCTCCAGCCCGGGAGCGGGGTCGTCGCCAGGCCCGGAGTCTCCAGCCCGGGAGCGGGGTCGTCGCCAGGCCCGGAGTCTCCAGCCCGGGAGCGGGGTCGTCGCCAGGCCCGGAGCGCAGCCCTAACCCCACGCCCGGAGCGAGGCGCCCTGTAAAGTCCCTCAACCTCTGCGGGCCGCCTGGGCGGCTCGGGGGCGACGCTCACCCACC
This sequence comes from Mustela nivalis, assembly GCF_964662115.1. Lineage (NCBI taxonomy): Eukaryota > Metazoa > Chordata > Mammalia > Carnivora > Mustelidae > Mustela > Mustela nivalis. The sequence continues at coordinate 178,025 of NC_139021.1, read as the reverse complement.
GGGAGACTCCTGGGAGCTTCCGCCTCCCCTCCGACCTCCCCCGGGGCCGCCCACACAACGGCCACGCGACGGGAGAGTCGGTCCCCGGCCAGAGCGCCGCCACACCGCGGCCGAGTAGGCTCCGCGGGCCCCAGTCATCCCAACGCGCCTGCGCAGAGGCCCCTGCGGCCTGAGGGGGCCGCGGGAGGAGTAAGTCCCGGCGTGCACCGCGCTCACGCCGCGCCGGAAGGTCACGCGCCTCTCGGCCCCGCCCCGGAAGATAAGGCGGCTCTCCGGCGCCGCGTCTCCTTTTCCGGCCGCGCTCGGCAGCAGGTAGGACGTGCGTGTGGCCTGGCGGCCCTCGCGGCATCCGTCGCCATCCGTCGCCCTGAGGCCCGCTAGGGACCCCGCCGGGACTCCCGAAAGAGCTGGGGCGCACGGCCACGGATGGGGGCGCGGAGGGGTGGGGCCCGGAGGGAGGATGCTGGGGGCGGGGGACCCTGAAGCCGGGGCGGCGGGGGTTCCCGGGCCGCTCGGGCGCTAACCGTGAGCCGCCTGCAGACCGCCATGGGCCGTGTCATCCGTGGGCAGAGAAAGGGCGCCGGCTCGGTGTTCCGCGCGCACGTGAAGCACCGCAAGGGCGCCGCGCGTCTGCGCGCCGTGGACTTCGCCGAGCGCCACGGCTACATCAAGGGCATCGTGAAGGTACGGGCAGCCCCTCTCCGCGGGCGGCTGGGGACGCGGGGAGCCTCGCGGGGACCCGCCGCTCACGCGCGCTCGGCCCGCAGGACATCATCCACGACCCGGGGCGCGGCGCACCCCTCGCCAAGGTGGTCTTCCGGGACCCGTACCGGTTTAAGAAGCGGACGGAGCTGTTCATCGCCGCCGAGGGCATCCACACGGGCCAGTTCGTGTACTGCGGCAAGAAGGGTGGGCTTCGCGCCGGCGGGGGCGGCGGGGGGCGGCAGGGGGCGGCGAGGGCGGGGGGCGGCGGCGGCGGCGGCGAGGGCGGGGGGGGGGGCGGCGGCGAGGGCGGCGGCGGGGGCGGGCGCCGCCGGCTGACCCCGAGCGGCGGGCTTCTTGCAGCCCAGCTCAACATCGGCAACGTGCTCCCGGTGGGCACCATGCCCGAGGGCACCATCGTGTGCTGCCTGGAGGAGAAGCCCGGGGACCGGGGCAAGCTGGCCCGAGCCTCGGGGAACTATGCCACCGTCATCTCCCACAACCCGGAGACCAAGAAGACCCGCGTGAAGCTGCCCTCGGGCTCAAAGAAGGTCATTTCTTCAGCCAACAGAGCTGTGGTCGGTGAGTGGCGGCGGCCTCGGGGTGCTCGTCCGCGCGTCGCCCGCGCCCGGCCCGCCCCGCCGCGGGACTCGGCCAGGGTCTGTGCCGTGGGCGCAGCAGTCTCGGCCTCTTCACCGGCCGGGGCCGGTCGCGCAGGCCCGTCTGTGCCGCGGGGTGACGGGGGGGCTGCCGGGCGCCGCTCCCGTCCGCAGGCCGGTGGTCCTCGTGGGCGTGCGGCCGTCCTGAAGCGACCCAGCAAGTGGCTTAGGAAGGGCCGAGACCTGGTTCGTGTGGCTCTGGCAGCCGCGCCTTTGAAGTGCGGAAGACCAGGAACGACTTTATTCTCAGAAAGCTCCGTTGCAGGGGCGCCTGGGTGGCCAGTTCTGCCTCTGACTTGGGGGGTGATCCCAGGGTCCCGGCATCAAGCCCAGAGTCCAGCTCCCTGCTTCGCGGGAGCTCAGCTGCTCCTCCCTCTGTAGCCCGCCCACCCCGCGTGCTCTCTGCGTGGTCTTGCAGGTTGGTTTGAGAAAGCGCGTGTGTGAGTTGGGTAGAGGGAACGTCCAGGCTGGCTCCCTGCTGGAGCCTACAACCCTGAGATCACCAGGGCCAAGAGCTGGATCCTCAGCCAGCAGAGCCGCCAGGTAGCTGCCCCCCCCCCCAGCATTCTTGAGCAGATGTTTACAAAACAAGCGGCTCTGGTAGAGTCGAGTCCCGTGGCAGACTGAGTCCTCATTCCTCTTGGTGCTTGGAAATTAGAGGGGTGTGTTTGCGGAGGTGGGGCGCAGTAGGGGGTCTTCCTGGAGAACCATAGGTGGAGGGAGCCGTTGCTGATGGTGTGTGCAAGGGCCTGACTAGGCTGCCCAGCGGACTTGGAACTTGGGGTCGTCTGCTAGGCTGCTTGGTGGTAATTGGGAAGAGGTTACGGAGATTCTGGGAGCCACGTGATGGTGTGTGAGTACAGTGAGAGATGAGCCGTCGGGGGGTGGGGATGCTCTGCCTGATAGGGTCCTGAAGGTTAGGGAAGGTAGGGTGCACGTTCCTGAGGTGCCTGATCTTCCCAACAGGTGTGGTGGCCGGAGGTGGCCGCATTGACAAGCCCATTCTGAAGGCTGGCCGTGCCTACCACAAGTACAAGGCAAAGAGGAATTGCTGGCCACGCGTGCGGGGTGTGGCCATGAATGTGAGTAGTCCAGAAATGGGTGGTTGAGGCAGGGATTGGGGACTGGGAGGCTAGACGGACAAGTCCTTCCTTGGAGCATCTCCCTTCTGTGACAAAGGGTCTGTAGTGTGAGGCTTTGGGGTGTGGTTTGTTGGCACAGGTCACTCGATCCTGCTTTTAACCAGGTCCTGAGGTAGGTGGGTCCACAGCCCTGTACTAATGCCACCTTTCTCTTCGCAGCCTGTGGAGCATCCTTTTGGAGGTGGCAACCACCAGCACATTGGCAAACCCTCCACTATCCGCAGAGATGCCCCTGCTGGCCGCAAAGTGGGTCTTATTGCTGCCCGCCGGACTGGGCGTCTCCGGGGAACCAAGACTGTGCAGGAGAAGGAGAACTAGGGTTGAGGGGCTCAATAAAATGTGTCCTTCTGCCATTAACTTCTGCTTGTCCATGGTTTTGGAGTCCTCGACAGAACTGCCATGGAGTTTAAAGTTTCACAAAGAGAAAGATGTAGTTGGATGAAGCCGCGAATAGTGAAAGTTTGGAGAGAAGAGGTGGGGGTGCTGGGTATTTTCACATCCCGATTCCTGGAAAGCACAGACACACACGCCACCAGTGCAGGGAACAGGATCTCACTCAAATCTGCGTGAACTTGAGCACTTGGGGGATCTCTCTGGGTGAGGGTGTGGATGCTTAGGAAGGAGAGTGGTGCTCCTGAAGCTGTGGGTTGGAGAGCGGGAGAGCTGTCTTACAGTGGGAGGACCGGAATAGCGCGACTAATTTCTCAACAAATGGACTTCCTGTTTTTGTCCCTGGACCTTGTCCCAAACTTTGACAGGCTCATCAAAACTGGCAGAACCTGGGCAGATCTGTTGAGCCAGTGAGGCATAGAGATGGTAGCGGGGGTTCATTAGTGCCTCTGGACCAGGACGCTTGCTTCCCAGAGCCCCCTACGCCGAGGGATCCCCTTGTGAGCCAATGCAGAAGCAGGACAGCAGGCCACTGCCTAATCATGGAGACAAGGTTGGGGGACAGTAGGAAGCTGGCTGAGGTAGAATGCCCCTTGTACAGACGACAGGTGGGAAGGTGGTGGAGTCGGTGTTCCTGGAGACGGCCTTACTGAGGCGGCCTTTCTGTAGCTGCTACAGGGCTCCTTGCTGTCAGGGTCAGCACTTGTCTCCAGCATGAACCTTGCCCCCAACTCTTGCCTTTTTGGTCTCCACTTGACCACCCACTATAGCCTAAGTGGTGAAGAAAAGCAGGAGGGCATCGTTTCCCTGTGAAGGGAAGAGGGCTGGGCTCCGTTCCCTGGACCCTAAGATAGCATGCGGTTTCACCCTCCTGGACACTGTGGTCTGGGACCTTGTCCAAGAGGTGGCCATCAGGGAGGGGTTGCTCTAGTAGCTGGCACCCAAGGAAGCCCCCCTCCCGCCGTGGGCCGGCGTTCCGTGTGCTACAACCTGTCACCGGTAAGCCCGGTGTCCGTCTCCTGGGGGTGGCATGGCTTCTCCCCAGCTCCAAAGGAAGGGGCCTGGTTCTGTGTTGGCTGTAGGGCCTTCAGCCTCCCCCCAAAGCGAGGTCCTCCAAATCCCCAAGCTGCTCGCCCCCGCCTGGCTTCTGGTTCCAGACTGCGGCCGCGCGCCCGACTCCCGGAGGTGAGCTACTGAGAGTCGGTTTCCTAGAGCGGCCCGAGGGTGTCTCCGGCTAGGACGCGGGCTGAGGACGTCACTTCCGGTCGGTAGCGGTCGGCGCGGCGGGTGGGGCTGGTGCGGGGCTGGTGCGGGGCCGGGCGCGGCTCGCCTGCGGCGCGGAGGTGAGTGAGGGCCGGCGAGGGCTCCCGGGCGCGGGCCGCCGGCCCTTCCCCGTGACCACAGAGCGGCCCCGGCCCCCGCCCCGCGGTCGACAGTGTCCCCCGCCCCCGCGTCCCTCGGCGGGCCCTGTCCCCACTGTCGGAGCCCGCTCGAAGTGCCCCGGTCCCCCCTCGGGGTTTCCCGATGGGCCGCAAGCCGCGACCCGTGCGGTGCCAGCCCGTCTGCTGTCCGCCGCTCCGGCCCGCGTTGTTCCTTGCCGGGCCCGCCCCGCCCGAGGGTCCTCCCCCGCGGTCTCCTCCCCGGCCGTCCCGAGGGGCTGCTTCTGGGGCCCGCCTGGCCCGCCGACTCGAGGCCCCTTCCCTTCCCGGGCCCTCTCCGCCGCGCGGACGGTCACCAGCGCCCCAGACTCCGCGCAGCCCCCAGCGTGGGCCGGGCCTCGCCCTCGCTTCTGCGTGCGGTTGTCCTCCCCGCGCCGCCCGGTTGCCCCCGCGCGGTCTCTGCCTGGAGCGCTCGGTGCCCGGCCCGGCCTGCGTCCGTCGTGCCCCCGCGCCGCGCGGCTTCCCTGCTTCCTCTCGCCTTTGGCAGCTCCCGAAGCCCAGTCCCGCGGCGCCGGCCTCCACCCTTTTTCGCTTCTGATGCTCGGCGGCCAGACTCTGTTCCTCTTCCCGGGAGGCCTTGGGTCACGTCTGACACTGAAGACTTTTTAAATAAATGCGCCTGTTTCTGTGCCTTGAAGGTGCGTTAAACACGCGCGCGCGCGCACACACCAACTTTTAAAAGAAAACTTTAGGGGCGCCTGGGGGGGCTCGTGGGTTAGGCGCGGGTCATGATCCCAGGGTCCTGGGATCGAGTCCCAAGTCCGGCCGCCTGCGCGGTGGGGAGCCTGCTTCCCCCTCCCCCGCCCTGTGGTCTCTCTGTGTCTCGCAAATAAATCTTTAAGAAAACCAAAACGGAATAAAAACGTGTGAAGTATCTCTGTGGCCAGTGTCTGGCTGGATCACAAGGTCCGCGGGACAGGATGTACCAGCTGAGCTAGCCAGCCTCCCCAGCCCCGTCTTTCTTTGTAATGTGGGTTCCATGCGAAAGTGGGCAGATGGAGACTCCTCTATTCTACTGACTGGACCAGCCAGGCACCCCCCCCCTTTTTTTTTTTTAAAGATTTTATTTATTTATTTGACAGAGATCACAGTAGGAGAGAGGAAGGGAAGAGATCACAGAGAGAGGAAGGGAAGCAGGCCCTCTGCTGAGCAGAGAGCCCAATGTGGGACTCGATCCCAGGACCCTGAGATCATGACCTGAGCTAAAGGCAGCGGCTTAACCCACTGAGCCACCCAGGCGCCCCACCCCCACCCCCTTTTTAAAGAAAGCTGTTGAAGTGGAATTGCTCTTGGATGCAGGGTCCCCAGTCCCATTTGGTTCCCTAAACAACCCTCACTTTTTTAAGGTTTGATTTATTTATTCACTTGACAGAGAGAGACAGCCAGAGGGAACACAAGCAGGGGGGTGGGAGAGGGAGAAGCAGGCTCCCCACTGAGCAGAGAGCCCAACTCAGGCCTCCATCCCAGGACCCTGAGATCACGACCTGCGCCAAAGGCAGAAGCTTAACCCACTGAGCCACCCAGGTGCCCTTTTCAGATTTTTAGAAAAGAATTTATTTATTAGAGGGGCACCTGGGTGGTTCACTCATGAATCCTCTGCCTTCGGCTGGGGTCATGATCCTGGGGTCCTGGGACTGAGCCCCGCCTCCTTCTCCCTCTACCACTCCCCCTGCTTGTGTTCCCTCTCTTGCTGTATCTCTGTCAGATAAATAAATCTTTAAAAAAAAATTAAAGATTTTTATTTGAGAGAGCACGAGTGGGGGTGGGGCAGAGGGAGAAGCAACCTCCCCTCTCTGAGCAGGGATCCCAGTGTGGGACTATATCCCAGGACCCCAGGATCATGACCTGAGCTGAAGGCAGACGTTTAACTGACTGAGCCACCCGGGCTCCCCCTTTCCAGATGTTTATTGAACTCTTTTTGATTTTTAAAAAAAATTTTTAAAGATTTTATTTACTTCTCAGGGAGCACAAGCAGGGGGAGTGGAAGGCAGAGTGAGAAGAAGCCTCCCCACTGAGCAAGGAGCCTGATACGGGGCCTCGATCCTAGGACCCCAGCATCATGACCTGAGCTGAAGGCAGAGGGTTAACTGACTGAGTCGCACAGGTGTTCCTTTGATTTCATTATCTATGATTTTCCAAGTTGTCATGTGTTCATTTTTTAAAATAAATGGTCTTTTTTTTGTACTTTAAAACATTTTGTAGGTCTTTTTTTATGTATTAAGTATGTTTGCAAATATCTTTGATTCTACAGCTTGTTTTTTTAATGTGCCTTGTACAGAAATTTTTGGAGCAAAACAAGTGTCCTTGATGTACTATATTTTGCATGTTATTTTCTTATAATAGCCATACATTTTGTTTTAAACATTCAGGTCTTCAGTGTTTTTAAAATATATTTTTGTGTGCCATAGAAGGCAGCAGTTGAATTTTACTTTCCTGTGGACAATCCATTGTGTCGATACCATTTTGGTTAGCACGCCGTTATGTCTCTGTTACGTGCACTGATCTGTTCCTCATTTTCTTTACTATGCGTAAACCTCACTTTTATTACCGTAGTCTCACAGTAAGTCCTGGTTTGTGGTAGGACATGCGTCTGCCTAACTTTACTTCTCTTCTGGCCAGGCCTTAGTCAATCTTGGATCATTATTATGATATTGAGTCATTTTGGTCAGATTTCATGTTTATGTCCTGTTGCAATTTTGGTTGTACAGAATTAATAGATTTACTTGGGGAGAACTGACATTTTTATGACATTGAGTCCTGTCTGTGCCCACTCTCTATTGCTCCGTAGCTCTGTTAGACGTCCTTCAATAAAGTTCTACTGTTTTGCCCCCAGGGTCTTGGACTGCAATCTGACAACTGTTGCTGCTTGTGTGGTATGTAGAATTATGTCCCCTTTTTTGTTCTTAATAGTATTTCTTTTTCCATTTCTTTTCTGCCTCCCTCCATTGGACTTGCCAGATGTTTGTGTGTCTTATTAGCAGTGTTGAGATTATGTTTTGTTTCTTTAAATCAAGTATTCTTTATTTTTTTCCATCTTTTCTTGAATTGCTTTTATTAGTCTGTGTCTAATTTCTTTATTTTTTTTAAAGATTTTATTTATTTATTTGAGAAGGAGAACTGGAGAGAGAGAGAGCATGAGAGGGGAGGGGAAGAGGGAGAAGTAGACGTCCCGCTCAGCGGGGAGCCCGATGGGGTACTTGATCCTGGGACTCTGGGATCATGACCTGAGCTAAAGGCAGTCGCTTAACCAGCGGAGCCACCCAGGTGCCCCTGTATCTAATTTCTTTTTTTTTTTTTTTAAAGATTTTATTTATTTGAGAGAAAGCACATATGTGTGGGGAGAAGGGCAGAGGGAGAGGGAGAAGCAGACTCCCCAGGAAGCCCAATGTGGGGCTCAAACCCAGGACTCTGGGATCGTGACCTGACCGGAAGGCAGATGCTTACCTCCCTGAGCCCCCCAAGGCTCCTGAGGTGGTCCTTTTTAATCATATATTTCCAGTATAACAACAGGGATCAGAGAATGTTTTGCCAAATGGTATCGATCTTTGGAATTGTTGCCTGGTGTGTGATGTTCTTACTAGTTTTGAGATCTATCTTGGAATCTCTCTGTTTCCACAACTATTCTGTACTTGTTCCACGTGTGTCTGAGGGGGGCGCGCTGGGGTCCGTCATTCCGGGGGGCTTTGCCGGTTGCTCTCTGTGCCTCCCATTAGCATCGGCTTTCCGTGTTCTGAGTGTCTTGGTGGACACACACTTGTCTGCAGTGACAGCTTCTGGGTGGGTTTCCCTGTTACTAATATGTGTTACTCATTTTCTTTTAAGATTTTATTTATTTACTTGACAGAGAGAGATCACAAGCAGGCAGAGAGGCAGACAGAGAGAGGAGGTCCCCGCTGAGCAGAGAGCCCGATGGGGGGCTCGATCCCAGGACCCGAGATCATGACCTGAGCCGAAGGCAGAGGCTTGAACCCACTGAGCCACCCAGACGCTTGTCTGATATTCAGCCTTTCTGTATTACTTTGTTTTAGGTTATGCAGGTACATTTTGTGTGTCTCTGTTAGAGAATCTTGTGCTTCTAGTAGGTGAGTTTAATTCTTTTATTTCTAACCATTATTCAGCCACTGAACTTGTTTCTACTTATGTATTTTTTACATAAGTAAAAATACTTTACTATACTTTGATTTTGTTCTGTACCTTCTGTTTGTTTTTTTTTTTTGTTTTTTTTTGTTTTTTTACTTCTTTTTGTCCTCAACACTTAACAGGTTGACTTTGTTGACTTTATTCTTGCATATAAAGTGAATGAGTGTGCCATTTTCCTCCTGAATGAGACCGCTTGGTGTGTCAGAAAGGTTGAGGGGAACAGATGACCTGAGGAGTCATCCCTGCAGGTGTCCCTGTGGTAGGGGAGGGTCGGGCAGGGCAGCCCCAGGCAGGGAGCAGAGTCTGCCAGGGGATGAGTGTGGCCCTGAAGCTGCCCACAGGAGGGGCAGGCTGGGCCACCGTGTGTTCCTCTCTCTTCCTTCAGCACTGGTGTGACTCACACTGGGAAGCCCAGGGTTCCAGGTGATGGCGGCTTTGCACCTGTCTGCCCTGCCCCAGGTGAGCATCCAGTTTTCCTGAAATCTCCACAGAGGGCTTCCCTGCCTGCTCTGTCTTTGCAGACACTGTCAGGCATCTTGGTCTCAAGTATTGAGCAGAGGATGGGTGACCCTGGGACTCCAGTCACTCCCCTGGCCTGTACTGGGGGATCATGCCTGTAGTCACCCCTGTGCTGCTGTCCCTGGCATGCTTCTGCCGTTCCAGCCTAGGCCTACACCTGGGCCTGCAGCAGCCCCTGTCATTCCAGGCTGAGGTGACCTTTGAGGACGTGGCCGTGCTATTCTCCCGGGAGGAGTGGGGTCGTCTGGGCCCTGCTCAGAGGGGCCTCTATAGGGACGTGATGCTGGAGACCTACAGGAATCTGGTCTCCCTGGGTAAGTCCCCTCACTAGGCTACTGGTCAGGGAACAGCCCTGGGCACTGATGATTCAGCAGGGGCTGGGCTGGGGACTTCATCCTCTGGTCCTAGGCAGACCTGGTTTGTGCAGACGAGAGGCCAAGTGGGGCTTCTCTCCTCTGAGCTCCCAGATAAGACTTGCCTCCCTGCCCCAGGCCCAAGATAGAGGGACTGCATATCTCCAGGTAGAGAGAGTGCCCGGGCTCTTGTTCCCGGTGCTTAGATCTCAGATCTCGTCTTCATGACCATCCCAGCCCTCCAAGAGCGTCCAGACTTCCGGTCACCCCACTTTGCCTGTGCTTCTCCTCCGCCCCAGTGTAGATGAGACCCAGCCCTGCGTCCTTGGCACCAACTCTAGGCCCCGTTTTCTTCCCAGGAGCTGGACCTGCCGGTCCCAAGCCTGGGGTGATCACACAGTTGGAACGAGGGGATGAGCCGTGGGTCCTGGACGCACAGGGCGCCAAGGGGAAAGAGCGACTGAGAGTCCGTGTCTCAGGTGCGTGAGGGGGGCCGCTTCCCCAGCAGTGGCTGAACAAGCATTTGTTGGGATCCAGCGTACGTGCTGAGTGACTTAGGTATTTAGAACGAGGTGCATCAGGGCAGCGTGGCAACCCTGGGAATGGCGTGTGCTGAAGTCCAGGTCCCCTCTGTCAGCTTGGGTGCCTCAGTGTGGAGGTTCTTGAGTTGAGTCTTCTGGGAAGGTGAGAGGGGGCCTTGCTGGTTAGGGGAGCCCTGTCCTTCAGAGCTCGTGCCCTGTGAGGAGGGTCACATGGGACCGACCCAGTGATGCAGACTGTTACTTCATTGTCCTTTTCTAAGTTATCCACTTGGCAGTTAGAAACTGTTACAAGGAAGAAACACCGTCTCTCGCGCACATGCCAGTGTGTTCTGTGGTGTGCCCGCTGTCCCCCCTCCCTGGTGCTGTCTGTTCCACACCGTAGACGAAGGTCCCTTCTTGACAGGAGTGCAGCGATCCCGTGGGTACTGCTGTCATCTCCTTTTTCACTCCGTGAGTGTCCGTGTTTATACATGAGTCTCCATTGCTCCTTTGGCTGCAAGTGCCAGTGGGAAGGGTGCTCTCTGGTGTCACTGCTGTGGACAACTCTGATCAGCTTTATTTTGCATTTCTTGATGATGTCCTAGGAAGCAACCACTGGCTAAAGAACTCTAATTTCTCTTTTGTAAATTTGTTTAATCAAATATCTATTCTTAGAGAACCAGGATAAATCCTGTTTATAACTCGGTGAATTTTTGTAAAAACCATCTTCCAAATCAAAATGCAGAACACTTCTATTTGCCTGGGAGCCCACTGGACCCCCCCCTGTCATTTCCCATTGCTCCTCACAGGGTCCTTCTCTCTGACATCGGGAGGCCACTCTGCCCCTTAGCTCTGTGTCTGGTCTCCTTCGGGGCATCTGAGGTTGTGAGGGCGCCCATGTTGTACGGAGTATGTTCTGTTTCATCGCTGTACAGTGTTCTATCATATGGATGTACCACCGTTTTTTTTCCATTCTTGTTAGTATTTGGTTGTCCCCATTTTGGGATAGTTGTACACGTTCTCTTTCTCACAGAGAATGCACTTCTGGTGGTACATTTCCGCAGGTGGGGTTGATAGTGTGGCTGTCTGGTCAGGAAGTAAGAAATGGAGGCTTGAGGGTATCAGGAAGCGTTCTCTATGGCATCTTGAGTGTAAGGGGCTGGTGATTAACTGGGTTGCCTCTCAGGCCTCTGACAAAAGCCCAAAGAATGGGTTCAGCCTGCTAGGGAGAGCTGAGGGTCTTGGTGTGTCCCTTGTCCGTGGTTGGCACAACGTTGGTCCTCTGCTGTTCTGAGGAAGCAGCTGGTTTTCCTTCCATGGACTCTGGGTGGATCAGCTGTTGTTAGTGGCATCAGGCTCACTTCCTTGTCTGTCCCATGTCCGCCATGACTTTTCAGGGCCCCTCTGGTCTTCTTGTGGTGCAAAGCTTCCATCTTCTGTCCTTTTCTGCTGAGGACCAGTGCCCTGCAGTCCCACTTAAGCAGAAGGCAAACAGACTTGGTCAGCTCTGGGTTGCAGTACTTGGACCGCTGCAAGATTGCAGCCTTGGGCAGAGTCTGTAAGCCTCTGAGCTACAGGCTGTCGTCTCTGCCAGGTGTTGGGACTTTGGAGGTGACAGAATTGGTACTGTACAGGTAGTCTGCAGCATCTTCGTTTTTTCCCTTCTCAAGTCCGAACAGGTGGTCCTAAGATGTTTTGTTCATTGTTCCAGGTCATGGGACCAGGACTGAAAACAAAGAGTTGTCTTCAGGGGAGATGCTTGGTGGGGAAGAGTTGGATCAACTCCAGAAGGCTGTTCTCCAAGGACCTGATCCTGGAGAGACCCAGGCATGTGTCTGGGAGCCAGAGGAGAGCCTGGACAAGCTTGTAGAGCAGAGAGACCTGAGGCCAGTCACACTGGCCAATGAGGAGAACATCCAGGAGTCTGGGGGAAGCCTCAGGTTTTGGTCAAGCCCTATCTCTGATCAGAGACCTCACAAATGCGATATATGTGAACAAAGTTTTGAACAGAGATCATACCTCAATAACCATAAACGTGTACACAGGTCAAAAAAGACAAATATAGTCCATGATTCTGGGGAATTCTTCAGTGCAAATTTAGTTGTTAGAGACGATCAGAAAATTCCTCTTGGGAAAAAATTGCATTATTGTGGTTACTGTGGGAAAGCCTTCAGGTACAGTGCTAACCTTGTCAAACACCAGCGGCTTCATAGTGAAGAGAAGCCCTACAAGTGTGACGAGTGTGGGAAAGCTTTCAGTCAGAGCTGCGAGTTCATCAATCACCGAAGGATGCACTCTGGGGAGATCCCCTACCGGTGCGGTGAGTGTGGGAAGACATTCAACCAGAGGCCCAACCTCATGAAACATCAGAGGATTCACACCGGGGAAAAGCCCTATAAGTGTGGTGATTGTGGGAAGCACTTCAGCGCCTATTCTTCCCTTATTTATCACCAGAGAATCCACACTGGAGAGAAACCCTATAAGTGTAACGACTGTGGGAAAGCCTTCAGTGACGGCTCGATCCTTATCCGACACCGTCGGACCCACACTGGGGAGAAGCCATTCGAATGTAAAGAATGCGGCAAAGGTTTTACTCAAAGTTCCAACCTCATCCAGCATCAGAGAACTCACACTGGGGAGAAACCCTACAAGTGCAGCGAATGCGAGAAAGCCTTCATCCAGAAGACCAAACTTGTCGAGCATCAGAGAAGCCACACCGGCGAGAAGCCCTACGAATGCAGTGACTGTGGCAAAGTGTTCAGCCAGAGCACACACCTTATCCAGCACCAGAGGATCCACACAGGAGAGAAGCCGTACAAGTGCAGTGAGTGTGGGAAGGCCTTCCACAACAGTTCCAGACTCATCCACCACCAAAGGTCGCACCATGGAGAGAAGCCGTACAAGTGCAGCGATTGCAAGAAGGCCTTTAGCCAGGGCGCGTACCTCGTCCAGCACCGGAGGATCCACACGGGCGAGAAGCCCTACAAGTGCAGCAAGTGTGGGAAGGCCTTCCGGCACAGTTCCAACATGTGCCAGCACCAGAGGATCCACCTCCGCGAGGACTTCGCGCGCTGACCGCGGAGGACGGCCCGAGTTCCGCGAGCACCGCCCCTTTATTTATTGTCCGCGCAGTGTTGTTACAGACCAGGGACGTTTCTAATTAAAAACAAACAGTTTTCTTAAACCAAAAGCAGTGCATGTTCATTTTGGAGAATTGAGAGAGGTAAGGAAAACCTAGTCTCCCCCACGCAGGGAGAGGCTCTGCCCCTGGTGATCGGGCACAGGCCTCCTCCACGCATTGTTGAGCTCACACAGGCTCTCCCCTTGCTGCTTCCTCAATCCTGGAGAACTCGCACTGGGAAGAATTCTACACATTCACATATTTTTACCTACTATAAGTTTAAAAGATGAACAGTCATACTTTTCTGTGTCTTTATAATACAGTTGATAATTGCCATTTTTATTGTAAAATATAGACAACATAAAATTTACTGTTTAACCATTTTTAGGTATGCAGTTCAGTGGCATGAAATAGATTCTCAGTGTTGTGTGACCCTCACCACTGTCTTACTTGCAGCGGGGAGTCTGTGCGGTTACCCAGGAGCTCGCCTTGTCCCTTTTTCTCACAGCCGCTGACCATCTCTCCTCTATTTTCTGTCTGAATTTGCCTATTTCTCTTAAGTGGAATAATACATTGTCTCCCCTTTATAGCTTCTGTAACTTTGCATAATGTCCTTGAGGTTCATCCATTTTGTAGCCTGTATCAGGATATCGTTCTTTTTTATGGCCGAAAAAAAATGACCTTCTTTGTAGACACCATGTTTTTTTGTTTTGTTTTGTCATTTTTGTTTATCCACTCATCTGTTGATGGACACGTGGGTGTTTCTGCCTTTTGGCTGTTGTACTTACTGCTGCTGTGAGCGGGTGTACAGGTATCTTTTTGGATCCTTTTTGGGGTCCAGGGAGAGAGTGCATGAGCAGTGCTTGGGAAGCTGGGGCAGAGGAAGGAGGAGAGAGAATCTTAAGCAGGCTCCACATCCAGCGCAGAGCCTGATATGGGGCTCAGTCTCATGACCCCAAGATCATGATCTGAGCTGAATTCAAGAGTTGCTTAACCAGCTGAGCCAGCTAGGCACCCCTTGGATCCTTTCAGTACTTCTGGGTCTAATTCTGGGAGTGAAATTGCTGGGTCAGGGTAACTCTACATTTAACTTTTTGAGGAATGGGCAGACTTTTCCACAGTAGCTCTACAATTTTACATTCCCACCAGTGATGAATAGAGGGTTCTAATTTCCCTACATTCTTACCAAGACTTGTTATTTTCCATTTTTAAAAAAATATCTATTCTAATGCGTGTGAAGTGGTATATCATGGTGGTTTTGGTTTGCATTTTCCCTGATAGCTAATGATGTTGAGCATCTTTTCAGGCATTTATAGACATGTGTATATCTTCTTCGGAGAAATGTCTGTCCAGTTCCTTTGCCGATTTTTGAATTGGGTTCTTTTTTTTTTTTAAGTGTTGAGGTGTAGAAGTTCTTTGTATGTTTTGCATAGTAATCCCTTATCAGATATATGATTTTTGGATATTTACTCTCATTCTGTGAATTCTGTCTACTCTCTTGTTTATGTCCTTTGATGCACAAAAATTTTTCATTTTTATGAAGTTGAGTTTATTTTTTCTTTTGTTGCCTGTGCTTTGGGCATCATAACCAAGAAATTGTTGCTAAATCTAAGGTTAGGAAGATTTGTCCCTATGGTTTTTTCCTGAGTTTTATAGCTTTAGGTCTTAGGTTTTGGTCGTTGATCTATTTTAAGCTAATTTTTGTGTATTGTTATGAGGGTCCAACTTCTTTTGCAACCAATTTTCCCTACAACATTTTTTGAAAAGACTGTTTTCTCCATTGAATAGTATAGGCACGCCTTGGAGATTCTGTGTGTTCAGTTCCAGATCACTGTAGTAAAGCAGATATCTCAGTAAAGCAAGTCATTAATTTCTGGATTCTCTGTTCATAAAGAAGTTATATTTACAATACAGTGTATTAAGTGTGCAGTAGCATTATGTCTAAGAAAACTGTACAAACCTTAATGTAAACACTTCATTTTTTTGAAGATTTTATTTATTTGAGAGAGAGAAAGTGCATAAGCAGGGGGAGGGGTGGAGGGAGAAGCAGGGTCCCCACTGAGCAGGGAGCCTGAAGTGGGGCTTGATCCCTGGGATCATGACCTGAGCCAAAGGCAACTGATTAATCAACTGAGCCACCCTCGCACCCCCTAAACATTTTATTTCTAAAAAATGCTACCCATCGTCTAAGCTTTCAACAAGTCATAATCACTAATCACACAGACCTATAGCAACTATAATAATGAAAAAGTTTGAAATATTGAGAGAATTACCAAAATGTGACAGACACAAAGTGAGTATGTGCTGTTGGAAAAATAGTGCCAATAGACTTTCTCAACATAGGGTCACCACACGTCTTCAGTTTGTAAGAGACACAGTAAAGCAAAGCACAATAAAAGGAGGTATGCCTGTATCGGCCCAGGCTGCCAAAAAATACAGACTGGGTGACTTAAAAAACAAATATATCAGAACAAATCTGTCTCTCATAGTTCTGGAAACCAAGTCCAAGATCAACGGTTAGGCTGATTCAGCCTTAGTGAGGGTTCTCTTCTTAGCGGATATACAGTTGCCTACTCACTGTGTCCTCACATGGTAGAGAAGATCTCAGACATCTTTTCCTTGCACAAGGTCACCAGCCCTATCAGATGAGCCCCGCCTCTAGGATCTCACTGAACCTTTATCACCTGTTAACAGTCCCTGTCTCCAAATACAGGCACACTGGGTTAGACTTTCAACATAATGAATGGTGGGGTGTGTGTGGGTGGGGAACAGTTCATAAATGGTCTTTGCACCTTTTTCTAAAATCACTTGACCATATACATATAGGGGTTTCTTTCTGGGTTCTGTTCTGTTCATCTACATGCCTGTCCTTAACGCCAGTGCCATGCTGTCGTTTACTGTAGTTTTATAGGAAGTGTAGGAATCAGGGAGGGAGTCCTTCAACTTTGTTCTTTTTCAAGATTATTTTGGCTAGTTGGGTTCCCTGTCTGGGATTTCATATGAATTTTAGGATGGTATTTTTCTATTTCTGCAAAATCACAGCTTTTATTAGAGATTGCATTGGATCTGTAGATCAGTTAGGGTGGTGGTGTCATATTAATCCTGTCAAGTCTTCTGGAAGAATGGGATGTATTTTCATTTGTTTACATGTTCTTTTTGTTTGTTTGTTTTTTAGTAGTGATCATTTCTGGTTTTCAGTGTACTAGTTCTTTGCCTCTTTGATTAAATTTATTCCTAAGTATTGTATTTATTGTAATGCTATTGAGAATGGAATTGTTTTCTTAATCTCTTTTTTTGGATTATTTTTTATTTTAATTTTTAAAAAGATTTTATTTATTTTAAAGATTTTATTTATTTGACAGAAATGGCAAGATAGGGAACACAAGCAGGGGGAGCAGGAAAGGGAGAAGCAGGCTCCCTGCTCAGCGATCAATGGAGGGCTCAATCCCAGGATGCTGGGATCATGACCCAAGCCAAAGGCGGACGTTTAACCCACTGAGCTACCCAATGCCCCTGGATTGTTCATTATCAATGTGTAGAAACGCAACTAACTTTTATGTCTCGATTTTGTATATGGCTAGTTTACTGAATTAGTTTGTTTCTAAGATTTTGTTTTTTGTTTTTTGTTTGGTGTGTGCAGTCTTCAGGGTCTCCTAGTAGAGTATCCTGTCATCTGTGAACAGAGATAGTTTACTTCTTTTCCAACTTGGGTGCCTTGT
The DNA here is from genome assembly GCF_964662115.1 of Mustela nivalis. Lineage (NCBI taxonomy): Eukaryota > Metazoa > Chordata > Mammalia > Carnivora > Mustelidae > Mustela > Mustela nivalis. Next base: position 161,320 of record NC_139021.1, on the reverse strand, counting down.
ACTTATTTTCTTTGCCTAATTGCTCTGGCTAGAATTTCAAGTACTTTGTTGGATAGACGTACCAAAAATGAGCATCCTTTACTTTTTCCTGATCTTAAAGCCTTCAGTCTTTACCATTATCTATTACATTAGGTTTTTCTATATAATTTTCATTATGCTGAGGAAATTTCCCTTTATTTCTGGTTTACTGAGTGCTTTTATCAAGAAACTGAAGTTGTCTCGTTTTTAAAGATTTTATTTATTTATCTGACAGAAAGCACAAGCAGGGGGATCAACAGGCAAAGGGAGAGGGGGACGCAAGCTTCCCGACAAGCAGGGAGCCCAACATGGGGTTTGATCCCGGCACCCTGGGATCACGACCTGAGCCAAAGGCAGATGCTTAACTGACTGAGCCACCCAGATGCCCCTTAATGTATGCTTTTAAAGATGTAGGTTTCCTTTTCTGCACTGCTTTCACAACATCCTGTGAGCTTTGGTGTGTTGTTCTTGTTTCCATTTGGCATTAGGTATTTTCTACATTCCCTTTAATTTCTTCTTTGGCCCATTTATTGTTTAAGACCTTGGTTTAATTTTCCAGTTTTTCTTCTGTAATTGATTTCTAGTTTTATTCTATGTGATTGGAAAAGATAATTTATGATTTTAATCTTTTAAAATATATTATAAGGGCACCTGGGTGGCTCAGTTGGTTAAGTGTCTCTGCCTTTTTTTTTTTTTTTTTTTAAGATTTTATTTATTTGAGAGTGAGAGAGTATGAGTGGAGAGTGGCAGAGGGAGAGGCAGGCTCCCCACTGAGCAGGGAGTCTGATATGGAGCTCGATCCCAGGACCCTGGGATCATGACTTGAGCTGAAGGCAGATGCTTAACTGACTGAGCTACTCAGGTGCCACAAGTCTCTGACTCTTGATTTTGGCTCAGGTCATGATCTCAGGGTCATGAGATTAAGCCCCACACTGGGCTCCAACCTGGGCATGGAGCCTGCTTGAGATTCTCTCCCTCCCCCTCCCTCTCTGGCCTTTCCCTCCTGCTTGCTCTCTCTAAAAAATAAAATAGAATAAAATAAAATACATTATTACTTGCTTTTAGACTATAAAGTATGATCTGGAAAATGCTCCATGTGCATTTGAGAAGAGTGTGTGTTCTGATGTCAGGCGGAATGTTCTATAGATGCCCGTTAGGCCTAATTGGTTTTATTTTATATTTTAATTTTTTTTTTAATTTTTTTTTTAAAGATTTTATTTATTTATTTGACAGAGAGAAATCACAAGTAGACAGAGAGGCAGGCAGAGAGAGAGAGGAGGAAGCAGGCTCCCTGCTGAGCAGAGAGCCCGATGCGGGACTCGATCCCAGGACCCTGAGATCATGACCTGAGCCGAAGGCAGCGGCTTAATCCACTGAGCCACCCAGGCGCCCCGGCCTAATTGGTTTTAATGTCCTTCAGGTTCTTTCCTTGTTGATTTCCTGTCTGGCTCTGTCTATTATTTCAAGCAGAGTATTGAAGCCTCCTATCCTTACCGTAGAACTTTTTCTACCCCTTTCAAATCTATCATCTTTGCTTTATTTTGGGACTCTATTGTTAGGTGTGTATGTGTTTATATTTTCTTGCTATATTGAAGCTTTATCAATCTATAATTTCCTTCTTTCTCTCTAACCTTGTTTTGTTTCAGCTTGTCTCTTGTGTCTGATAATATTAGAGCCACTTCAACTCTCTTCTAGTTACTATGCATGAAATACATTTTTTCATCCTTTAGTCTCTTTGTTCCTTATATCTCAGGTGAGTCTCTTAGACTGCATGGAGTTGGATCCTGATTATTTAAACTCCAACCTGCCAGTCTCTACTTTTAATAGGATAGTTTAATCCGTTTATATTTTATATGATTATCGATGGAAGATTTACTTCTGTCATGTGTCTTCTGTATATCCTTTTTTTTTGTTCCTCAATTTCTCTGTTACTGCCTATTTTTTGTGACTGTGTGTGTGTGTGTGTTGTAGTATACCATTCTAATTCCTTTCTTTCCTTTTCTGTACATCTGTATATTTTTAGTTATTTTCCTTGTGGTTACTGTGGGGATCATATTAACATCTTAAGCTTATAACAACCTAATTTGAACAATACAGATGTAATTTTAATAGTATAAATATCCTGCTATTGTCACAGAGCACAACTTTATCTGTTTTATGTCTGCTAACACAGACGTATGATTATTGTTTTATGCATTTGAATATTAAATCATGTAGGGAGAATTACAAACCCTAACAAAAGTAAAGTAATACTACCTATTTAGTTACTTTTTTTTTTTTTTAAAGATTTTATTTATTATTTTTCAGAGGGAGAGCGAGCACAGGCAGACAGAGTGGAAGGCAGAGTCAGAAGCAGACTCCCCGTGGAGCAAGGAGCCCGATGCGGGACTCGATCCCAGGACGCTGGGATCATGACCTGAGCTGAAGGCAGCTGCTTAACCAACTGAGCCACCCAGGCGTCCCTATTTAGTTACTTTTATTAGTGTTCTTTATTTTTTCCTATGGCTTTGAATCACTTTCATAACGTCCTTTCATTTCAGCATTTTTTGTAGAGCAGGTCTGCTGATAATGGACTCTGTCAGCTTTTCTTTATATGAAAAGGTCTTAATTTCACTTTCACTCTTGAAAGGTAGTTTTGCTGGATATTGAATTCTTGGTTGAAAATGTTTTTCCTTTCAAACTTATCAATGCACCATCCTGCTACCTCGTGGCTTCCATGGTTTGTAAAAAGAGATCGTCGGCTAGTCCCGCTGAGGCCCCTTTGTGCATGTGGGATTGTTTCTCTGCTGCTGCTTTCATTTTTATTGTCATTGGGTTTTGATAGTTTGACTACAATCTCAGTGTGAATCTCTCTGTTCATCCTGTTGGAGTTTAGTGAGTTTCCTGGACAGGCGTATTCACGTCCTTTCAGATTTCAGAAGTCCTAGCCATTATTTCTTCAAATACCTTTTTTGCTCCTTTCCTTCTTGGAATTGTATGATACATATGTTGGTACTTTTTATGGTGTTCCATAGGTTTATTGGATCTGTTCATTTTTCTTCATTACTTTTTTTCCTGCTCCTCATACTGGATAATTTCACTTGTCCTATCTCCAAGTTCATTAATCCTTTCTTCTGCTTATTCAAATCTTTGAGCTGCTATAGTGAGGGTTTTTCATTTTAGTTATTGTACTTCCAGCTCCAGAATTTCTGTTTGGTTCCCTTTTTTATAAGTTTTGTCTCTTTATTAATATTCTCATTTTGTTTATATGTCATTTTCTTGATTTCCTTTAGTTTTTTGTCCATGGCTTTTTTTTGGTCATTCAACATATTTAAGGCCATTGATGTAACAACTTTGACTAATAAATCCCATGTCTGGACTTCCCAAGAATGGTTTCTTTTCCCTTTTTCCTTCCTTCCTTCCTTTCAGTTTTATTCATTTATTTGGTAGACAGAGAGAGCACAGGCAGGGGGAGCAGCAGGCAGAGGAAGAGGGAGAAGCAGATTCTTTGCTGAGCAGGGAGCCTGATGCTGGGCTTGATCCTAGGACCCTGGACTCATGACGTGAGACAAAGTCAGATTCTTAGGCAGTTGAGCCACCTGGGCACACAGGAATGGTCTCCATCAAGTTATTTTTACCCTGCTAATGGACATACTTTCCAATTTTTTTTGTATATTTTGTAATATTTTTTTGTTGAGAACTAGATGTTTTGAGTGCTATGTGTGGTGATTCTGGATTCTTTTTTTTTTTTTTTTTAAGATTTTTACTTATTTATTTGATAGACAGAGAGAGATCACAAGTAGGCAGAGAGGCAGGGGGAAGCAGGCTCCCCGCTGAGCAGAGAGCCTGATGTGGGGCTTGATCCCAGGACCCTGAGATCATGACCTGAGCCGAAGGCAGAGGCTTAAACCACTGAGCCACCCAGGCGCCCCGTGATTCTGGAATTCTAATTCTCCTACTCCTCAGAGATTGCTGAATCTTACTTGTCAATGGCTAGAGCTATCTGACTTTTTTCAGTTTTTCAAAGTTTGTATTCTTCAATGTGTGCAGTCTTTGAAGTTTGTGTTCCACTGTGTGGTCATCCAGCATCCTGAAGAAGATTTCGTTGAGTGTCTGTCTCCCAAAAAGAGAAGAAACAAGTATCTCTTTAATCCTCTGCCCCTCTCCAGAAACCATCAGTAGTTAAAATGATGGCAGATGAACCTGTGCTAGCATCACAGTGAACAAAAGTGGCAATGAACTGTCAAAACATGCACGCCTGATACACGGAGGACAAGACCTGTATGCGACTGGGCCGCAGCAATGCCAGGGATGTAGGCTGCTGTCCACACCACGGGGTAGGGGATGGGCATGTAGGTGCGGTGCTAGACATGGAAGTTTGCTGAACTTTACTACCTTCTTCATCAAACTCACTCCTGGAAGCTGCAAGTAAGTGTTTGACTAGCTACAGTTCCCAAATAGTTCCCTCAGACAGCTCCTCCCAGCCAAGTAGCTGTTTAGCTGGAGGGATGGGTTCCTGCATGACCTCACCCCATGACAACTGCCTTGTGATGCAACACAGTTCTGTCTAAGTCTATACAATGGACATACGTTACAGTGATGAAATTTCAGGTCTTATTCTTTTTATTTATTTATTTTTAAAAAGATTTCATTTATTTATTTGACAGATCACAAGTAGGCAGAGAGGCAGGCAGAGAGAGAGAGAGGAGGAAACAAGCTCCCTGCTGAGCAGAGAGCCCGATGTGGGACTCGAACCCAGGACCCCGAGATATGACCTGAGCTGAAGGCAGAGGCTTTAACCCACTGAGTCACACAGGTGCCCTGGTCTTATTCTTTTTAAACGATGTCTTTAGAATACATTCTTAGGACCAGGAGAATTTTTTTTTTTTTAAGATTTTATTTATTTATCGGGTCGCCTGGGTGGCTCAGTGGGTTAAGCCTCTGCCTTCAGCTCAGGTCATGATCTCAGGGTCCTGGGATCGAGACCTGCATCGGGCTATCTGCTCAGTGGGGAGTCTGCTTCCTCCTCTCTCTGCCTGCCTCTCTGCCTACTTGTGATCTCTGTCTGTCAAATAAATAAATAATGGGACGCCTGGGTGGCTCAGTTGGTTGAGCAGCTGCCTTCGGCTCAGGTCATGATCCCAGCATCCTGGGATCGAGTCCCACATCGGGCTCCTTGCTCAGCCGGGAGCCTGCTTCTCCGTCTGACTCTGCCTTCCACTCTGTCTGCCTGTGCTCGCTCTCGCTCGCTCTGACAAATAAATAAAATCTTTAAAAAAAATAAATAAAAAAAAATAAATAAATAAAACCTTTAAAAAAAAAGATTTTATTTATTTATTTGACAGAGATCACAAGTAGGCAGAGAGGCAGACAGAGAGAGTGAGAGGGAAGCAGGCTCCCTGCTGAGTAGAGAGCCCAATGTGGGGCTCGATCACAGGACCCTGAGATCATGACCTGAGCCCAAGGCAGCGGCTTAACCCACTGAGCCACCCAGGCGCCCCCCAGGAGAATTTTTTAAAAAAGGTTTTATTCATTTGAAAGAGAGCATAAGCAGAGGAGAGGGAGAAGCAGTCTTCCCACTGAGCAGGGACCTCAACATGGGGCTCCATCCCAGGGCCTGGGGTCATGACCTGAGCTGAAGGCAGACGCTTAACCAACTGAGCCACTCAGGTCCCCCAGGAACAGGGAAAAGTTTTTAAAGGACATTGATGTAAATGCTTTCCAGAGTGGCTGTACCCAATAGATGATGTCACCAGCAGTGAATCATTGGAAACATTCACCTTCCATGTCAGGATGCAAAGTTGAGTGGAGCACAGTCTGAGTCCCGCACAACCTCCCTGTACTGAGTCTTGTAATTTCCACCTCTGCTTGCTAATTAAATGGGTATGACTCTGGCTGGTATTGCATTCGACTGGTTACTCGGGAAACTTGCATTTCTCTGTGTTGGTTTTAATGGGAGCCATCTTTCACATGCTCAGCCTTATCACTCTCTGCTAATGGCCCTGATACTTTCTCGTTGGGTTGTTTGTTAGGGACTTCTGCTCTGGGAGTCCCTTCCTCCTATTGGCATGGGTGTCCCTTCAGCCAGTGGCACTCCCAAGGGATTGTGCCCTTGAAAAGAGCCCTAAAGCCCCAGGTGAGAGGCTAGGGGGCAGGGAGGTGTGGTGGGCAGTGCAGTCTGAAGAAGCGTATGTAATGGAAATACCTGGGGGAAATACGCTGGTGGTTTTCATGGCGCAAAACTAGAGAACATGGTTTTACAAGTTTTCTTGGCTGTTTGGTTTTGGCTGAAGAGGGCTGGCACCATCCATTGGTGACGCGCTTGACAAGTGTCAAGCCCATCTGAGGACTGGGGTTCTCAACTGGATAGTCCGGTGTCCGGTGGGTTAACTCCTTGCGGCTGTCCTCGTGCCACCTCGGCTGAGCTGTCAGCCTGCGGTGACAGAGAGCCTTTGGGAGCCTGGTCATCTCGGCCCACAGGAGACTGTTAGGAATCGTTAATAGTTGTGGGCAGTAATAACCCGTCAGGAGATGAACTACTGGTGTCAGAGGATCAGACAGCTGAGGCCTGTTAGGGCAGCCTTGAGTCAGCACCTCTGGGTACAACTGGACACAGCTTACCCCAAACGTCATGGTAAGGCCAGGTCAGGTCGTGCTCACAGTGTGTGGTACCCATGCCCACATCTTTGTGGCTGCACAGTACACACCCCTGAAGCAGAGGGACCCAGGCAGAGCATCCGATCTGAGCCAGAGCGTCCCAGAGCTGGAGCTTTCCATAAGGGCTGTCCCACTCCTGTTCTTAGGGGCTGGGCCAGTCTTCACATGCCCCCTGGCGTTGGTGTCCTCTAGGCTGTCCTAGAGTCCCTGCTGGAGGAGCTGTGTGGGCTCTCATGCTGAGGAGGGAGTGGGTGCTTGCTCAGGGCCAACTCTGCCTCGCCTAGCCTGTTGCCTGCATGGTTTGTGTGACCGTGGGCTGAGCTTCTTCAAGATCCCTTGGGGCTGGGGAACGTTTCTCTCTCCTTGTGGTGAGTGAGCGGCTCCCCCGGCCTGTTGTTCTCCGTATGGCCCCTGCCTCCTATGACAGCTGCACCTGTTCAGTCGTGCTAACTTCCAGCACACAGACCACACGGAACTGGATGCCGGGCTGGTCTTCCTGTAGGTTTCACTTCATTTTCCCAGCCGCTCTGTGATGTCAATGGTGATATTCTCCTCTGCAGATCAGAAGCTGAGGCTGAGGAAGGTGACTGGACTGAGCTCACAGAGCACTTGGAGGTGGGCCTGGGATCTGACACCCTCCTCACCACTTGTGCAAAAAGGATTACCCTGACTCCAGGGGAGGGATGGTCTTTGTCCCAGGCTTCTGGGCAGCTGGACTGTCCTGCTGAGAGTCTTTGTTTACTCAGCTAGAGCCAGGAGCTCTGCAGGATCAGCAGGGCAGGGGCGTTTTGGCCGTGTGGGATCTACTGAGCCCGTGGAGAGGCTGGAGACTGGGTCAGTTATGAGGGTGGCCCTCTGTGTCCGTGTCGCCAAACCCCAAGAACTCTGAGGCTTCCCTTGTTGGCAGTACTCTGTGCACACTGTCACACATCAGAGGCAAGGCAGCAGTGCCGTCCGTGACTTTACAGAGGGACTCTGTTTTTTACTTTTCCTGGATTCTGCCACCATGCAATCCCTTGTCTGATTTCCACTGTGGTATTCCCTGTAATACACTGTAACCAGGTGTATATCAGGTTTCAAGGCAAGTTCGAGGAGTCCTAGCAGCAAATTATTGAACTTGGGAATCCCCAAATTCGCGACTGGTGCCAGAGGGGAGGGCAGCCTTGGGGCTCCTATCCCTCACCTGCTTTCTCAGCTCAGGGACTTTGAGGCATGAAACCATGTGTTCCCCAAACTCACCCAGGTGGGGCAGCACTACTCACACCCCCATCCGGGGATTTTCTGTAGCCCTAGAGCAAGCCCGGCTCCTGCAAAGGACCCTCATGGGCCTGTCCTCTGGGAGTGCTCATGCCTCCCTCAGGGCCATCTGTGGTCTGCATGGCACCTCAGTCTGGGTCCTGCTGCGCAGGTGTCTTTCTCCAGAGAAGCGATGGCTCCGCCCATGTCCCGGACTCGACGCAGCTGGGCTGGACTGTACTACCAGCGACACACGAAAGCACCTTCGTAGCTCTGTGTTGCTGGGTCACCTTTACTAATGGATCAGGAGGTGGAATGTTTTTGTTTGAAACGGGCACACTTCAGCCCTTTCCAGGCTCTCATTGTACTTCCCTTTATTGGGAACGGCCAGCGCATGTCCTCTGGCCACTGCTTCGTCGTCGATCCTTACGGCAGCCCCTGATCTCCCTTCGCCCACAAGCAGGTGCTCTAGTCAGTCCTTTTTTATTGGACAACGTCAGATCATACATAGTACACGGAAATAAAACTCTGGGTGTTTTCTAACTTACAGAAAATTTGAGAACTAAGTGTCAAATTCTTGGTAGCAGTAAGGAAAAATAAGAGAAGGATTGAAATGCGTAAGATGTAAAGACTTCCAAATAAAAATTAAAAGGTCCAAAATAAGCATGGAATGCTGCTGACCAGTGAGAGGTGGGCAGTAACGGCTGGCAGGCTATTAACAGGTGAAGGGAGGGGCACCTGGTGGCTCAGTGGTTAAAGCCTCTACCTTTGGCTCGGGTCGTGATCCCAGAATCCTGGGATCAAGTCCAGCATCGGGCTCTCTGCTCGGCGGGGAGCCTGCTTCCCCCCACTCCCCCTCTGCCTGCTTGTGATCTCTGTCTGTCAAATAAATAAAATCTTTAAAACAAAACAAAACAACAAAAAAACAGGGTGAAGAGATCCCAAAGGTCATTTAAGTGCCTGAAACCACTTCCAAACATGCAGACTGCCCGTATGTTCCAGCAGTTTCTGTGCTACGTCCTGATCCTTGGAGGGGTGAGTGACAAAAATGCATGGCCCAGGGATCCTCCCCAGGGAGAAGGGCACTGAGGCTCATCTCCCAGCCCCACGGACACCTGAGCCTGTGCACTCGCCAGCTAAGGGGTCAGGGACAGGTCAGCAGGAAGAAAAGGCAGAGTGGTAGTAGGTACACTTCTTTTAAGAAGGGCGAAAAGCGAACTATGCATTTTGCAGATTTCCCCAGAAACCCTGTATTTGGTGCATTTAACAATCCAGAATGACTTGTACCATATCACGTACGTTGTCCTGTGGCATATGCGGCATTTTCCCAAACAAGTATTTCTGTACATTGTGTTTACCTGAACTCTTACTCTTGTCTTGACTAGAACATGACTATTTCTTACTGTAACTCTCCGCAGGGTTAAGAATTGTGCCCCAAGTAGTGGTGGGCTCTGAGGGGCAGCCGCCAGCTACAGACTCTGCCAGCGGGGGGTGGCAGCTTGCCCGTGGGCCAGTGACTTCGGCTACTGTCTACACCTAACACCTGAGGACCTGAGGGATTTAGCCCCTCTGCCTTGCACCAGCCTGGACAGCATCTCCTTGGAGGTTCAGCCATCACGGAAGGAGCGTCTCTGTGAGTTCATCTTCTCTCTAGCATCTCCTTAGTGATCCCAAGTCCTGTCTACTTGTGGCTTTAGCGCCTGTTGTCCCAGCTGCTCTGCTCTACACATCAATGATGTCGACTCCTTTCAGGAGGAGCCCGTCTCCTCTCTGCAGTACGCCTGCTGCCTCAGCTTCCAGAGTTTCACCCGTGACGATGGCTCCTCCCACCTGCATCACACAGAGGGGAGTGTCTGTGCGTCAGTGCACCGCTGCGGACCTAAGGGTCACAGTCCTTCATTTCTCCCGAGAAGCTGTTTCCGAGAGGAAAAAACTTAAAAATTATGAATCAACTAGAGATGTCTGGGTGGCTCAGTCCTTAGGCTCGGGTCATGATCCCCGGATCCCAGGATCAAGACCCGCATCGGGCTCCCTGCTCAGCGGGGAGCCTGTTTCTCCCTGTCCCCCTGCTTGTGTTCCCTCTCTCGCTGCCTCTGTCAGATAAATAAAATGTTTTTTAAAAATTAAAAAACATTTCAATGTTTTTTAATGTGTCTGGGTGGCTCAATCGGTTAAAACATCTGCCTTCGGCTCAGGGTCCACCCCCAGTCCTGGGATGGAGCCCCCACATCGGGCTCTCTGCTCATTGGGGGGCCTGCTTCCTCCTCTCTCTCTCTCTGCCTGTTTGTGATCTCTGTCAGATAAATAAAATCTTTAAAATATTATGAAAAAAAAATTATGAATAAGGGAGCCTGGGTGGCTCAGTGGGTTGGGCTTCTGCTTTCGGCTCAGGTCATGATCTCGGGGTCCTGGGATCAAGCCCCGCATCGGGCTCCCTGCTCAGCGGGGAGTCTGCTTCCCCGTCTCTCTCTGCCTGCCTCTCTGCCTACTTGTGATCACTGTCAAATAAATAAAAATCTTTAAAAAAATTATGAATAAACAGATTCATTACAGTATATGAAAATGGATACTAGACACTTTTGCAATCAGGAGTAAAAAATAAAAAAGCCCTCAAATATAGGAATGGAAATTTCAGATAATAAAAAAGCAATTTGAATGTGATAATTTTAGGTTTTAAAAATATGTACCAAGGAACTGTCTTTTGAGTAACACAGTGGCTATGAGGTCTGGGCTCTGAGTGCAGAGCTCCCCTGCAACCCACACAGGGTCTGGAGGCCCCAGACATCCCACGATCTCCGGGGCATACGGTCTGTAAATCATAAGGCTAGGTTTTGAGGCAAAGATCCATTTCTGAGTTGAATTTTCACTTAGGACATTCCTTCTGATCTGGAATAAAGTTCAGACGCCAGCTGAAGCGTTTTCTGAGTTCACATCATTTCTCCCTAATTCCTCCTTAGGCGGTTTCCTTTGTTCACACAAAACAAGTGGTTGCACACACGCAGGGTTTCCAGCCGTCTTACACGGCGACGCTCGACGGCCATTCTTCATCCACACAACACTGCGGTGGTCTAACAATAGTGCAAATAACCCAAACGTTCGCGCAGCAGTTGGAGCAACTGTTGTCTTTAGAAAAGGCATGTCCTCTTGGGAGCGCGAACTTTACTCGGAGGCGGGAACGTGCTGCTGCGGCCCGAGCCTCACGCTCTCCCGCCAGCGCGGGCACCGACGGCGCCCGGGCCCGCACCCACGAGGGCCGCGCGACAGGCTCCCTCCCGCTCCTCCGCCCGGGGCGGAGCCCTCGGCAGCCCGTCCCGCGCGCGGGGGGCGCCCCCGGGGGGCTCAGGGCTTCGCGTGCACCTTCTGGTGCTGGATCAGGTGGCCGTGCTGGTTGAAGGCGCGGCCGCACTCGGCGCACTCGTAGGGCCGCTCGCCCGTGTGGATGCGCTGGTGCTGGATGAGCACCGAGTACTGGCTGAAGGCCTTGCCGCAGCGGCTGCACTCGTAGGGCCGCTCGCCCGTGTGCGTCCGCAGGTGCACGATCAGCGTGGCCTTGAGGCTGAAGGCCTTGCCGCACTGCGCGCAGCGGAACGGCCGCTCGCCCGTGTGGATGCGCTCGTGCTGCACCAGCGAGCGCCGCGCGCTGAACGCGTGCCCGCACTCGCCGCACACGTACGGCTTCTCGCCCGTGTGCACGCGCTGGTGCTGCGTCAGGTGCGAGTGCTGCACGAAGGCCTTGCCGCACGCGTAGCAGCCGTACGGCTTCTCCTCCGTGTGGATGCGCTCGTGGTTCATGAGCGTCGAGCGGTGGCTGAAGGCCTTGCCGCACTCGCCGCACTCGTACGGCTTCTCGCCCGTGTGCACGTTGTGGTGCTGGATGAGCACCGAGCGGTCGCTGAAGGCGCGGCCGCACTCGCTGCACGTGTAGGGCTTCTCGCCCGTGTGCACGCGCTGGTGCTGCAGGAGCGTGCGCTTGACGCTGAAGGCGCGGCCGCACTGCGCGCACTCGTGCGGCTTCTCGCCCGTGTGCACGCGCTGGTGGCTGCGCAGCACCGTGCTGTGGTTGAAGGCCTTGCCGCACAGCGCGCACACGTACGGCCGCTCGCCCGTGTGGATGCGCTGGTGCTGGATGAGGTGCGAGAGCTGCGTGAACGCCTTCCCGCACTCCAGACACTCGTGCGGCTTCTCGCCCGTGTGGATCTTGTGGTGCTGCGCCAGGTCCGAGCTCACGCGGAAGGCCTTGCCGCACTCGTTGCACTCGTAGGGCTTCTCGCCCGTGTGGATTCTGCGGTGCTTGCTGAGGACGGAGCTCTGGCTGAAGGCCTTGCCGCACACGCCGCACACGTAGGGCTTCTCCCCGGTGTGGGTTCGCTGGTGCTGCAGCAGATGGGAGCTGCGGCCGAAGCACTTCCCGCACTCGGTGCACTTGTAGGGTCTCTCCCCGCCGGGGACAGCCTGCTGCGCGGGGGCAGGCCCACCGCGGCTGGGGACCCGAGCTCCAGGAGGGCCGCCGGGGCTTGGGCTCACAGGGCGGCTCTGCTCGGCTTTGCACGGTCCGTGATCGGGCTGGCTTGAGGGTGCCCCCCCCAGGACCGCGGATCCTTCCTCGGAAAGAAACGGCTTCAGACTCAAATCCCTCTTCGGGTTCTCTCCCTTGTTCTCATGCTCTGAAACAACAAACCCAAAGTAAAAGTTAACTGCCCACCTACTCAAAACAGCAGAGCGCACGTCCCCAGAGGTGGCCCCCAGGCTGCCGTCCCTGAATGCACACGCCCTGTGAGCTGCCGTCGGGGAGAAAACTCACAACTGTGTCCAGTAACTAGAAACGTGCCCAGGCAGACAGGGCAGTCGGAGAGGTGTGAAAGGGCACGAGGCTCACAGCGGCAGGTGACAGGCCACTACTGCCCGAGTCCCACTCTCCCTGTCATCTCTGTTTTCTAAGATTTCCTGTATTTGAGAGAGATCAAGCGGGGAGACGGACAGAGGCAGACTCCCTGCTGAGCACGGAGCCCGATGCGGGACTCGTGATGGAGCACGGAGCCCGATGCGGGACTCGTGACTGCAGCGGGAGGCAAATGCTTAACCCACCGAGCCACTCAGGAGCCGCACCCTGGAGTCTTGACATGCAGAGCTTCCAGAAGCCGTCATCAAACCGGAACCCCACCCAGGACCACAGAATAGACAGCGGGCAGACAGCGACAGGAGGGCAGGTGGAGCTGGGAGACGAGCGTGTCCAACACACACAGGGCCCTAGGACTCGTGCGTGGGCAAGTGGGACCTCCTCTCCGCAGAGAATGCACCGGGAAGCCCGAGGAGACACACAATGGGAGACGTGCCACAGCTCGGCTGGAATGTGGCCTGCAGAGCAGCAGTGAGCACTGCAGAGATGTTTTTCGTGTCAGGTTGGGTACTCTCTACGGTGCGAGTGGGGGAGGACAGGGTGGCTTCCAAATTTCCCCCCCCTTTGGGGAGAGCTCTACGCCCAGTATGGGACTTGAACTCATGACCCTGAGATCAAAACCTGTGTACTCTAGCGTCTGAGCCAGCCAGGCATCCCTGAGAACAAGTGTTTCACATCTTGGAGACCAAGCCATTGAGAGGACAGGATGCCGGTCAGGGAAGGACCAAGACTTCACAAGGGACCTCAGGGCTTTGTGGGAGGACAAGACTGTGCTCAAGGAGTGGTCCTTACCAACGACCCCCAACAGGTGGCGCCGATACCATGTCAGGGCCAGAAGCAAGAGCCTGACTGCTGGCCCAGGGCGAGGCCTCCTGTGGGCCCTGCAGCCTAGGAGGCCACCTCCAAACACCCAGCTGCCACCCCCGGCTTCCCAAAGACCTCGGCCAGGAACAGCATTAAAAACGGGTGCACTTGGGGCACCCGGGTGGCTCAGTGGGTTAAGCCGCTGCCTTCGGCTCAGGTCATGATCTCAGGGTCCTGGGATTGAGTCCCACATCGGGCTCTCTGCTCAGCGGGGAGCCTGCTTCCTCCTCTCTCTCTGCCTGCCTCGCTGCCTACTTGTGATCTTTGTCTGTCAAATAAATAAATAAAATCTTTAAAAAAAAAACAAACCACAAAAAAACGGGTGCACTGGAGGGTCATTCTGGAACGAGAAGCCCCCGGGCAGAGGACGGCTGAGAATTCTCGCAGACGCACTCAGGGTCTACGACAGGCGTCGAGGGGCCTGCAGCCCTGAGGGCAACGTAGAGGCTGACCCAGCCATCTCGAGACGACGAGCTAGGACGGCGCCCAAATGGGCACACACGTGGCGTGCTCTTCGCTCCCCCTTCTCTCCAGAACTCACTTCCCTGGTTCAGAGGGCAGACCTGGGCATTCCCAGCTCAGAGAGCTCTGCTGTACTGTAATACAGCTCGCTCTGTATTGCGCTCTGCTCCCTCGTGCTCAGAGGCCGTTCCCAGAACAGCCGCCTGTGGTGGTCCTTCGCCTCCATCTGGTGGCAAGTATGTCTCGTTCTGTGGTTCTTTATTAGAAAGCGGAACAGAACCCAGTTGTTTTCCAACAGTGTCCTATCTAGACTAGCAAGTTCCCCACACCTTGCTGGTCACAGCATACTGAGATACAAGCTTCACTCTTTAATTAGTTCATGACTTGGTCCGGGAAGACAACTGTTACATAATGCGCCGTAAGGGAGTTCTGGCTGGGGCTTGGAGAAAGATTTGGGCCAAGGTGGTCAATAAATAAAATATGCTTGTTTTGATCTGTGTTGCCTTTTGGCGGCGAGGTTACCTTGGCGGGGGCAGGAAGACCTACCAAATGTTAATGCTTCTTGCAGAAGTCAGTGGCAGCCAGATGGAAGCAGACCCTCAGCAGAGGGTCATCTGAGAAGAGGCAGGAGAACAGAGTTGGAGACTTCCCTGAGCTAAGGGCTCCTGTAGAGGCTGGAGTCCCACTCCGGGCTTGACGAACGGGCTCTCCGCACCCACCCCGAGATTCAGCTGCACTCTAGACACGGACAAGGACCCCTCCATCTCCCAGTGCTCTCCAGGCTCAGGTGGGGGCTCTGCTCACCTCGCCATCTAGATGGCCCACCCGCACATCCGTGTCAGGGGTCCAACAGAGAACTTGGCTCCTTCCTCCCAGAATAGGCTCCTACTTCTCCTGGCTGGTGGGCTTCAGGATCCACATCTCTTTTTTGATTCCTTATCTTTCTTTTTCCCCATCAGTGTTCAAACCCCTAGTTCCTACGGTCAGACCAGCATGTGACAGCTTAACTTTTTTTTTTTTTTTTAAACCTTTTAATTTTGGAGAGAGAGGGAGAGAGAGTCACAAGCAGACTCCATGCTGACATGGAGCTTACTGTCATGTCCGTCCTGCCCAGCCCTGCCTGCTCATCAGTGACACGGGATGACTCCTCACCATGACCGACAAAAGCGCACAGTCTGATACAGAAAGTCAAGTGGAAACACTGACCAATCCAGTTACATTTCCCATGTCCCTTTTACTGTTAGTATCACTACTATTATACACGATGGAAAGCAGTGTTACTATACTAATTATTAGTTACATATTAACTGGAATGCCCCAGGAGGAAGAAAGCCGGGAAGAGTATCACTGCCTCCCTAACAGCAAGAGAAAGTCAGGTAACCTACAAAATCGTAACTTTCTTGAATCTGTCACAGAGCCGAGGTCATGATGGCAACCAAGTGACCTGAACCTAAGGAGAGACAGGTGTCTGCACGGGCAGACAACTGCGCTGAGGTGCCCGGATGAGAGGTAAAAGATGGAAGACAGGCCACCACCCCAGCAAGGAAGCAGCCCCTAGCTAAAACAGTGAATTTCCAAAGAACCACAGATGCAGGGCTCCTGACTATGGGCTTCTCCCCTGAGGGCAGGTCCAGAGGATGCCGCCTGTGGACCCACCTGAACCCTCCTCCTCCGCAAAGCAAATGCTGCCAAGTCTCTGCGCGAGAGAAAACAAACTTCTCATTTTAGGGCACAGATAAAAATTCCAATGGCTGGGGAGGGCAATCAAAATGATGCTCTACTCCTGAGGGAGAGGCAGGAAAATGATCATGAGCCCAGCAGGGAGAAGTCCGCTTCAACTAAGGGAAGGGCTGCGACCCAGGAACACAACAGTGGCGCACCCTCTCGTCTGCCCCAGCCTCTGGCCCAAAGGCCAGCAAGCCCCCGAGTAACCAGCCACTGCGTACTACTGCCTGGGTGGGGGTGGGAGCACGAAGAAAACCTGCTCTCGTGGGCACACCTGGGAGACAGGGGTCTCCCAGGAACCTCTGTGGTGTGATGAAGGCCACTCTGGGAAGAACAGAGCCCAGCCCGAGCCCTGACTAGACTCAGGCTGTCACACTACCAGCCCAGCAGGTCAGGTTGTTTGCAGAGACGGCTCACCTTGATGTCTACTGTCCTGACAGCTGACACTTGATAAAAAGTTACGAGACACCCAAGAGAAAGAAGACACACACACAGACTCCGAGACCAAGTGATCGACGGAACTAGAATTAGAGGTGGCCCGTTTGCTGGAACAATGTGAATGACCAGGTCGGGGGTTTCCGCAGACAGACACTGCGGGAGTCCAGCCGCAAATGCCCGATGTTGAAAAACACAGCCACACAAGGACGCCTCTACTGTGCTCATCAGTGGACCCAAGCCAGTGAGCTTGAAAATGGGCCAACAGAAATGATCCAAGAAGAAACAGAGGGCTGTTTAAATGGATTAAATGTTGTGTCCCCCACCACCAATTTACAGGTTGAAGCCCTAAGACCCCATGTGATACCTGGTTGGGCCTTTGGGAGGTGATCAGGGTTAGAGATCACAAGGACGGGACCCCCATGATGGGGTTAGTGCCGAAAAAGAGACACCAGGGAGTTTACTCACTTCCCACCTCCCCTGCCCCAGGCCTGCACAGGCCCAGAAAGGGGCCGTATGGGCACCAGAAAGCTGCTGCCTGCCGGCCAGGAAGAAAGCCCTCAGCAAAACCTGACTGCGGTTTGTCTCAGACTTCCAGCCTCCAGAGCTGGGAGAGTAAGATTTCTGATGTTTAGTCACTCTGTCAAAGACCTTTTGTTGCGGCCGGAGCAGACCCAACCAGTGCACGAAGTCTTAACCTACTGTGAAATGGCGTGAACTTCGTCTGAAGGTACTTGGTGGCTAGAGACGTGTATGTAAGCCCTAGAGCGGCCACGAAACATCGCGGTTCGGGACCTCTTCCTTCTCCTTTAAAAAAAATTGTTACTTTTCATGGTTCTATTTGATCTCCTTTCTTGGCTTCTTAGTTATAATACTTCTTTTGATTATGATGTAGTTCGGGGTAATTTTATCATGTAGAGGTGTAGAGTCCTAGATCTGAGTTTATACTTTTCATCAAATTTGGAAAAATTTCAACCATCATTTCTTAGAATACTTTCTCTAACCCCCTCTCCCTGTTTTGTTGGCGTCAGCTATACAGTAGGCCATTTCAGACTGCCCCCCAGATCACGAACACCCTGTAGACTTTTTTTTCTTCTGTTTCAGGACTTTCTAAATGACTTTGTTTTCACTAATCTTTTTTTTTTTTAAGATTTTATTTATTTGTCAGAGAGCAAGTGAGCGAGCACGGGAAGGGGGAGGGGAGAGGGAGAAGCAGATTCCCCAACGAGCAGGGAGCCTGACGCGGAACTCGATCCCAGGACTCTGGGATCCTGACCTGAGCTGAAGACACCCAACAGACTGAGCCCCCCAGCTGTTCCTCACTAATCTTTTCTTATGCAATGTCTAATCTGCCACTAATTTGACCCACTGAACTCTTCATCTCACTGTTTTCATCTTTAGAAATCAGAAATGGGTCTTTCACAAATCTTCCATGCTCCTACTTAATATGCTCAGTATTCCCTCTAGACCTTGAACACATGGAATAAATTCTTTGTTTGAATAGCCTTGTCTTCTATCACTGATGTCATTTTTGGTCAGTTTAATAGGACTTTTTTTTCCTTCTAATTATGGTTGTATGTGTGTGTGTGCTTTAAGATTTTATTTACTGGGGCGCCTGGGTGGCTCAGTGGGTTAAAGCCTCTGCCTTCGGCTCGGGTCATGATCTCAGGGTCCTGGGATGGAGCCCCGCATAGGGCTCTCTGCTCAGCAGGGAGACTGCTTCCTCCTCTCTCTCTGCCTGCCTCTGCCTGCCTGTGATCTCTGTCTGTTAAATAAATAAATAAAATCTTTTAAAATTTATTTATTTATTTGACACAGAGAGAGAGAGAGATCACAAGTAGGCAGAGAGGCAGGCAGAGAGAGGAGGAAGCAGGCTCCCTGCCGAGCAGAGAGCCCGATGCGTGGCTCCATCCCAGGACCCTGAGATCATGACCCGAGCCGAAGGCAGAGGCTTAACCCACGGAGCCCCCCAGGCGCCCCTGGTTGTGTTTTCTTCCTTCTTTAGATGTCTGGTTGATGTCAGATGTTACAAATTTTACCTTGTTTGATGCTGGATATATTTTTTAGAATTCTTTTTTTTTTAAAGATTTTATTTATTTATTTGTCAGAGAGAGAGAGAGAGCGAGCACAGGCAGACAGAGTGGCAGGCAGAGGCAGAGGGAGAAGCAGGCTCCCTGCCAATCAAGGAGCCTGATGTGGGACTCGATCCCAGGACCCTGGGATCATGACCTGAGCCGAAGGCAGCTGCTTAACCAACTGAGCCACCCAGGCGTCCCTGGACTATATTTTTTAAACGATTTTATTTATTTATCTGGCAGAGAAGAGAGAGCAAGCACAAGTAGGAGTGGCAGAGGGAGAGGGAGAAGCAGGCTCCCCGCTGAGCACAGAGCCCGATGTGTGGCTCCATCCCAGGACCCTGAGATCGGGACCTGAGCCAAAAGCAGACATTTAATGACTGAGCCACGCAGGTGCCCTGGTGCTAGAGATGATATACACACACAGATTTTTTTTTTTGGACAGAGAGAGATCACAAGCAGGCAGAGAGAGGGGGGCAGGGGAAGCAGGCTCCCCACCAAGCAGAGAGCTCGATCCCAGGACCCTGAGACCATGACCCAAGCCAAAGGCAGAGGCTCAACCCACTGAGCTACTCAGGCGCCCCTATTTCTTGAGCTTAGGGAGCCTGGATGGGGCTGTTGTTTAAGCGTCTGACTCTTGGTTTTGGCTCAGATCATGATCTCTGGGTCGTGAGATCGAGTCCCACGTTGGGCTCTCTGCTCAGTACGGAGTCTGCTTCAGTTTCTCTCTCCCTGCTCTTCCTCTCTCTAATAATTATTTTTTAAAAAGATTTTATTTACTTCACAGAGAGACAGAACACAAGCAGGGGAGCAGCAGAGGGATAGGGAGAAGCAGGCTTCCTGCTGAGCAGGGAGCTCAATGTGGGGCTCGATCCCAGCACCCTGGGATCATGACCTGAGCCGAAAGCAGACGCTTAACAACTGAGCCACCCAGGCGCCCCTAAAGTAAATAAATATTTAAAAAAAAAAAAAAAAAAAAAAAAAAAAAGGGACGCCTGGGTGGCTCAGTTGGTTGGACTGCCTTCGGCTCAGGTCATGATCCCAGAGTTCTGGAATCGAGTCCCCCATCAGGCTCCCAGCTCCACGGGGAGTCTGTTTCTCTCTCTGACCTTCTCCTCGCTCATGTTCTCTCTCAAATAAATAAATAAAATCTTTAAAAAAAAAAGAAAAGAAAAAATATTCTAGAGCTCAAGTATCCTTGGTTAAATTGCATCTGGTCCTTGCCTTGCACCTTTGAAGGATCAGACCAGAGTAGTGCTCAGGGTGCTTCCCCCACTAGTGAGCTCTCTGATGACCCCATGAGCTACAGGTTTCCTGCTCTCGCTATTGGGAGCAGACAGCATTCCCAGCCTTGTGTGAGCGCTGGACACTCTAAGTACTAGCCTATAGTTCTCTAGTCCTATAGCGCAGGGAGTTCTCTGCTCAGTGTATCACAAGGCTGAAATAAAGCGTTAGTCTGAATTCTTGTGTGGAGGCTCAGGCAATAAATGTACTTCAAAGCTCATTCTTACTGTTGTCAAAATTTAGCCCCTTGTAGCTATGGGACTAAGGTGACTGTTTCTTTGCCACTCTCGGCTCCTAACTGCTAAGTGCATTCCCTGCCATGTGGCCGTTTCACCTTCGAGGCGGCAATGATGCATCAAATCCTCCTCATTCCTGAGTCTGACTTCTGTCTCTGACCTCCGGACCCATATTTAAAGGGCTCTCCATTACTTAAAAGCAAAAGCTTAATATAACATAATCATAGGAGTAAAAGCCGCTTTCACAAACCTGGGGATAATGCACACAGGGCATGGACACCATGGGGCAGGGATCTGGGAGGTTCTGTGTGCCAAGAAAGAGTGTTCTGGTCTCTCTTCCTCTTCTTCCTTTTTTTTTTTTAAATTTTTTCCTTTTTATTTATTTGATAGAGAGATCACAAATAGGCAGAGAGGCAGGCAGAGAGAGAGAGGAAGCAGGCTCCCCGCTGAGCAGAGAGCCCGATGCGGGGCTCGATCCCAGGACCCTGAGACCATGACCTGAGCCGAAGGCAGAGGCTTCAACCCACTGAGCCACCCAGGCGCCCCTCTTCCTCTTCTTATGAAGACACCCTAACAAATCCAGGCCCTAGCCGTGTGATCTCACTCAACCTTAATTACTTCTATCAAGGGTTTGCCAGCAATACATTCACACTGGGGTTTTGAGCTCCAACAGAGGAATGGGAAAGGGGCACAAACGTTCATTCTATTCTGAAGACCATCTTAAATCCTGACTACTGTAGCTGCTACTCCTTCTAAAGAGGGGGCTCTTTCCTGGCACTGGACTGTTTCCATGCTAGTGCCAATACTCGAGGGGTCTTCCTACCGATCTCCAGAGTTCTCTTTGTCAGATGGACGCTTCTGTGGGACTCCTAGCCTCCCTGGTGTCTCTGGTCTCCTGACTATGTGTTCTCAAGTCTGGGAGACCACTGGCCTCTCCCGGTTTCCTCTCCCCACATGGTGATCTTCTCCAAGCTTTATGCTTAGAGCAGTTGTAGGGATCAGCCCTTTGTTTCCTGTCTCTCGGGGATTAATTTCCTTCACTGACTGACATCCACTGAGAGAAAGATGCCCAACACCGTGAGAGCTGTGGTTTCATAGATCTTGTTGTTTTTAGGTTGTTTCAGTTGAGGGGGTAACTCCCATCTCAGTTTACTCTCATCTTGGCTAAAGTAGAAGCCTTTGTGTTTTTGTTTTTTTTTAAATAGCTTTATCTTAGAAATTTGTATCTCTAACCAATAACTTAATTAGGCATATTTATGAGATTTTTATAATATCATAGTACCTGGTGTTCAATTTGTTTTCCTCTCCCAACACTATGTTCCTGATTCATCACATTGTTCCAAAGTAGTTATTAAACCATTTTCACCATGATTTTTTTTTTAATTAAAACACCAAAATTTATTCATGTATCTATTTTACTGCTGGTGGACATTTGGGTCACTCCCAATTTTGCACGCCTCTACGAAGACTCTTATGTATGTTTCTTGGTGCTCACATACAAACAGCCTCGCTGTGCACACCAGAGCGGAGCACTGGCACAGGGACCTGTATTTTCACCTTCATTAGAGAATGCCAAACGGGTTTCTAAAGGAAGTGTGCACAACATTTACACCCTCATTAGCTGCCTTACGGCTTCACCCAAACTCGACAGCCCCCCTTTTACCATTTCCCCCACGTTTTTCATTCTGAAGGTGTGACATGGTGAATCAGAATGGTTTTGATTTCCATTTTATTGATGAATAATGAGGCCGAGCATGTTCTCACATTTACTGGCCCTTTGGTTTTCCTCCTCTATCAGAACCTGTTCAAGTTGTGTGCCCGCTTTTATTACCGGATTATTTCTGTATTTTTTATTCCCTTCAGAACAATTATTGGGTGTATATAGTTACCAGTTACAAAATGGTAACACTAATAGGTTCTTCATTTAAAAAATCTGAGTTTACTGTCCTCTATCTGATAACATTTTGTATACATCTTTTTATTTTTAATTTATTGTTATTTATTTATTTAAAAGATTTTACTTATTTATTTTACAAAGAGAGAGACAGACACAGTGAGAGAGGGAACACAAGCAGGGGGAGTGGGAGAGGGAGAAGAAGGCTTCCTGTGGAGCAGGGAGCCTGATGTGGGGTTTGATCCCAGGACCCTGCGATCATGACCTGAACTGAAGGCAGAGGTTAATGACTGAGCCACCCAAGGGCCCAATATACATCTTACTTTTAAAAGGTTATACTATGTGTTTTTTAAACAGGGAAACACGGTTTAGTTGCTTTTTGACTTCTAAAGTCTCATTATCAAAACATAAAGCTAGTAAGCCCATTTGCACTGAAAAGTACCGTTTCTACCGTCTGAAGTTTCCTGAATAGGTAGTTTCTTCCCTGACGCCAAAGTAACAAGATGAGCAAGATGACCTTAAAAAGTTAAAAAGTAACTGTACGGGAGGTCACTCACTCAATGTTCCGTGTCCTCACACCCACGCATGACCAAACTTTCCTGCTCACAGACAGACTCAGGCTGCTGTCGGTGCGAGGCCGCCCTGTGCCCGCGTGGTGCGGGAGCCTAAGCAGAGCCCTCACGTTCAGAATGGTGGCTTCAGATTTGAGCACAGACTAGGGAAGAGTGTTTTACATGTGACAAGACAAAGGGAGAAAAACAATTGCACTGAAACAGATTTTTAATTTAGAAAACCCCTCCCCAAAGTCAGAACACACTCTGGTGAATCCTGAGCACTAATACCTGCAGGGACTGTACGGGTTAGAACGACGAGACACACACCTACCCCATGGACAGGGTGAACTGTCTTGTCGCGGACAAGCTGTCGTGTGCTCACGCCTGTAGCTGTCTGCAAAAGGAAAAGAGAGCTGAAGGGTTAGTAGGAACTTGCCATCTGCCGTTACAACCTAAGTGCAATTCACTGCGTTAAGCCTCTGCCAGAAGAGGCGGGACGTTACTCTGCTGTTTATCCCCTGCCAGTGCCCACAGCCACTGGGAACTGACTAACCCCGAGGGAAGGAGGGCCAGCTCATTTCACTCACCTGACCGGCCGCTCCCCAGGCCCCGAGTCTCCTCAGCCCCGTGCCCGTCCAGGACCCATGGCTCTTCGCCTCGCTCCAGCTGAGAGATCACACTGGGCTTCGATCCGGGAAGTCCTGCTCACGGGAGGGAAGGCCTTTTGTCAACGCAGTATCTGTGACCACCCGCACCCCACCCTACCCGAGTGACCTGCAGGCATGACAGATGGGACTGCCATTCCTCTAGAGCCCCCACCACAGGGCCCCCACCCCTGGCTGAGCACACAGACACAGAAGAGGCCTGCTGAGGGGCCATACCTAGCGATACCACGTTCCCATAGGTCTCCATCATCACGTGTCGGTAGAGGCCCCGCTGAGCAGGGCCCAGGCGGTCCCATTCCTCCTGGGAGAGGAGCACGGCCACATCCTCAAAGGTCACCTTGGCCTGGAATGACAGGGGCTGCTGCAGGTTGGACTAAGTCTCCACATCCGAGATGGAGTGGATGCAAGTGGAGATGCCCTTGGTAGGGGAAACATATGTGAACAGCCTGGCGGGGGAGGGTGGGCGATGGGGGAGTGTAACAGGAAGAGGCCACGGGGTTCAGACGCAGGGACACTTAGGCAACCACCTGGAGCCCTGGGCATAGCAGGGCTGGGAGGGAACCCAGAGGTGCTGCACAGGCCTCGAGGGCAGCTCACCTGGGGTCCTGCTGGCGGCGGCAGGAGCCTGGCCGCTGCCATGGCTGGATCGCCCGAGGTTTCCGAGGAAGATGGAGGTCAGAGGAGCCTGTGGGGCTGAGGAAAAGGGAGTACATGAGGGGCCCAGCCTTGCCTTCACAGACCCTAGCGCTGGGAGGCCAACCCCCAAACCCCCGCCACTTCTTACTCCACAATTCAGGAACAATGATCCCTGGACTCTGTGAGCCCCGCAAAAATCCTGCCTGAGATGCCTGGGGACACCTGTGCACCCTGGGAACCAGGTAGGCCCCACCGCAACCCGGCCAGGACTCAACAAGAAACACCCACGGGAACACCAGTCAGGACCTCCCCAGTGAGTGCTGGACACAGGTATAGCTGACCCGAGGAGGCACTTGGCTTTTTTTTTTAAAAGACTTTATTTATTTGAGAAAGAGAGAGTGAGAGCGCGCACAAGCAGGGGGAAGGGCAGAGCAAAAGAATCTTTAAGGAGACTCCCCACTGGGTGTGAAGCCCAACACAAGGCCTGATCTCATGACCGAGTCAACACCAAGAGTCAGACACTCAACAGGATGAGCCCTCCGAGCGCTCCTCCCCCTCCTCGTCCACACCCTCCCTCCTCCACCCTCCAAGCACGTTCAGAACGTGGCCCTGCTGCAGCAGGGCTGTTCCCCTGTGCACCCTCAACCCCACTGTGGGAACAGTGGCTGTTGCTGGCCTGAACCCCTTCCTGGCTCCTTCACAGCTGCTTCGAGGCTGGTCAGAACCCCTGCCTGGGCTTCCCTTCAGCTAGGGAGGCTCCTGACCTTTGGCCGGTTCTTGGCACATAACCCTCTCATCGAGGGCCTTCCTGATCCCCAAACCTTGAAGGCCTGTCTCCCGGTCCTGATTCTCCCTTTGTGTCCCAGAGCGGCCAGCAACCCAGTATTTGCTGATTAAGTGAATGAAATAAGAGCTATGAACCCATACTTCACTCTCTTTCTCAGGAAAGCCACCTGGCATAATGGAGACGAGTCGGATAGACCATTTCAGAGTGGGCACGCCCCTGGGATGGACACAGACCCAAGGATGGTGCCACTGCCAAGCCACAGTCCTTCCACACACAGGTCACACACCCCCTGAGAAGGACTTAAGCTGGGGGAGACAGCCAGTAGATGAATGAGACCATGGGACGCAGAGAGCATGTCCATAATGTCCTCCTTCAGAAAGAATGCCTCCAGGGTCAAGAAGTGTGAGTGCTTTGTCCTCACCTATAAAACAGGGAGACCACACCCTTCCTCCGCAGGCCTCAAGAGGCAGCAAGGTGCGAAGTCAGATGCTGCTGGGCTCGTTCAATTAAATTAACTCAAAAACCTAGGCTGTCAATCTGAGTGAGGCATGGAGGCCGGTGTACAAGGCAAAGCGCAAGATTCCCGGCGGGGCGTGGGGGGGGGGTGGAGGGGACAGTCCTAGAAAAGCACTGAAACAAAGGCTCTCTACCCAGGACGACCTTCACACGTTACCATGCAGGAGCACACACACTAGTATACTTGCTACTTTGGTTGAAGATCTGCGTCCTTCCAATGTGCACATGGTGAAACCCTAACGTCCAGCGGGGTCGTGTTAGGAGGTGAGGCCACTGGGAAATGCTTAGGTCATGAGGCCGGAGCCCTCGCAATGGATCAGTCCAAGAACCTCACAGAGCTTCCTCACTCCTTCCACCATGTGGGGCGCGGCAAGAAGTCTGCAACCCGAAAAGGTCCTCCCCGACCACGGAGGCACCCTGCAGCCTGCAGCACTTGAGAACCGTCTGTTTTATAGGTTACTTCGTCTACAGTATTTTACTAGAGCAGCCCAAAGGAACTAAGACATATTCCTGTATCAGATAAAGAAAAAGAACAAATACAAGAAGTGGTACCGACTAGTTTTGAACAAGTCTGTGACTGCACACAAAGATGCGCAAAACACTGTGGCCCCCAAAGCTGACAGCCGTCGGGCAGGTGAACAGAGCCATCCAGGGCCCAGAACTGGCACTTCCTGAGCTGCCCTCTCTTCCACCCTGACCCCCGTGATTCCGATGCCCACACCTCCAGGCTTTGCTCTGCGAAAAAACACAGGAGTTGTTGGTTTGTTTTTTAAACAAGGGAATGGAGGGGCAGGGGCGTGGGGGCGGGGTGGGGAGATTCTTGGGCAGGCGCCACACTCAGCACGGAGCCCAATGTGAGGCTTGATCTCACAACCTGAGGTCATGGCCCGAGGCAAAATCAACAGTCAGAAACAACGGATGGAGCCACCCAGGTGCCCCAACACGGGAGCTGAGACAGGAAGGGAGATTAGGTGGGCATGCCCAGTTCTGTTCAGACGGCCATGCCACCCCCAACACACGGCCAAGTACAAACGCACCCCTGGGGGGCCCTGCAGCAGTGCCCACCCGTCCATCAGCCAGTCATTCCTCAGATGCAGCAGTTTCATTTTTGGAAATGTCCTCAGAGAGCAGGGAGTAACCCCAACAAAACCAGAACAGATCCGTGTTCTCAGCAGCACTGGACGCTTCGTGGGAAAGAAGCCAGACTGCAGAGAAATTCTGTGCCAAGCAGGCCCCGGCTGTCCTGACGGTGGAGCAGCCAGCAACTAAGGAAGGGACCGTGGAGGCGCAAAGAGCTTAGAACTTAAAGTTTTGAGGTTTATGATCACTTTGTTTGGTAAGCTAAGTTTTAGGAACTCGTTGCCCTTACTGAATTCCTCCTGGGCTTGATGGAGAAGAACAGGCACGCCTATCTTCCAAAGACGTTGCCCACAGTGACAGGCCAGGACAGGCGCACCCCCACTCCCTGGTCTGGGCCGGGCAGCTCCGAAGATCTTCCTCCTCTGTCCTCACCATCCTCACCTCACCTACGGGCTTTCCTGCTGGAGTGAGTCCCGTGCCCTCCACGGGGGACGCATCTTCAGGAGAGACCTCTCTGAGCCATGTGTGAACCCAGAGCAGAACCCTGCAATCTTCCACAGAAAACGATCATGCGCCCAGACCCATAGCTTCCTACACACCAGCAAGACCTGGGCAGAAAATACATAGGGAAAAAGATCCTGTTCAAAATGACACAAGAAACAAGCTTAAAATAAACTTATTTCTATAGAAATGAAATGTAAATTCTCACTGTATCCACAAAACCAAGGTGCCCCAAGAGCCAAGTGGGCCTGGATGAAAAGGGGTGACACAGGAACCGGGCAGAGCAGGGCCACATCCGTATACACAAACGGAGAACAGGAGGCACTTCAAACTGCTGACGAAACGGGGTTCAGTAAATGGGGCTAGGACGAGCTAATGCTTCAGGAAAAGTAGAACGGGCCTGTGCATGAAGTTCAGCAGATCTCCCAGAAGGTAGAGGAAGGCCAAAAGATAAAAAAAAAAAAAAAGGGTAGAAAAAAATTGATCATCTCCTATCAAATACTACACGTCTCATGAATCCGGGCAGGCTAACGAATGAAGAGCAGAAATTCTACATCACGTTTTATAGAAACACGTTTATATTATTTCAGGTGGGAAGGGCCTTTTAAGCAAAGCACCAAAAGCAGAAATATGGGGGCAGAGACTTCCAGATCTGCTGCATGAAAATCAAGACCTCATGCACATCCAAGCCACCAAATTCCAGAATGGACCCCAAATCACGCACGAATTTAAGGCACGACAAAGGTGGTTTTCCAAACCCATGGAAAGATGAATCTTTCAATAGGTGGTGTCAGCAGCAGCAGAGAAAACCACGACGCTGGATTCCTCTCACCCCGCACCAAATCAACTCCAGATGATCCACCATTGCACAAGAACCCGAGAAAACGGGGGTTTGTTTTAAAAATGAACCTGGCAAGGGGAAAGCCCTTTACGACAACAAAGCTCGAAAGCCTTCGGAGGCAACGCTCGACCACTAAGAAGCCGAAATCTCTCCGACAGCCCCCAAGCGAGCACACAGGCACCGGAGCCCCGCGTCGTCTGCGGAGTTTCGGCGCCCACGGAGCGGAGCAGGGACCGGCCGTACCGGGGGCCACGAAGCACCCGACGTTTCCACCGCACCCAGCCCCGGGGACGCAAACTCCGACACCCCGCGACCACCGGGCGGGGCGCGCGACCCAAGGCGCCACCCTCCCCGCGGCCGCCCCTCGGCCCCGCGCCCGACGCTCTCCCGCACGCTCGCGCTGCCCCCGACGCGCACCGTCTCGCCTCAAGGCCGGGAGAACCGACGACGCACCGGGGAAGCGCCGGCGACGAGGCCGGAGGAGGCTGGTCTCGGCCCCTCCGCAGCCCCGGGAAGCCGAGCGCGCGGACGAAGACGGAGAAGCTCCGCCCTGGGGCCCAGAGACCCCAGCGCCGCTCGGACGCGGAGCCACGGCCGGCCGCGAGGTGCGGAGGCGCTGCGGGCTTCTCAGCCGGCCCTGGACTCCGGGGGCCCCGCGACACGCGGCTCACGGACCGCCCTCCCGGCGCCCGGGCGCGTCCTCCCCCCGAGGCCCCGCCGCCGCCCTGCAGCGCCCGCGGGGTCCGCGGTCCGCGGGGGAGGGGCCCGGGAGCGTGGCGGGGGCGCGCGGGGGAGTCTGCAGAGTCCCGCGGCCTGCGGGGGAGCTCGGGGCGCGGCGGCGGCCGCGGGGTGAGGGCCGAGGGCCGCGGGGTGAGGCCGGCCGTCCGCGGGGAGGGGCTCGGGTCGGGGCCGCAGCGAGGGGCCCGGAAGCGTGGGGCGGGCGGTGCCGGGGGCGCGGCGGCGGCCGAGCGCTGCGGGTCAGGGGAGGCGCAGGCGGGCCCTGGGGTGTGGCGGCCGGCGGGGCGCCCGGGGCGCGCGGAGGCAGAGGAGGCCGCTCGCGTCCGCCGGCCACGGGACCCGCGCCCGCAGGGAAGCGCCCTGTCCGCGAGGACGACCCGGCTGCGGCCTCCGTGCGGGTGGGGGGGTCCCGACCTGCCGGTGCCCGCGCGAACCCCCCACTCACCTTCCACGCCGCAGCCTCACGCGCGAAGGGACGGGCGCCCGCAACGGACCCAGACAAAGGGGACGCCCCGCCTCGTCTGCGCACCCGCCAATCCCGGGGAGGCCCGCCTCCTTCGTCCCCGCCCACACCCCCGGGCCACCAGTCCTGGCGTGCGACAGCCCCCAGCGCCGCCCTCGGCCCCGCCTTCCCCGCCGGCGCCATTTTCCTGACGGACGGCTCTGCGGCGCGCTCCAGAGCCACCGAGAGCGGAGACCTCCCGCGCGCCTAGAGAGGCCACCCCGCGCCCGGCCCTTGCGCGCACCGCACTTCCGGCGGTCCTGCCGCGGCTTGGCTTGTCGCTGCTGCCGCGGGTTTCGGGTGTCCGTCCCCACCGGTGCCCCGACTGCCTCAAGCGGGTGCATTTCCCCCTGAAAGTGCCTTCTCGTTGCTGTGGCCCGGGACCCGGCTACGGCCTGGCGGCGGTCGCGTGTGGCACGGCGGGCCCGCTCCGCCGCCCGCACTGGCGGTGACGGCCTTTCGGGTGCGGTTGGAAGCCCGCGCCGGAGGGCGGTGAGCGGTCCGGCGGGGACACCCCGGGAGAGGAGCCTCCGCGGCGCGGACTGGAACGCCCGAGGCGCGCGGACGGGAGGGAGAGCGGGCCAGGTCGCCTCTCCTGATGCGCCCGGGGACCTCCGGGCTTGGGCGCCCGGGGACCTCCGACGGGGTGCGGGGGTGCGGGGGCGCCGCTCGCCTCCGGCCGCTTTTGAGCTGCTTAGGCTGGGAGCTCCCAGCGGTGCACGGCGCGCGAGAAGGCAGTTGAGCTCGTGTCCGTGTAACCGCGGAAGCCCTTGCTGACCCGTGGCTTCGCCCGTGTCCCTGCCGGGCTCCCTCCTTCCGCAGCCGCACGGAGCAGGTGCTTCGTCCAGCTCCAGGTCAGTCCGAGAGACAAGGGCCCTGCGAACGCAGCTGCAAAAGCACGACCACTCCTCCATGTGCACCATCACGCTGGACCGTCGCCAGGTACCCGTGTCCGGAGCCTCCTGTCCGTCGGGCCGTTTCTTCCTTTTAATCAGTTCGCACTGATGAGGGAGCAGAAGACGAGCCGAGGACAGGCAGAAGCGGACGCCCCACGAACTGCCCGCCGCCGTGGGATGTTCTCCCGGAAAAGCCGAGATCGCAGCCCGGCAAGGCTTTGACCTGCGAGCACAAAGCCTTTCTACCAACGACCTAGTTTCCAGATACAGTCAAATGTCCTTGAAGCAGGCAGAGCGTCAGGTTCCTCCAAGAAGCTGCCAACTCCCTTACTGTTCACGCCTCCCTAGAGGGGAAAACACCCTTCACTTGACAATGGCTAGGACTAGGGTATCCTGGGAGTCTTCTTTAACATGCAGAAATCCTTTGGAAACCTCCCTTTTCCATACCTCCCCCCAGTTCCCAAGGATGTCATCAGCCACACCTCACAAACCCAGAGCGGATCTTTCTGCCCGCAGGTCCTAGAACTACCTTTTTGCACCAGAGGCGTCTCAAGCGTTCTTCTTGGCCTTGACTCTGGGCTTCACCCCACCAAACTTCCCCTGTATTCCAAACCCCACCAAAACTAGCAATGCATAATGCATTTGGTGGACAGACTTACATTTTGTAGAATCTTATTTATTTTACAATTTTATTTTTTTAAAATTTTTATTTATTTATTTGACAGAGATCACAAGCAGGCAGAGAGGCAGACAGAGAGAAGGGGAAGCAGGCTCCCCGCAGAGCAGAGAGCCAGATGCAGGCCTCGATCCCAGGACCCTGGGACCATGACCTGAGCCGAAGGCAGAGGCTTTAACCCACTGAGCCACCCAGGCGCCCCTATTTTACAATTTTAAATGTACTGTAGTTAGCATGTGTTATTTTGGTTTCAGGTGCATGTAGAGTATGGTTGTGAACATTCCTATGCTGGGTGTTCTAGCGAGCCAACAATTCTTACCTTACTCAGTCCTCAAGATGCTTGCGCTCTCAGTCCCCTTCTCCTGTTTCACCAAACCCCTTCCCACCTACCTGTTTGTTTGCTGTAGTCAGTCAGCCTTTTAACTGGGCTTTTCTTTTCTTTTCTTTGTTTTGTTTCTTAAATTTCACATGCGTGAAATCACATGGTACCTTCTCTGATTGACCTATCCCATTCAGCGTTATACTGTGCAGATCCATCCATGTTGTTGCAAATGGCAAGATTTTATTCTTTTTTATGGTTGAGTAGTATCCCATTGTAAATATTCTTTATTCGTCAGTAGGTGGACACTTGGATGGCTTCCATATTCTAGCTATTGTAAAAAGTGCTGTAATGAGCGTAAGGGTTGAATATTGTAATCAATAGCCTCCTCCTGCCTTTTTATAAAACCTCTTTGAAATTTATCAAATTCTGGTCATGCCTCCTGTGGAGTTTCTCATTTTTGGGATTTTTGCCTTTGCATTCTTGTGGTGTCTTTCTGTCACTAGGAGCTCCTGTAAACTTAGAGGTGGAGACTAATCAGATTTTGCATTGGCACACAGCACTTCCTAAGTGTGCATCATGCATTTCCTGTAACAGTCCTGCCTGCCTGTGTTTCATTAGGAGTTTGCAAGATGGCAGCATTCTGGTATTGGTATCCCTGCTGCATTTGTGGAAACAGTTCCAGAAAGACAAACTTCCCTTGGTTGATGAAGTTTCAGAATATAAGTGAGGTTCAGTGGGGTGAGGTCTGGAGCTGATGACCAAGAAAGAATTCTTGAGACATCTGGTGCAAAATGGTTTATTAAAGCATGGGGACAGGACACGTGGGCAGAAAAAGCTGCTGCCTTAGGGTTGTGAGGGGTGGCTGACTATATACTATGGGGTTGGGGGAGGTAAGAAAAAGGGAGGTTTCAAAAGAACTTTCATACACTAAAGAGGACCTACAAGATACCAGAGGCCTTGCGGTCTTGCCATCGTCAGGCTAAGGTTGTTTTTCCCCTCTAGCAAGGTATTAGCATAGGCTGGGAGATTCCTGCAAGAAGGTCATGTGTGTGCCCCCCAAACTACCAGTTGTTTGGGATCCATACAGGACAGCAAGTTGAATGCTTAATTATTGCCTTTATTTATGAGCTTTCAGAGTAATAAACTGGTTTTTTGTCATTCTTCAGAGGTGACACGGTAGGTAGGTTTCTTTCTATTATCATTTGAACTCAAAGACTTTAACATATTTGATATATTTTAATCTATTACAGTTTTAAAAATTAACACTCTTTGGCCAGTGGAAACCTCTTTAAGTTTACCCTGAGTCTTTTTAATACATTGTAATCATTGATCACATACTTGATTCCTAATAAGAAAAGATATTCCAAGTTCCTCTCCCATAATACCCGAAACCCTAGAATCAGCATATTTTTTTTCAAGAAACCCTAGTCCATCCCAGTGGGAAATGGCATTTGGAGCACACAGCTGGGGCTCTAGGAGTGCTTGTTGCCATCAGGTTGGTCATTAGTCTATGTCTTTTCAGAGGACAAATCTAGGGAAAAAAATTTTAATGTAAAAAACTTCATGAATTCACACTGATTTTTCAAATTCAAATTTAGGGCTAGGTGGTTATTAACGTCTTTATATTTGCATCTCTTTTTCTCTTGGATCCTGAGGTGCCTGGGTGGTTCAGTGGTTAAGCGGCTGCCTTCAGCTTAGGTCACGATCCCAGGATCCTGGGGTCGAGCCCCACATCGGGCTCCCTGATGGCGGGAGGCCTGCTTCTCCCTCTGCCACATCCCCTGCTGTGTTCCTTTTCTCACTGTGTCTCTCTGTCAAATAAATAAAAATCTTTAAAAAAAACTTGGATCCTGATGAAACCAGAGAGGGAGACAAACCATAAGACAGTCCTTTTTTTTTTTTTTGTAAAGATTTTATTTATTTGACAGAGAGAGATCACAAGTAGGCAGAGAGGCAGACAGAGAGAGGGGGAAGCAGGCTCCCTGTGGAGCAGAGAGCTTGATACAGGGCTTGATCCCAGGACCCTGAGACCATGACCTGAGCTGAAGGCAGAAGCTTAACCCACTGAGCCACCCAGGTGCCCCAAAAGAGTCCTTTAAAAAAATATATTTTATTTATTTATTTGACAGAGAGCACAAGGAGAAGCAGACTCCTCACAGAGCAAGTGGGGCTTGATCCCAGCACTCTGGGACCATGACCTGAGGTGAAGGCAGATGCTTAACAACTGAGCCACGCAGGTGCCCCAAGAGAGTCTTAATCATAGGAAATGAACTGGGGTTGCTGGAGGGATGGGGTAACTGGGGATGGACATTAAGGAAGGCATGTGATATAATGAGCACTGGGAATTGTGTAAGACTGATGAATCACAGGCCTGTACCTCTGAAACCAATAATACATTATAAGTTAATTAATTGAATTTAAATAAAAATGTTTAATAAAAATAAAAATCTTAGATCCTGATTTTCTTAGCACAGTCATTAACTTTATTATTTATATATAATTGTGTCAGAATAACAATGCCATTTTTACTAACAGTATGATTATTGAAAACAGTCTAACATTCTTCTGTGGTTCTTTCTGTTGTTGGGCTATACCTCCTTTAGGGTATCGCTCTGCTTTAGAAGAAAGTGCTTTGTTTCTGTGGAGTCAAGACTCTATATTGGTTCCTTCATTCCATTTGCTTTTGCTCTTTAGGGCGAAGTTTTTCAGGTTTTTTTTTTTTTTTTTTTAAGATTTTATTTTTAAGCAATCTCTACACCCAACTTGGGGCTCAAACCCACAATTCAGAGATCATACGATCCACTGACAGAGCCAGCCAGATTTCCCAGTTTTCAGGTTTTTTTTTTTTTTAAGATTTTATTTATTTATTTGACAGGCAGAGATCACAAGCAGGCAGAGAGGCAGGCAGAGAGAGAGGAGGAAGCAGGCCCCCTGCTGAGCAGAGAGCTCGATCCCAGGACCCTGGGATCATGACCTGAGCCGAAGGCAGAGGCCTCAACCCACTGAGCCACCCAGGCGCCCCATCAGGTTTTCATGTAACTTTGTTTTAGGGTTACTGCAAAAGAAAGTCCATCCAGAGAGGTCCAGCGCCTCTCCTTGTCCCCACCAACCTGTTACCTTCCTCTCCCTGTTGGCAACCATTTATTTAAACACCTGAGTAAATTTCAATGAACAGTAGCATCCTGTGCCTACTGTTCTGCATTTTGGCTTTTTTCACTTAACAGTATGCTGGAGACCTCTGACTAGCAGTGTCTAGGAATACTCCTTACTCCTTTTTGCAGGGGTATACTCACTGCCCTGCTAGTGTGTGGATTCGACAAGTTGGAATTACTGGACATGTGGGTTGTTTCCCATCTTTTGCTGTGAAAAATAGTGCTACAGGGCACCTGGCTGGCTCAGTCAGTGAAGCGTCTATCTTTGGCTCAGGTCATGATCCTGGAGTCCTGGGCTCGAGTTCAGCATGGGGTGGGGGGGGGGGTGCCTGCTCAGCAGGGAGCCTACTTCTCCCTCTGACCCTCCCCCATCAAGTGTTCTCTCTCTCAAATAAATAAGAGCTTTAAAAAATAGTGCTACAGGGCACCTGGGTGGCTCAGTGGGTTAAGCCGCTGCCTTCGGCTCAGGTCATGATCTCAGGGTCCTGAGATCGAGTCCCACATCGGGCTCTCTGCTCGGCGGGGAGCCTGCTTCCTCCTCTCTCTCTGCCTGCCTCTCTGCCTACTTGTGATCTATGCCTGTCAAATAAATAAATAAAATCTTTATAAAAAAATAGTGCTACAGTGAATATTTTTGTGCAGGTCTCCACATAGTTTTGCCAGTTTTTAATTTTTTTTTTAATTTTTAAAAGATTTTTATTTATTTATTTGACAGACAGAGATCACAAGTAGGCAGAGGCAGGCAGAGAGAGAGGAGGAAGCAGGCTCCCTGCCGAGCAGAGAGCCCGATGCGGGGCTCGATCCCAGGATCCTGGAATCATGACCTGAGCCGAAGGCAGAGGCTTTAACCCACTGAGCCACCCAGGCACCCCTAGTTTTGTAAGTTTAATTTTGAGATAGATTCCTACAAATTGTCTGGTGAGTGAGCATTTGTTTTGTTTTGTTTTAAATATTTTATTTATTATTTAAGAGAGAGAGAGTGTATGTGCACACAAGCAGGGGGGAGTGTCAGAGGGAGGGGGAGAAGTAGAGTCTCCACTGAGCCAGGAGCCTGTTGTGGGGCTCAGTCCCAGGACACAGGGATCATGACCTAAGCGGAAGGCAGAGCTTAACTGACTGAGGCCTCCAGGCGCATTTGTAATTCATTTTTGCTGGGTGTTGCCTAGTTCCCTCCTATAGGGTTGCACCATCTTACATTCCCACTGGTGATGTTTCCTTACGAACTTGTAAACAAATATTTTGTTAAATATTTGGAATTTTGCCAATCTGAGAAGAAATGGCATTTCAGTGTGGTTTCCTTTTGCATCTTTGTGGGTGAAGTCAAGCGTCTTTTCATATATTTAAGCCCCATTTTCACTTATTTGTCTGTGATTTGCTTCTTTTCATAGTTGGTGGTCTCTTCTCTCTGGTTTTAGAAGTTCTATTATGTTAACCCTTTGTGATATACACTGCAGATATATATTTTATTTTATTATTTATTTATTTTTTAAAAAGATTTTATTTATTTATTTGGCAGAGAGAGAGGGAGATATCACAAGCAGGCAGAGAGGCAGGCAGAGAGAGAGAGGGGAAGCAGGCTCCCCGCTGAGCAGAGAGCCCGATGTGGGACTTGATCCCAGGACCCTGAGATCATGACCTGAGCCAAAGGCAGAGGCTGAACACACTGAGCCACCCAGGTGTCCCTAAATTTTAAACATTTATTTATTTATTCAAGAAAGAGACAGAGCATGAGTGGGAGGGGCAGAGGGAGAGGGAGAGAGAGTCTCAAGAAGATTCTGTGCTGATCCCAGAGCCTGGCATGGGGTTTGATTCCACTACCCTAAGATCATGGCCTGAGCTGAAACCAAGAGTTGGACACTCAACTAACTGGGCCACCCAGGTCCTCCAAGCTGCAGGTATTTTTAACGCACCAATTTACCAATTGTTTAAGATTTAAAAATTACAAAGTAAACCCTGTATAGTCTCTTTTGATGCAAATGTACAAGTTATGATAAGCAGCTGGATTACAGAGAAATGGTTACAAAGAATAG
The DNA here is from genome assembly GCF_964662115.1 of Mustela nivalis. NCBI lineage: Eukaryota > Metazoa > Chordata > Mammalia > Carnivora > Mustelidae > Mustela > Mustela nivalis. The sequence goes on along the minus strand of NC_139021.1, from coordinate 125,662 downwards.
ACTTAGGACATCTGGGTGGCTCATAGGTTAATTGTCTACCTTTGGCTCCTGTCATGATCCTAGGGTTCTGGGATCAAGCCCTGCATTGGACTCCTTGCTAAGCAGGGCATCTATTTCTCCCTCTCCCTCTGCCTTATGCCCCCTTTAAAAAAAAGATTTATTTATTTGAGAGAGAAAACACACAAGTCACAGAGGGGCAGATGGAGAGAATATCCCGGTAGACTTCCACTAAGCATGGAGCTGTGTGTGGGCCTTGATTCCATGACCCATGAGATCAGGACCTGAGCTGAAACCAGTCACTCAACCGACTGAGCCACCCAGGTGCCCCACATTTTTCTAATGCTTAATGATAGAGTGTTATTTCTTGTATTTATTTGCCATATATTCTTTGGTGAAGTGTCCATTCAAATCTTTTTTTTTTTAAAGATTTTATTTATTTTATTTCACAGACAGAGATCACAAGTAGGCAGAGAGGCAGACAGAGAGAGAGAGGAGGAAGCAGGCTCCCCGCTGAGCAGAGAGCCCGACGCGGGACTCAATCCCAGGACCCTGAGATCATGACCTGAGCCGAAGGCAGCGGCTTAACCCACTGAGCCACCCAGGCGCCCCTGTCCATTCAAATCTTAACCCCATTTTCATTTGGGTCATTTGTCTTCTAATTGAGTTGTGGGACTTCTTTGTAGGATGGGGTACAGGTCATTTGTTGGATATATGTTTTGTAAATATTTTCCCTCAGGTTATGCTTTGCCTTTTCATTTTATTTCATTTTGGGGAGCAAAATTTTAAAGTTTTGATGAAGTTTTATTCACTGATTTCATTCCTTGAAATGTCATGCTCTTCTGTATCCTATTTAATAAATCTTGGCCAAAGTCAAGGTCACTAAGGTTTTTACTGTGTTCTTCTAGAAGTTTCTACTTTACATTTTGGTCGATGATATATATATTCAGTCCTTCCTACTCCCCCTTTTTTAGTTAGCTGATGATATCTTTTGACTTTTATAAATGGTATGGTGTAAGGGCTGAGGTTCATTTTGTTGGTATAAGGTTATTCACTAATAGTCCAAGCATTGTTTGTTGAAAATAAAGCCCTAATTTTTTAAAAATTTAATTTATTTTTTACATTTCTTTTCAGTGTTTTAGAATTCATTGTTTATGCACCACAACCAGTGCTCCATGTAATACGTGCCCTCCATAATACCCACCACCAGGCTCACCCAACCTCCCATTCCTCCACCCCTCCAAAACTCTCAGTTTGTTTCTCAGAGTCCACAGTCTCTCATGGTTTGTCTCCCCTTCCAATTTCCCCCAACTCCCTTCTCCTCTCCACCTCCCCATGTCCTCCGTGTTATTCCTTATGCTCCACAAATAAGATTGACTTTCTCTGCTTGACTTATTTCACTCAGCATAATCTCCTCCAGTCCCGTCCATCTTGATACAAAAGTTGGAAATTCATCCTTTCTGATGGAGACATCATACTCCATAGTGTATATGGACCATATTTTCTTTATTTTTTTAAGATTTTATTTATTTATTTTTCAGAGACAGAGGGAGAGAGAGCGAGCAAGCACAAGCAGAGAGAGAGGCAGGCAGAGGCAGAGGGAGAAGCAGGCTCCCTGCCGAGCAAGGAGCCGGATGTGGGACCCGATCCCAGAACCCTGGGATCATGACCTGAGCCAAAGGAAGCTGCTCAACCAACTGAGCCACCCAGGATTCCCTTTATTTTTTTTTTAAAGATTTTATTTATTTATTTGTCAGAGAGAGAGCGAGTGAGAGCGAGCATAGGCAGACAGAGTGGCAGGCAGAGTCAGAGGGAGAAGCAGGCTCCCTGCGGAGCAAGGAGCCCGATGTGGGACTCGATCCCAGGACGCTGGGATCATGACCTGAGCCGAAGGCAGCTGCTTAACCAACTGAGCCACCCAGGCGTCCCTGGACCATATTTTCTTTATCCATTAGTCCGTTGAAGGGCATCTTGGTTCTTTCCACAGTTTGGCGACTGTGGCCATTGCTGCTATGAACATTGAGGTACATATGGTCCTTCTTTTCACTCCATCTGTATCTTTGGGGTAAATACAAAGTAGTGCAATTGCAGGGTCATAGGGTAGCTCTATATTTAATATCTTAAGGAATCTCCACACAGTTTTCCAAAGTGGCTACACCAACTTGCATTCCCACCAACAGTGTAAGAGGGTTCCCTTTGTCCACATCCTCTCCGACACACGTTGTTTACTGTCTTGTTAATTTTGGCCATTCTAACTGGTATAAGGTGGTATCTCAATGTGGTTTTGATTTGAATCTCCCTGATGGCTAGTGATGATGAACATTTTTTCATGTGTCTGTTAGCCATTTGTATGTCTTCTTTGGAGAAGTGTCTGTTCATGTCTTCTGCCCATTTTTTGATGTGATTATGTTTTTTTTTTTTAAAGATTTTATTTATTTATTTGACAGACAGAGATCACAAGTAGGCAGAGAGGCAGGTAGAAAGAGAGAGAGGAGGAAGCAGGCTATCCGCAGAGCGGACAGCCCGATGTGGGGCTCAATCCCAGGACCCTGGGATCATGACCTGAGCCGAAGGCAGAGGCTTTAACCCACTGAACCACCCAGGCGCCCCTGATTATCTGTTTTTGAGTGTTGAGTTTGAGAAGTTTTTATAGATCTTGGATATCAGCCCTTTGTCTGTATTGTCTTTTGTGAATATCTTCTCTTATTCTGTGGGTTGCCTCTTGTTTTGTTGACTGTTTCCTTTGCTGTGCAGAAATAAAGCCCTAATTTTAAAATAATCTTTTATACATTAACTTTATAAATGCTATCTGTAATATTAGTTGTAAATATTTCCCCCAGTTTGTCTTTTTACTTTGATTGTGTTTAATCATGCAAATATTGATATCTGTGTAGTCAAATTTATCAGTTTTCTCTTATTGTTTCTTGATTCTGAGTCCTCGTACAATTTCCCTAACTTCTAGGTTCTACAGGGATTCATGTTTTCATCTACTACTTGTTTGGTTTTGTTTCTTTACATTTGAATCTCTTCACTTAGAATTTATTTTTCTATATGATATGAAGAATGGATCTATTTTTTTTCCCCAAATGGCTATCTGGTTATCCCAATCCACATATTTTGAAGTTTATCCTTTCCCCCATAGTCTTTTTTTTTTATATTTTATTAATTTATTTGATAGAAAGTGTGAGAGAGCGAGAGAGTGCACAAGCAGGAGAGAGAGGGAGAAGTAGACTCGCTGCTGAGCAGGGAACCTGATGTGGGGCTCAGTCCCAGAACTTCTGGGACCATGACCTGATCTAAAGACAGACACTTAACCAACTAAGCCACCTAGGCGGCCCTCCCTCATAGTCTAGAGGATTGGAGATGCCACCCTTTTCCTATATCAGATTTCCATATGGGAGTGGTCTTCTCAACTGATGTTCTAACACGTGGAAAGGCTGGGAGCCTAGCCCATGGGCACAGAAGACATGCAGAATAAGCCACATGGGGTACCTGGGAACCAGGCTGCCCTCATCCCTTCACGTTACTTCCAGGGAAGCCCAGTAGCCAGTAATGACTGTCTGGTTCTTGCCCGCCAAGCCCCAGGAGAATGGTCCAGTTCAGAATTTGCTGCTGTCATAGCTGCCCTGGCATGGCCTGCATTGTACTCAGCCATCAGGGTCCTATTCTCCCTTCAGACTCAGGAGTTCCCTCCAAACCATGGAGGCTTTAGGATTGGCACGTATCCTGGCCCTGCTCTGCACATACCATGCTCCAGAGTTTCCCAGCTTCACCTCATGTGGAGGAGTGCCTGCGGACATTGGGGGGAAACTCTTTCTTCCCCCTCACCAGTCTTTGACCCCAGAAGTTTCAGGACCCACTTGCGGGCATGAACTGTGGGGTTGTTTGAGGGAGATGTCCTAGGACTCTACCAAGCAACATGAATCTTTTTGCACAGTTTGTACCAGGCCAGCTACCAGCATTTAGGGCTGCTTCTATGTTGTCCTTAAAGGAACTGGGGTTGTTGGTTGAAGAGAGGAATAATGTCTGGGAGTGCAAATAAAAAGCAAGGAGAGCGTCCTCCCAATCTCCAGTTCCAGTGGTACATGGGAGAGGCAGGTTTCAGATGACCTGTGTGATCAGGGGCAACCAGGTTTTAGTGTAGGAAGTTGAGGGGAACCCCTGGCTGGCTTAGTCAGTTAGGTGTCTGTCTTCAGCTCAGGTCACGATTCCAAGGTCCTGGGATCCAGTCCCTCATGAGACTCCCTGCTCAGTGGGGAGTCTGCTTCTTACTCTCCTTCTGCCTCTCCCCTTGATTGTGTGCTCTCTCTCAAATAAATAAATACATAAATAAATTCATTCTTTAAAAAACCCAGGAAATTGAAGGGAACTTTCAGAGAAGTCACAACACAGACGAATTTATTGATGTCCATAAACCAAAGAGCTGACTGGAAGGTATGGGGGCCAAAGAGTGCTTAATTTTTTGTTTTTTTCCCCTTTCTTTCTTTCTGAAGGCATGGAAAGTTTTGTTACTTACCTAATGGAAGTCTCTGAGGAGAGTAGGGAAGGCCTCTCACTGTCTGAAATGGCTTGAGAGGAGAGGCCAGAAAGGGCTACTGATTTAAGGGCTTTATGTGGTCAGTGGTATGGTGGGTGGGAGGATTGCCAAGCATAGGCGAAGTCCTGTGTGGTTTGAATCTTCTGCTGGCATCAAAGGAGGGAGCCCCCAGCCTTCTTATCAGCTTGTCCAGATGTGGGCATGGAGAATAAGGGGGATGAGGTTCCAAAGCTGTCAGCAAGCATCATAAAATGGAACCAGATCATTCATTATAACTCATCTCTGGTATTTGATGACTGAAACACACCATATTTAATTGAATTAGTGCTTGTTTAAATAAGCTATCCAGCACTCTTGCAACCTGCAGCCTGAAGGTAGCAAGGAAGATGAAAATCCCACCGAATCCTTCTTCAAGAGCTCAGCATTGTTTCTGAGAAGTGACAAGAGTGCCTCAGCTACTAGAGGGGATGAGGGGGTCCTGGTGAGACCCTTGTACTTTGGTCTATGTATGGGTAGGGAGAACTATGACCTTGATTGGTATTTTGGGGACATCTACCTGTGAGGCAAGATTCTGAGAGTTCTTTGCCCTAAAAGGGGCAACTCTTAGGCAATGGCACAAGAGTTCATAAAGATGTACAGATGGGGCCATTCATTAGTCAGACCATCCAGGGCTAAGATAATTGCCTGGAATGTGGCCAATTGTGCTGGTGTTTGGATCTGGTTATTAGGGATGTCCTGATTAAGAAATCAGGAACAGAAGCTCCCCACTGAACCCCATCACCTGTGATGATTGGCAGTGCTGCTTGTATAGTCTGTGAATCACCACTGCTTTTCACTTAGTTCATCCCAAGAGGCTCCCTAGGTAGTCAAAGGGTCCGAGGGGGGCTGCCTTCCAACATCCTGGCGTCTGGTAGGGACTGGAGACAGGAAAGCTGCCCCTTCTGCAGGTGGAATATACCAGAGAGCCCAGGTTTGGCTTTATACTGTACCAAGGTGGCCTTAGCAGTTGGGAGGCCTTCCAATAGCAGTGGTTGCTTTACAGGCTTAATTTGGTTTGAATTAATCTCTTGGCTGTGCTGGGGGTGTTCTTCCCTAGAACCCAGAGGATCAGGATCCTTGTTGTGGTGGTGGCCATATTCAAGGGTTCTAGTGAGCATCTGCTCTCTGGAGTGTGGGCCTGACTTGGCATGTCAGCTAATGCCTCCTTGCAAATGTGCTCCTTCTGAGTGGTGGACACAGATCTCACATAGGGTATGGTCTCTCCCCTGAGACAGAATCAGCTGCAGCCTTGGTCTCGTGTGCAGGTAGGTCTGGGATCAGACACACAACTCCGGGCCACTTTAAGCAGGGCTCCAATCCCACACTGCTGTCTCTAAACATCAAGTAGTTATCAAGTGATTTAAGACAGCTACATCTGTAAATGCAAACAAAGTCTCTGTTTGCAGTGCAGCATGCAGCACGTGTGGCATGGCTGAGTGCACACTGGCTTGCAGATGATGGCCAGGATAGTGAACCAAAGCAAGAGTGGGAGGAACCCTGGGGTGCCATCGTCTAGACATCTCGCTCACAGTGCCAACTCCAATCCTTACCATTCATTACCTGCAGGGGGATGCCCCACCACCCCAATTTGGTTCAGAGGTCAAGACTGACAATGCCACACATGCCACAAAGGCATGAGGTTTATTACTTGGATACCTGAGGTCAGCAGGGGAGGGATCCCAGGGAAGATCCAAAGTGGCTTGAGGGGCAATGGAAGGGCATTGGCCTGGAATTTTGCTTGTGACTGGAAATGAGGTAGCAACACACCCATCACACCCCCTATCCGGCAGGGTTTGAAATCTGCTGGCACCAAGGCTTCTAAGACTTGTTGCCCAAGAACATTTCCAAGGACATCATGAAAGTCAAAAGAAATTGGAGTTGACAATTTGCTTTCCATTCTTTGGAAACATGATATTCTAAAATTAAAATTCCTCAGGCTGAAGAGAGCAGGCCCCTAAATTTTGGTCAATTTTGCCCAGTCACTGGGTAGGGACAAGGGTCCCATGGAGTTTGACATTCTGGCCTCCCACAGCTATGCGTCAGCCCCAGGGCGTGTGCCAACAGTGTGGGCAAGAAAAGGGGCAAAAGGAGTTGTGGAGGGAGCAACACAGAGAACATGCTTGCCACTAGAGCCTCTTCACACAGCAATGATCTTGTTAAAAATGTCGCTAAAAGCCTTCAGCATCTCCCATTTCACCCAGCATAAAAGCCAAAGTCCTTGTCATGGCCATAAGGCCTTTCGTGTTAGGGCCCATTACCTCCCACACCATCTGCTTCTCCCTCTGCTCACCCAGCTCCTAGCCATACTGACCTGTTTCGATTCTTGAACACTCTAGGCCTGCTTCTGCTCAGGGCCTCTGTACAGGCATGATGAGGTAAACTCTTGTTTTTCCCAGTTCCTGACCATTTTACTGTATGCTAACCCTACACACACCCAGAGTGTGGACACCGGGATTGCAACTTTAGTTAGTGATTTCCACCCTAAGCACCACCATGACCTGGGATCGTGGACTGTACTTCTCCTGGGTCGTTGTGCCCCCTTGCTTCCGGGATCTGCGTGTAATAAATCTTGCGAATTTAATTTCTTCATGTGACTGTACTGAGACTGTGTCTTCAATGACAAAGACCCCAGGGTTTTCATTTTCCCAAAGTGGGAGCTTGGATGCTGAGGAAGCTACCTGGTGACCTGTGTGGGTGGCTTGTGCCTTCTTCAGGAGGTCACATCTGCAAATTCCTAATTTACCACCCAATTCTGGCTTCCCAACAAGATCAGCTATTCTTGCTGTCACACCCCATCCACCATCTTCACTGGCCCTTCTCTCATTTGCTTCAAGTTATCTTGGTCAGCTATTTAAAGCAGAACCCCTCAAAACACCCAGACCCCATTTCCTCCTTTCCTTTCGCCTCATGATAATCATAATCATCCAGGCATTTTCTCTACCCACTGGAATGTGAAGTCTTCAAGGACAGGCATTTTTCTGTCTGGTTTCCCATGTCCCCAGCAAACGGCATGTAGTAAGCATCCCCCATGTATTTACTGGAAAAAAGGATGGAGTCCAGGCTGGACAAGGGGGAAAGTGAAGCCAGAGAGGGTTGCCTGAGCATGAGGAAGCATGAGGGTGAACAGATGGAGGTCTCCATGGGGTGGAAAGATGAGCAAGTGACTTGGCGGGTTAGCAGAGGAACGGTGTCAGTAAAACTGCAAATGTGGCACTTCTTGTCTAGGGTGTTTCCTTGGGAAGGTGGGGCTGAAGTGGAGGGGAGGAGATGAGCAGTGATGCACTCCTCTGATGGCTTCTAAGGGTAGGCAGCCCACTGTAGCCCAAGCCTGACCTGTGCACCCTTGAACCAACTCTCCCACACTTCCCTCTTCAAATCTCTCCCTCATTTGCAACTGATGGCTCTGCCTCTACTTTCTTGAAAGCACAAAAGCCAAGCCCCTACCTTCCTACCCTAACTGCAAACCTGACTACATCTGTCTGTTATGCCTTTCCTCCTGGAAAAATACAGGAGGTGCCTCTCTGTCCACCTACCCTTGGATACCTCCAAGTTGGGATGGTCTGGCTGGCATCAAGGTCCTCTCTGGTGGCAGATGTTTTGCTTCTGGGACAACTCCCACTGATCACTGAGAAGGGCATAGCTTTGGGGACTAAGGAGAGGTCAGTCCCCACCTACTAGGGGCAGACACAGGTGCTCCATAACTGGAGATGAGGGGGCATGGGAGAAAACTGAGCCTGGGAGCTTGTGAGAATAGGAAGGACATGGAGAGGGCAGGGCTCTGTGGGGCCAATGGCCAGGATCATAAGGCACAGGGACAGAGGGTGGTAAACAGCTGCTTGCATAACTGCACAGCAGCCCTGAGTTTGACTGTAAGAAAGCATGACCTCAGATCCTGCACAAAGGAAAGGCAGAAGGAATCTTGCATCTAGTGACTGCACAGGAGGGACAAGGAAGGGTGAGGAACTTGTAATGACTGCACACCACTTCTGGGGGAGGATGACTGTAGTCAGAGCAGAGAAACTCTTGACCTGATTTTATGTAAGAAGACTATCAATTATAACCATAGACAAAGAGTTCACTCTAATTACCAAAGAAAAGCATTCCTATGTTATTTAAAACCAAACGTTAGTTTACTTTTTTGGTTCTGTTTGATTATAGTAATAAACTCTATTTGTGAATATGATGCTTCTATCACCTTTCCCCTCCTAACAATTGTGGCAGTCTGATAACAAAATGTACAAGCAAAACAAACAAGAAACAAGAGGTCACAGGAAGCAGGAGTGCTGGCAGGGGAAGGAGGGTCTGGGCTTTGTGGACAGTGGGATGTGGGGGTAGAGGACAGCAAGTGCACCTGGCTTCAAGTCTGGGGGGAGGGTGAAGCTGGGACATGGGCAGAGGAGTTGGGAATGGAGCTGTTTCATTCCCTGGTGTGGATCAGCTGGTGTTTGACCAACTTGGACCGCTGGCTGAATGCTTTCCCACAAGCAGAGCAGTCATAGGGCTTCACACCAGTGTGGATCCTCTGGTGCTGGATCAGAACTGAACGCTGACTGAAGGCCTTCCCACACTCACTGCACTTATACGGCCTTTCACCAGTGTGGATTATCTGATGCTGAATAAGGTGTGAACTCTGGCTGAAGCCCTTACCACATTCGACACACGTGTATGGCTTCTCTCCAGTGTGAACTTTCTGGTGGTGTATGAGGTTTGAGCTTCGGTTGAAGGCTTTACCACACTGGTTACATTCATGGGGTTTCAATCCATTATGGATTCTCTGATGCTGAATCAGAGTTGAACTCTGGCTAAAGGTTTTTCCACATTCGGTACATTCATAGGGTTTCTCTCCAGTGTGAACTCGCTGGTGAAGGATGAGGTTGGAGCTCCGGCCAAATGTTTTTCCACATTCGCGACACTCATAGGGCTTGTCACCCGTGTGTACACCCTGATGCTGAATGAGGGCTGAGCTGTGACTGAAGGCCTTCCCACAGACGCTACATTCGTACGGCTTCTCCCCTGTGTGGATTATCTGGTGCTTTCTGAGCACCGAGCTGTAACTAAAGGCTTTTCCACACACATTACATACATGAGGCTTTTCTCCAGTGTGAATTCTCCGATGCTGAATGAGGCTTGAACTCTGACTGAAGGCCTTCCCGCAGTCACTGCACTTATAAGGTTTCTCTCCAGTGTGAACCCTGTGATGCTTAATGAGGTTGGAAACCCGGCTGAATGGTTTGCCACACTCACTACACTCATAAGGTCTCTCTCCAGTGTGAACCCTCTGATGCTTCCTCAGGTGTGAGCTCTGGCTGAATGCTTTCCCACACTCATTACACTGAAAAGGTTTCTCACCTGTGTGAATCCTGTGGTGCTTAATGAGATTTGAGCTCCGCCTAAAGGCCTTGCCGCATTCGTTGCACACGTACGGCTTCTCTCCAGAATGAATTCTTTGATGCTGGATGAGGTTTGAGCTCCGCCGAAAAGCCTTCCCACACTCACTGCATTCATAGGGCTTCTCACTCATGTGAGACTTCTGGTGCTTTTGAAGGCTTGAGTTCTGGCTGAAGCCTTTTCCACAATCACTGCATACATAAGGCTTCTCTCCGCTGTGGTTAATCTGATGCCTAATGAGGTGTGAGTGCACACTGAAGGTTTTCCTGCACTCACTGCACTGATAGGGTTTTTCACTCACATGAGACCTTTGATGATTTTTAAGAAATGAGTTCTGGCTGAAGGATTTTCCACATTCACTGCATATGAAGGATTTCTGTCCAGTATGGGTTATCTGATGCTGAATAAGATCAGGGTTTCCCCTGAAGGTTTTCCCACAATCACTGCAAATGAGTGGGCTTTCGGCTATGTGAAGGCCCTCATGGCTACTTAAGTCCATACTGTGCTGGAAGCTGTGGCCACACATGTCATACAGATGTGGCGTCTCTTCTGTAGGAATTCCCTGAGACACTGTTGGGTTTGGGCTCAGACTGAGGCTTCTTACAAAGTCATCACAGCCCAGCTCTTTTTCTAAGGGGCTCCTAAGGAGCACTGCCACTGGTGTGAAGCCTCCCTCATGGTAGAGTGACTGCACCCGTCTCTCCCTGTCAGGAATTCCCCAATCTCCCTCCATTACATCATCACAGAATTCTCCAAGCTCAGGTGCCTGGGAAAAATCACTGGTATAGTTTTCTGATATTTCCACTTGTGATTCCAAATCCTCAGAAACTTCTTTCTTCTGAAGAAATTCCTTGCCCTTAGTGCTGGTGTCCCAATCTGAAATGACAAACAAAGCCACTTGGAAGGGAACAGGAAAATACTGATGACACATCCAGGAATGTGTGACCCACTGGGAGTGGCAGTCCCAAATCTCTCAAGGGGACGAGAGAGGGGGCTGGGACGGCTCTGAGGGGATGAGGCAGCAGGGCCCTTCAACCTACAAGACTGATGCTCACCCCCATGACCCACATCTCAGGAAATCACCTGCAGCTCCCTACTGCTTTAAGTACAACTCCAGATGCCCCTCAACGGGGCATGTCTGTCTCCCTCTCCCACTCAGATCATCAGCAAGTCTACACCTCATGCTATATTGTTACTCACTGTAACTCTTTTGTCTTTCCCACAGTGTTTCTTGGGCCGGTATTTTTTTTTAGCACCAACTAACAGCATTCAGACCTTGCTTCAGGAGTCACCAGTAGGGACAGGTGCGCTCTCTGCTGGCAGGTGCAGAAAGGGACTGTTCCTTTCAGAGAAGCAGGGTACTTCTGATTGCATGGCAGTGGGGACTTACCTAAAACACCAGATTCTGTCCTGTTCAACAGAGGCGGCTTCAGAGACTGTGCACTGTCCTACCAAACCTGCAATTCTGACAGTCGTAGCTGGACAACTTTGTGCAACTTTACAATGGTAAAGCTGCCGTGCCCACCATTCTGGAGGCAGAAATGTGCACAAGGTTCCTCAGCCATCAGAAGGGCTCTGTCACCTCCCCTCTTCTCTCCCTCACATCTGAAGGAACAAGGAAACCCTCACTCCCCTGGATCACCCAGCTGAACACAGATCTTAAGTCTCTGTTTCAATCAAACACCCGGACCACTCTGTGGCTGTCTTTTCCTGCCTGGATGTTGACTAGCTTACCTGGCCTTCCACCCTCCCCTGCTGCCCACAGACATCCCCGTAACATCAGAGCACTCCAACATTCTCCCAGGCCCTTTCTTAACTCACCCTCACTGCTGCTCTTGTTCCCGGAGCAGGATGGATACATTCACCTTAGGATCTGCCGTGCTCGGAGCACTCCCCAGATGGTTCTCATGCTCCTTCACTTTTTTTTTTTTTTTTAAAGATTTGTTCATTTTAGAGAGAAAGAGAGAGAATGAGCATGAGGAAGGGGGAGAGGGAGAAACTTAAGCAGACTCTGCATGGAGCTGGACCATGATCTGAGCCACAATTAAGAGTCGGATGCTGAAGTGACTGCACCACCTCCCCCTTCACTTCTGTGCGGTGTCTGTGCAAACATGATTCACTGGGGACAATCTCTGATCATTGCCCCTCCATTACTTCTGTACAGGGCTCCCTGATCGCTCCCTGACAGGGCCCCATATCCCGGGACTGGAGCGACCCCTCATCTGGCCACAGTCAGTGGTGCTGAGTAGGCGGGTGGACACCCTTCCCCATACTTCGTTGGGCTCATTGCCCTCTGAATGGCCCCTCAGTTCAGGCTGACACTGCATCGTCCCATCTGGAAGGTCTAGGATCTAACAGCATTCTGTGTCCCTGCCTCATCTGGACACTTCTACTCCCTCTGGAGCCACCAGAATGACCTCAATGCAGACCTGGCCTGGTTACACACTCAGCCTGTCTGCCTGCCATGCCCACACATCTGGAAGCCCCTGCACACTCCTTGCCCCCTGCATGGAGTTTGTGTCAGACTCTCTCCTATGAACTCAGCCACACAGGTGCTGTGCTTTACCCTCCTGCTGACCCTCAGACAGGCCTATCATCATGTGCTGCACATGGGCTGACCATGTTCTTCTGAGTCTCAGAGCTCCCCAGCTCAGAAGCCCTGGGCCTGGGGGTGTCTAGGAAATGTCCACATAAGGCTAGGCTCCTAGGAGTAATGGGGGGAGGGCTCACTGAGGGCTGCAGGGACAGGGAGGTTGCTAAGGGAAACAACGGTCTGCACAGATTGGTCCAAAGACCACCATGCCCCCCAGAGCCCGCAGCAACTGACCCAGGGATCCTCGCACCTGCCTCTGGCTGGATATGGAGTAGGGGCCAGAAGGGAATAACACATAGGAGTCAATGGAGCGTTCCCATAATTGGTCACAGGGTACCCATTTTAGGCTTTGTGGCTGTATGGTATTGGTTATATGGTCTGCTTTGTTACAACCCTGGAAAAACCTCAAACCATTCTTTGTTTGCAGGCCGTTAAACAAAAACCCAACAAAAGCCCCCAACCAATCCCTGGTTAGCTGGATCTGGCCTGTGGGCCACAGTCTGCTGACCCTAAAATAAAATCACTAGTGTGGCTCAGGAGATGGTGGCAATGACTGGTTTTCAGCCCCACGCCACTGCTGACCAGGAACCTGTGGGTGAGGATGGTGAGAGGTCACTTTAGATTTATTAAATCTGATGTAGTTCTCTGCAACTTTACAACTGTTGGAACAATGATGAAAGTTTCTCTTTTGAAAGGAAATGTAAAATTGGAAATGTGGTTTCCCTTCTCTCTCTCTCTCTCTCTCTCACACACACACACACACACACACACACACAGTTGGGTTTAATGGGAGGTGCCTGGCTGGCTCCGTCAGTGGAGCATGTGACTCTTGATCCTGGGGTTGTAGATTTGGGCTCCATGTTGCCCATGTTGGTGCAGAGATTACTTAAAAATAAAATCTTTTAAAACAGCAAAAACTGGGTTTAAGGGCAAAGAAAGATTTGAAAACAAATGCAACTTCTTGCACCATCCTTACTGCCCCCATGACTGGTCCCCACTGCAGAAAAGAGAGAGGATTCTGAGTCCATCTAGAACACAACAAATCCCTTAGTATTTCCTGAGAGAAAGCAGTCACTGCAGACCTTTATGATTAATGGCTTCTGGGTTTATGGGAAACAGTTTAGGTAAGAACCCAGGTCAAAACCATGCTCATGGGAGTGCCACGCGGGCCTGTGGTGCACTGGCTGCTTCGGGAGGCACAGCAGTCATCTGACCTGGCACCTAACCCAGCCACCCGCAGCACCGAGGCCCAAGTGTCAGCACAAGCTCAGGTGGAGGCCCCACTAGTCTTCTGTCTCCTGAGTGGGTTTACACTTACTTTATTTACAGAGGCAAGATTTACAAACAAAATTGTTTAAAACATTGAAGTGGCATTTACTACATTCACAATGTTGTGCCATGACACCTCTATCTAATTCCAAAACAGTGCCATCACTGCAAACTAGCCTCTTAACTCATCAGTTTGCATCTCTCCTCCTGGACTCTTGGCAATCTGCACTCTCCATTTATCTATTCCTGATATCTCATATAAACAGAATCATATCACATGGAACTTTTAGGTGTAGTTCTTTCACTTTCACTAATGTTTTTCCAAGTTCAGCCACATTGTAGCATCTATCACTGCTTCATGCTCCCCCTTTTTTTGGTCTGAGTAATATTCCATTGTACGGATATACTGTATTTTCCACCAATGGACATCTAGGCTGTTTTCTTTTGGCACTGTGAGTAGTGCTTTTATGATCACGATGTATAGGTCCATGTTTGAGTATCTGTCTTCAACTCTTCACATATTTATCTAGCACTGCTGGGTCCTATGGCAATGGTATGTTTAAACTTTTGAGGGATGGCCAAATTTTATTACACAGTGGCTGGACCACTTCACATTCCCACCAGCAATGTATGAGAGTTTCAATTTGTCTACACCCTTGACAACACTTGTGACATACTGAAGCATTACAGCCACTTCAGTGGGTGTGGTTATCTCCTTGTGGTTTTGATTTGCATTTCTCAAATGACTAATGAATTTAAGCATCTTTTCATGTACTTGTTGGCCATTTGCATATTTTCTTTCAAAAAGCATTTTTTTAAAGATTTTATTTATTTATTTATTTTATTTATTTGACAGAGAGAGATCACAAGTAGGCGGAGAGGCAGGCAGAGAGAGAGAGAGAGGAGGAAGCAGGCTCTCTGCTGAGCAGAGAGCCCGATGCGGGACTCGATCCCAGGACCCTGATATCATGACCTGAGCCGAAGGCAGTGGCTCAACCCACTGAGCCACCCAGGCGCCCTCAAAAAGCATTTATTTATTTAAGTCCTTTGGCCATCTTAAATTGGGTTGTCTTTTTATTGTTGGGTTTTAAGGGTTCTTTATATATTCTGAAAGCTAGACTCTTACCAGAAATACAATTTGCTAAGGCTTTTTCCCATTCTGTAGGATGTCTTTTTACTTTCTTGATAAAGTCCTTTGATACCCCAAAGTTTTTAACTGTGATAAAGTCCATCTTACCTATTTTTTCCTCTTATTCCTAACGCTTTTGGTCTCAGAACTAAGAATCCACTGCCAAACCCAATGTTATGAAAATTTATCCCTGTTGTAAGACTTTTATGATTTCAGCTCTTTATTTAGGTTGTTGGGTCATTCTGAATTGTTTTCTGTATATGGTGTGAAGTAGGGGTCCCAGTTTATTCTTTTGCATGTGGATATCCACTTGTCCCAGCATCACCTGTTGAAAAATTATCTTTTCCTGCTGAATAGTCTTGACTTCAATTTTCTGATCAATTTGTCACAGATGTCTGGGTTTATTTCTAGACTCTCAATTCTATTCCATTGATCTGTGTGTACAGCTTTATGTCAGTACCAAATTGTTTTATTAAAACGTTGTAGTAATTTCTGAAACTGGTGAGTATGAGTTCTCTTGTTTTTCCTTTTCAAGCTTTAACTGTTTGGGGCCTTTTGTAATTCTGTATAAATCTGAGGGCTTTTCAATTCCTGCAAAAAAAGCTGTTGGAATTTTGATATGGTTTGTATTGATTTTGCAGATTGCTCTGGATAGCACAGATACTGTAACCCAATTAAGTTCAGTCCATGGACTCAATGTCTAACTATTTCTGTATTTGTTAATTTCTTTTATCAAGGCTTTGTAATTCTCAGGAAACAAGTATTTCACTTCCTTGGTTAAATTTATTTGTAGGTTTTTTCTTTTTAAAAAGATTTTATTTATTTGAGAGAGAATGAGAGGAGATATGGGGGTGGGACAGAGGGAAAGGGAGCAGCAGACATCCCGCTGATGAGGGAGCCTGACTTGGGGCTTGGTCCTAGGACCCTGAGATCATGACCTCAGCCGAAGGCAGACGCCTAACCAACTGAGCCACCCAGGTGCCCCTATTTTTCCCTTTGATGATATTTAAATGAAGTTTTCTTAATTTCCTTTTCAGATTGGTCATTGTGGTATATAGAAACAATTGATTTTGTGTCTTGACTTGTACCCTGAAACTTGGCTGAATTCATTTATTACTTCTTATACCTTTTTAGTGGATTCTACTGGATATTCTATATATGGGATCACGTCTTATGCAAACAGAGATTGTTTTCCATCTTCCTTCTCACTTTGAATGTCTTATTTCTTCTTCTTTCCTGAGTGCTCTGGTTAAACTTCCAGTGCAGTGTTGGATAGCAGTAGTAAGACGGGCATACTTTCCTCATCGCTGGGGAAAAGACTTTAATCTTTCACTACTGTGTATAATGCTAGCTGTGGGTTCTTCATGAATGCCCTTTATTATGTTAAGGAGGTTCCCTTGAGTTTTCCATGTTTTTCTTTCTCTCTTTTTTTAAATCACAAAGGGTGTTTGATTTTGTCAAATACTTTTCTGCATCAATTGAGATGATTATCATTTTCCTCTTTCATTCTATTATATGGTAAATGACACAGATTGGTTGATACCTTGAACTACCCTGGTATTCCTGGGTTACATCCATGGGGTACAATACTTTGTCTTTTTTTTTTTTTTAAGATTTATTCATTTGACAGATAGAGGTCACAAGTAGGCAGAGAGGCAGGCAGAGAGAGAGGGGGAAGCAGGCTCCCCGTTGAGCAGGGAGCCCGATGTGGGGGCTCAATCCCAGGACCCGAGATCATGACCTGAGCCAAAAGCAGAGGCTTAACCCACTGAGCCACCCAAGTGTCCCATAATACTTCATTCTTGAGTCACTTTGGTAATTTTTTTGTCTTTAGGAATTTCTCTTTCATGTAGTTTATCTAATCTGTCAGTACACAACTGTTAACAGTCTTCTCTTATACTCCTGTTCACTTTTTTAAGGATAGGTAGTAATGTCCACTTCTGATTTTTGTTATTTGTGTCTTCAAAGGTTTGTCTATGTTTAAAAAAATATTTTATTTATTTATTTGACAGAGAGAAAGAGATCACAAGCAGACAGAGCAACAGGCAGAGAGAGAGGGGGAAGCAGGGCCTGATGCGGGACTTGATCCCAGGACCCTAGGACCAAGACCTGAGCCGAGGGCAGAGGCTTAACCCACTGAGCCACCCAGGCACCCCAAAGGTTTGTCAATTTTAATCTTTTCAAAAAACCAACTTTTGATTTTGTTAATTCTCTAATGTTTTTTATTTAAATCTTCTCTAATGTTTATTATTTCCTTCCTTCTGGTAGCTTTGGGCTTGCTTGACTCTTCTTTTCATACTTCCTTAAGTTAGACGTAAAGTTAGGTTACTGACTTAAGATCTTTCTTCCTTTTATTTTTTAAAAATATTTTATTTATTTGACAGAGAGAGAGAGAGAGATCACAAGTAGGCAGAGAGGCAGGCAGAGGGAGAGGGGGAAGCAGGCTCCCCGCTGAGCAGAGAGCAGAGAGCCCAATGCGGAGCTCGATCCCAGGATCCCAAGATCATGACCTGAGCTGAAGGCAGAGGCTTAACCCACTGAGTCACCCAGGTGCCCTGCTTTTTTTCTCTTTTTTTAAAAGATTTTATTTATTTGACAGAGAGAGACACAGCAAGAGAGGGAACACAATCAGGGCGAGTGGGAGAGGGAGAAGCAAGCTTCCCGCTGAGCAGGGAGCCCGATGCGGGGTTCGATCCCAGGACCCTGGGATCCTGACCTGAGCTGAAGGCAGAAGCCTAACAACTGAGCCACATGAGCACCCCAGATCTTTCTTCCTTTTTAATGTATCCATTACAGCTAGAAATTTACCTTCTGGCACAGCCCTCATGGCGTATTTTGTTATTTGTCTGCAGGTGTTTTCTAATTACCCTTTTAATTTTTTCCTGACTCACGGATTAAGAATATATTGTTTTATTTCTATGTATTTGTAAAATTTTCAATTTTCCTGCTGTTATTGATTAGAGATAATAAGTTAAACGATTTCAGCTGTTTTTATTATGAAGAGTTGTTTTGTGGCTTAACATAAGGTCTATTTTGGAGAATGACTAGGTACACCTGAAAAGACTATGTGCTTCTTTGAGGAAGTGTATGTATGTACACACCTATGAGGTCTAATTGATTATTTACTTTTGTCCAAGTTCTCAATTTCATTACTGATCTTCTGTTGAGATGTTCTATCCATTTTTAGAAGTGAGGTACTGAAGTCTCCAAGTATTACTGTGTAATTATTTACTCCTCCCTTCAAATGTCTATGTGTTCCATATATTTTGGGGTTCTCTTTTGGCATGTAGATGTTTGTAGTTTATACCCTCTTGCTGAATTCTTTTACCCACACATAATGTACTTCTTTTCTCATTACAGTTTTTACCTCATTTATTTTTTCTGGTGTTACAGTAGAGTCGCCCCAGCTCTTTTGGTTACTATTTATTTGCAGGTGGTATATTTTATCACCTTTTACTTTTAAACTTATTTGTGTCTTTGGATCTAAAGTAAGCCTCTGGAGACAGTATATAGTTGGACTGTGCTTTTTTACCCACTGTGTTAATGTCTGCCTTTGGAGAGTTTAAACCTTTTATAATTAATTATTGGTAAGGAAGGATTTACTTCATTTTGCTACTAGTTTTTGGTATCTTTTACCATTTTTGTCCCCCATTTACTTTAATAATGTCTTCTTTTATGTTATTTTTTTTTTTTGTAGTGTACCATCTTAATTTTCTTCTTTCTTCCTTTCATGGATATTTTAAAGATATTTTCTTAAAATATAATGAGGATTACAATTAACATCCTAATACCCTAAAACAATATACACTGTTAAATGATTACCATCATAAGGTTAGTTAACACACTCATCACCTTATATAGTCTTTTTTTTTTTTCAGTAATGTCTACACCCAACATGGAGCTCAACTCATGACCCCAAGACCAAGAGTGGTATGTTCTAACAACTCAATCAGCAAGATACCCCCTTCTTTTGATGGTAAGAACTTTTAAGTTCTACTTTCTTAGCAATTTTCTTTTTTTTTTTTTTTAAAGATTTTATTTATTTATTTGACAGACAGAGATCACAAGTAGGCAGAGAGGCAGGCAGAGAGAGAGAGGAGGAAGCAGGCTCCCTGCCGAGCAGAGAGCCTGACGCGGGGCTCGATCCCAGGACCCTGGGATCATGACCTGAGCCGAAGGCAGAGGCTTTAACCCACTGAGCCACCCAGGCGCCCCTTTCTTAGCAATTTTCAAACATATAGTATAGTATTGTTAGCTCCAGTCACCACGCTATACATTACAACCACAGAATGAAACCATCGAGTTTGAACTGATAACAACTTAGCCAAAACAGCATAAAAAAACATTGCTCTCACACACCTCTGTTCCCCACTTCATGTTGTCACAAATGTATCTTCATATGTTATGACATAATTTTTAATTATTTTTATGAATTTGTCTTTTAAATCATTTAGGAAATAAAAAGCGGAGTTATAAACCAAAAACACAGTATTACTAGCTTTCACAGTTAATAATGCAGTTACCCGTTACTAGAGACTTTTATTCGTTTATATGGCTTTCAGTTCCTACCTAGTGTCCCTTCATCTTAACCTGCAGGACTTACTTTAGCATTTCTAAAAAGGGCAGTAATAATGGTAATAAATGGAAAGAGTGGTAATAAATGTCCTTAGGGGCACCTGGGTGGATCAGTCAGTTAATCATCTTCCTCTGCCTAAGGTCATGATCTCAGGCTCCCTGTTCAGCAGGGAGTCTGCTTCTCCCTCTCCCTCTGCCCCCACCCTGCTTGTGCACATGTTCTCCCTCTCTGTCAAATAAAAAAAAATCTTAAAAAAAAAAAAATCCTGAGCTTTTATTTATCTCAAAATATCTGGGAACATCATTTTGATGGGTAATTTTGCCAAATAAAGAATTCTTGGCTGACAGTTTTTTCTCTCTCAGCACTCTGTCATCCCACTGCCTTCTGGACTCCATGGGTTCTGATGAGAAACTGGCTGCTAATCTAATTCAGGACCCTTATATGAGATGGGTTGCTTCTTTTTGTTTTCGAGAGTCTGTCTTTGACAATTTGATTATAATGAGTCTTGATGTGAATCTCTTTGAATTTATTCTAGTTGGAGTTGAGCTTTTTGTGTAGAGTATAGATACATGTCTTTTTAACAAATTTAAGATGTTTGGGCCATTGTTTCTTCAAATATTCTTTCTACCTCTTTCTCTCTCTCTCTCTTCTGTATATCTTGGTTTGAGTGATGCTATCCCACAGGTCTGTTAAACCCTGTTCACTTTTCTTTAACCTTTATTCTTCCTGCTTCTGAGACAGAATAATTTCAATTGTTCTATCTTCAAATATGCCTGCTCAAAGCAGCTGTTGAATCCCTCTAGTGAATTCATTACAATTATTACACCTTTCAACTCTAGAATTTGCATATAGTTCTTTTAAAAAAAAGATTTTATTAGCTGAGAAAGAGAGAAAGCACAAGTTGGGGGTGAGGAAGGGAGAGGGAGAAAGACACCCCCACACTGAGCAGGGAGCCTGATGTGGGACTCGATCCCAGGACCCCAAGATCATGGCCTGAGCTGACGGCAGACAGTTAGTCAACTGAGCCACCCAGGAGCCCTGTTCTAGTTCAAATCTGTAATTATATAGTATAAATTATATATTTATAATTGTTTAAGTTTAAGAGAATCTCTTAATATTCTCATTTTGTTTGTACAATGTTTTCCTGGTTTCTTTTAGCTCTTTGAGCACATTTAAGAAAGTTGGTTTACAGTCTGTCAAATATCTGCTTTTTTAGGGACACTTTCTGCCAATTAATTTTTTCCCTTTGAATGGGCCAGCCCTTATTTTCCTTTTTCTTTGTATTCGTGGTAATTTTTTGTTAAAAACTGGACATTTAAATATTTATTGCAGTAACTGTAAGTCAGTCTCTCCTCCTCCAGGCTTTGCTGTTATTGATTGTTGAATGCTACAATCATTTGTTCATTTAGTGAGTTTCCAATTAAGTTTTGCAAACTAAAGCTACTCTGTCACGTGGGGTCACTGAGGTCTTTCTTTAGCTTGTATTCAGCTAGTGTTTTGACAGAGATTTCCTTGAATACTAACAGTAAAAGAAAAGTAATACACCTCTCCAGTGTATGTGCTGGGGTACTCCTTTAACACTATATGTACCTATTGTAGCTTCCTGCTTTTCCTGGCTTAGAGATGAGCCAGACAGGAAGTTATGATCTTCAGAGATTTTTTCTGAGCATATATCCTGTCTGGGGCATGGATGCAGTTTTCTGAATCTCCTGATATACAAGGACACTTTTGAATGGCCTCGCTTCCCCAGCTTTCCGTCCTAGGCTTTCGGTGGCTGACTGTACGATTAACTGATGTCCCAGGCAGTTGTGGGGTTTTAGTTCCCCTACAATGTTTTTGAACCCAGGGCTTTTGTGCCCCAAGTTCTGAGTATGGCGAAACAGACAAGCACTTGGCATCAATCCTTTATCCAACCCCACACAGGTCAGGACAAACGGTAATTTTTGAGTTAAGAACGTCTTTGCTGCCTTTGGAGCCAGGGGCCATGACATACATACATTCCAGTGTGTTCCCCACACTGGGAACAGAGGCCGCTCCCTTTAACTGCTATTGAGCCAGGGAGTGTTTGGGGCAAGAGCAGGTGAAAACACCACACAGCTTTCCTGCCACTTTTAAGTGGCCTTTTCCTGATTTACCATTTACCTGGTTGTTGTAAACCTCTTTTCTAGATTTAGATTCTTGACAAAGGTGGTGCTGGTACTTTCTGCTTGATTTTTGTTTTGTTGTCTTTTGATGTTTTTGTGAGGGACTGGGTATTTGGAACTATGTGCTCCACCATTTCGTTCCACAGTGGCTTTTTAAATATGAGTTACCATCAGCCTGGTGGTTTTTGTTGTTGTTGTTCTTTTCATTTTTACTGGGATAGGGCCAGTCCTCCCTCACCATTCTCAGCCCAGTATCCTGTGAGCCGCTTGGTTCACATTCCGCCTCTGCCTGGGGGCAGTCAGCAGGCCTCTCTCTCAGAGCCCCTTCTTAGGACTTCACCACGTCTCTCACCTCCTAACTCTCCTGCTCCAACATACCCAGGACTGCCTTGTACCACCTCTGCCTGTTGGGGGAGGTCATCAAGAGGACGTGACCTCTGGTGGACTCCTGAGCTGGATGCAGGTGACTGGAGGCTCCTCATCCTTTTCCCTGTCCTTGAACGTACATTCTGCTTGCCTTCCCTGCATCCAGCAGGTGCCCAAGGACACAGCGCCGAGACAGTGATGTGATGCTGTGACCCTCTAAACAGCATGTGTGATTAACCCTGGGTAAGGCCACATACCAACTTTTACGATGCGGCAGGTGGGTGCTGGGATCTATCACAGCCGCCTACGATGAGCCTCTTCAAGAAGTTCCCCTGCTTATTAAACTGTCACGTACCAGCCTGGGTGGCCTGCCTTGTTCTTTAGTCTGTCTTTCCCTTCCATATACAGAGGCCAGTTTAAGTTAAACCTGGGAAGTCCATGAGGTTTGCAAACCAACACTGCCATCAGCCCAACCTTCCCTGGACACAGAGTCTGACTGGGGTATTCTGCCCAGATGTCCTGAGAATGACCATAGGTCCCATGTAGTGAAGAGTGTCCCCTTGTAAAACAGCCCCATCAAATCCCAGTAAGGAAAACTAACACTGAGTCACTATCCTTATCACTGCTAAGGGGTCCACAGAAAAGGCAGGCTAGTTGGGGGGTCTTCAGGAAAGGCCTCTCTACAGTTCTAAAGTGGATGGGACTGGCAAGGCAGTGTGAATGCAGCCAGAAGGGAGTAGGATCAAGGCCTGAATTAGGGCTGTACCCTAAATGCAGGGGACTACCACCAGCCTGGTAGCTGGGCTGCAGGGCTCAGCTGGCAACCATCGTTGTCACACCCCTCTATGCCAGGTGGGGGAACACAGTGTCCTGCCCACACCCCGAGAGAGCCTGGGGCCAGGCCAAATTCCTCTCTGATCTCTAGCCTTGGCCCTCAAGTCCATGGGACACCCCATCCCTAATCATGACATGGTTGCCTCCTGGGGCTAAACAGAGGGTGACATGGCCAAAGTCCCTCCAGAATAAGGGCAACCAGTGCGGAACCTGCTCCCAGTACCTGGCTGCTGATGGTGAGGGGGGGTGGTTCCTGGCTCAGTGTAGCCAAAGCAGTGGGGATCACAGAGCGCCGATCCAGCGTGGGTCACAACGGGTGCATCGCTCACACAGGCCTGGGCTGCAGGGATCCAAGGGGATGGTCCAGGAACTGAGGGCTCCATTTCGGCCTTTTCAGATCGAGCTCTGAGGCTGGGCATGGCTGGGACCTGGAGACCAGCAAGGGTACAGGTGAGTGTCTAGAAGAGGTCGCTCTGGGGAGCCATATTCCCACCAGGCAGGGGTCTCTTCCATCCCCATAGCCTCAGACCTGATGCAGACCTGGTGCTAGGTCTCAGGGAAGGGGGAAGATGCTGACCTCAGGGCAGGGTGAGCACAGTGTCCTATGGGCACCCCTAGAAGGGCCCCAGGCTGCCAGGAGAGGAGAACAGCCCCATAGAACCCTCACCCATGGTGGGCCCACCCCTCATTTCTGACATTCCTGAAGATGAACCATCAGGTCCATTCAAGGCAGAGCAGCAACTCCAGGAGTTGGGCAGCAGGGGCAGCCTTGCTTCAGATGGGCACATGGCATCACCACTGTGTCTGAGTTGTGCCCTCCTGGCTGCATCACAGTGAGGTCTCCACCATCCTAAGCTGTCTTCCCGTCTACGGCCATACCACCCTGAACGCGCCCGATCTCGTCTAAGCTGTCTTCCCACTGCATCAGTGGCTCCCTCCCAGGCTCCTCCTTCTCTCTCTCTTCACGTTGGTACACCAGGGCTCACTCTGAACCTACACCAGCGTCCTCAGTTAAGGAAGGCGTCAACACCCTTGTCCTGTGAAGATTCCCAGGGCTCACTTCCAGCTCTAAATGCTCCTTCTGAGGGGATACATGATACTGATACATGACCGCATCCCCATACGGAGGAAATTAGTTATTTCCCCCACCCCTCCCACTGCCTGGTCTCTGCAAATGCCCTGCTCAGTGGCCCACCCCTATTGTGGCAATACCCTGTGGCTCCTTACTCACACTGCACCACTGACAGGTTCTCATCACCCTTCCGTCTCGTCAGGGTGGAGAAGACAAGTAAGGAAATGCTGGCGGAAGTGCACAGTGGACTCTGCCTGCCTGCTGGGTAAGATGTAGTATAAGCCCAGTCAGTTGTTCTGTTTTTTGTAATGCAAGTGCCTGAATTAAGCTCTGATGCTGAAGCACCTGCTGCAAACAGGCATCTATTTCAAAGATGGAATAAGTGCCAGCCACTGGCCTAGACAAAGAGCCAGGGCGCCTCCCCTGACTGAGCCTCCATTGTTTCTGAAATCTTGGTTGATTCCGATCACTGGCCACTTGTTATTTTTCTCCTCCTGTGCTTTAAATTTCCACTCTTACGTTTTACTTTATTTTTTAAAAGTATCTTACTTACTCATTTGAGAAAAGAGAGCGTAGTGCACCAGTGTGGGGGAGGGGCAGAGGGAGAGGGAGAAGCAAACTCACCGCTGAGCAGGGAGCTTGATTTAGGGCTCAATCCCAGGACCCTGACATCATGAACTGGGTCTGAAGTCAGATATTTAAGCAACTGCCAGGTGCCCCTGCACTCTCAGGTTTTAAATTCATCAATAAAGAAGGAGCCTACGAAACCCCAGGTCTCCGCCCTTGACCTCAATAAAAGCAGACATCCAGGCCAGTGCACCTCTGTCATTACCAGCAACCTCACCGTGTGGGCCCGGGTGTGTTAATCTGCAGGTCCTGTAAGTACTAAACCTTTATTTTTTGGAAAATTTCCTAACGGTTGTTGCTGAAGGGCATTTTGCAATCATAGCAAGAACCACACGGGTTGGTCCAACCAAATCACTGGTCTTTGACAGGCTGAGACCATCTGGAAAAAGGCAGCAAGGAGGAACGGCACCCTGGGGCAGGCCCGCATTTAACCAGGCCCAGGGCAATGCCTGGTTAAAAAGGTAGGACACGAGGCAAAGGTACTCAGAGGCAGGGTCACTGGGGTGCAGACTATCAGAGGCCACGGCTGCCGGACAGTGAGGCACCCGCCACGTTTCTGTACTAGGACAGACACAGGTGCTCAGGGGAACAGCACAGACAAAGAGTCACAGCAGGGAGAGCACGGACTTAAGGCGCCGGCCACGGAGCAGCGGAACGGAGCAGACGTTGCTTCTGTGGGGGGACCGTCACTCTCCCTCTCCCAAGGGGAGTCTGTCATTTACAATATTCATTCACTTTATTTTAAAATTCGTGAAATTATTACCGCTGTCACTGAATGGGGTGACATGCTCAAGATTCAAAGGCAAAAAAGGATTGATGGTGAAACACTGCCAGCCAGCTCCTCTGCTCCCCTTCCCAGGTGCTCACGTAGCCTTCCAGAACAACCTACGCTCGTTTCACACCTTGTTTTGCTCACCCGGTGTATGCGGGATCGCGCCCAGGGAGGGCACAGGCTGAAGCTGCGGGAACAGAATGCCCGCCAACACCCCTGTGCCCATCCCGATCCCTGGAACCCGCGGGTACGGCCCGCTGCCCAGCAAAGAGCCCTGGCGAGGGGATGAGCTCACGACCGGAGCCCCTGCGACTGCGGGACGCAAGGTCCCTGCGCAAGGGCGGGGGCCGCAGGGGCTCCGGACAGGCAGCACGACGACCTCAGGGACCGGACTCGGCCAGCGGGCCTGGGAGCAAATTCTCCGGCTCGGAGCTCGCCCGGGCGCTCAGCAGCGACGACCGGCAGCCCCAGCCGCCGCCGGCCCCGGGAAATACTGCCGCGGCTCCCCTCTCAGCTCCACCCGCAGGGGGAGGACGGAGCCCCTCCCCGGCCCGCGAGCCTCGCCGCCGCCTGGACCGGACTGGGCCACCCGGGGCCTCCAGGCCGGGCGGCAGGCTCGCCTCGCACGCAGCCCGGCCCGGTCCGCCGTTCGCCCCGAGTCCCGGGGCCCCTCCTCCACCCCAACCGCCGGCGCCAGGCAGCACTCACCGCGCACCTGCCCCGCCGCCCCGCGGTCCCGCGGCCGGGCTCCAGGGCGAGTCAGGCTCCGCCGTCCCGGGCACGTCCCGACGCTGGCCCTCGCGCCCGCTCCGGAGGCGCCCTCCGAGGCCCGCTACCCCGCCCCGGACGAGCAGCCCCCGCCCCTCTGCCCAGGACGTCCTGCCTAGACCGCCGGAGGCCGGCACCCGCCACGGGGGCATCGGCGTCCCGCCGCAGCGCCGGACGCAACGTGGAGGCTTCCCCTTCGCGAGCGCCGCCCCTCCGGGGACCGCTCCGCGCCGCGCGCAACGCCCAGGACCGCCGCGGCGCGGCCCCGACCCGGGCCCCGGAAATCCCTCCCCCGACTTCCGGGCCAGCGTCGCCGCTCTAGGCGGCGGAGGCCCGGCGACTTGGTGCTCTAGCGCCGCTCTAGGCGGCGGAGGCCCGGCGACTTGGTGCTCTAGCGCCGCTCTAGGCGGCGGAGGCCCGGCGACTTGGTGCTCTAGCGCCGCTCTAGCGGCGGCCAGAGCGCGCTGCGGCCTGGGCGCGAAGAGGCGGGCGTGAGAAGCAGCGGGAAGCGAGGTGGGCCGCGGCGGTGGGACGCGGGGCCGAGTTCCCGGAATCGGAGCCCGCGGCAGCTTGATGGAGGCAGGAGGGCGCACGGGGCCGAACGGAGCCCCCGCTGGTAAGTGGGTCGGCGGACCGGTGGACACACTCGGGTTCCCTCGCGACAACACGCGTTTCGGGGGCGGCTCCGGCACGTGCGCCGAGCGGGTCCCGCACGTGGGCGCGAAGGACACGCGCGTCTGGGGCGCTGCGGGGCTCAGGCGTCTGCCCGCCTGTCTGCCTGCTTGCGACCTGTGTCTGTCCAAGAAACCAGTCAAAAATCGTAAAGAAACGATTCTCTTTAAAAAAAGGGTAAGTGTGTGTTTTAAAGATTTTATTTATTTATTGGACAGACAGAGATCACAGCAGACAGAGAGAGAGAGAGAGAGAGAGAGAGAGGGGCAGGCTCCCCGCTGAGCAGAGCCCGACGCGGGGCTCGATCCCAGGACCTGGGGATGATGACCTGAGCCGAGGGCAGCGGCTCAACCCACTGAGCCTCCCAGGCGCCCCAAGAATAAGTGTTTTAAGATGCATTTGACAGGGAAGATTATCAAAGTTAGAAATATGTAACAAAAATTGGCAAAAACCCAAGTATTGGAATTTATGAAATGCTGTGTACATGACCTGTTGGTAATGACCGGCCTAGCTGGAGGACGGCCGACCGAGAAGCAGCGGGAGCGAAGCCCTTCCTGCTCACACCTGTGGGGCCCCGTAGAGAGCGTGAAATAAATAAAAGCCACTGAATATTTTTCAGAGAAAAATATATAGTGTATTCATAAAATAAAGGAAAATTTCAACTTTTACTGTTTGCAGGCGCTGCATGGCTCTCAGGGCAGCTGTCCTTTAACGCTGATCAGAGTCACCAGAACCAGTTTCTGCTCCAAACACATTAGGTGTCGGTGAGCAAGGGGCAGGCGGGCTAGGTCGGCAAAAATGGGGGGGGGGCTGTGTGATCAGCCTCACCCCAAATCCCTGAAATGCTGAGGCATAAAGACAGCAGAGGGGAGGGATGTAATCAGCCCTCCTGGTTTGTCGTAATCACCGGAGAAGAGACATTCAAAGGAGAAGTAGTCATGGTGCTATCATGGTGACGTCAAGAAGTTTTAAGCTCCCTGGCCAGTTTTCTATAAAAGACCATACAAGCACCCCTGTGGCAGCCCATTTGGGACCCCTCTCACTCTAGAGAGCTTTCTGTTCTCACCTTCACCTTAATACACCGTGACTTCACCCCTCCGCAGGATTCATCCTTGGCTCCTTGAGACAAGAACCCTGCAACCCCGCAGCACCTGCTTCATTCATGAATAAGGTAAAAGGGAACATTCCACACATAAAGAGAAGAAGAGAAGAGTAAAACAAACCAAAATCTCCCTGGTTCCCTTGAGGTTAAGCTCCTACAGCTCTGCGTGTACTAAAAGCTTAAGATAACACTGTAACTCTAAAATGTCTTCTAATTTGTAAGTTCTTATGTTAAAAAAAAAAAAGTATATAACCTGCACCAGATGTTCCTCTCCCAACCAGCACTCTCTTCATTGGTTTTTGTTGTCATTTCATTTCTATTTTTTTATTTTGTTAAGAATTTTATTTATTTATTTGAGAGAGAGAGAGAGAGCATGAGCTCTCTCATGGGTCAGAGGGAGAAGCAGATTCCCTGCCAAGCAGGGAGCCTGATGAGGGGTCCCAGGACTCCAGGATCATCATCTGAGCCGAAGGCAGTCGCCCAACCAACTAAGCCACCCAGGTGCCCCTGTTGTCATTGTTTTAAGTAGACCCCATTCCCGGTGTGGAAGAGAGTGTTCTCTTCTTTTTGAATATTTTGTATTGGGGTGGGTGTCCGAACTTGGGCTCAAACAAAACTCTCATTAAGAGACTCTAAAAGTTGTATTAGTATTGCATCAATAGCATAAATATATTGCCTTAAATACTTTTTTGTTATTGAAGAAGACAAAAGGGTGATCTTCAGAAGTTAAGAAAAGGAAAAATGCATTTCTTTGTACCAGCAATAATCAATAAGATAATGTAAGAAAAAATGAAATGTACTCCATGACAGCAACGGAAACTAAAAAACACTGGGTAATTAATTAAGAGCACTCAAGACTTCTCTGGAGAAGACTCTGAAACTCTAGTAAAGGACACAGAAGATGATCTTAGTAAATGGACAGATATTTCTTGCTTTTGGATTAGGCAACTTAATGTTTCTTTTTTTAAAAAAATATTTTATTTATTTATTTTGACAGAAACACACTGAGAGAGGGAACACAAGCAGGGGGAGTGGAAGAGGGAGAAGCAGACTCCCCACTTAGCAGGGAGCCTGATGTGGGGCTCGATCCCAGGACTCCGGGATCATGACCTGAGCCGAAGGCAGACTCTGAATGACTGAGCCACCCGGGCACCCCACAGCTTAATATTTCAAAGATGTAATTCCCCCCCACCAAATCAACCTAAAAAGGGAAGGGGAAGATGTCCTATTACTATGGAGAGAAGAACTGACTGACAGCAGAAGAGATTGGTGTCAGACTTTTGCGGAGGTAGAAATCCAACAGATGATAAATGTGGCACAACAATCAAGGGCAAAAGAGTAGGTTCTTTAGTAGAAGCATTGAGAGCGTGAGTTCCCGCGAAGAGAAAAACAGAGCAGATCTTTCCTTAACAATGCACACAATGGTAGCCTCTAAACGAACCAAAGACCTGAAAGGAACAGAAATGAGACTTGCAGGAAAAATACACAGGACAGCTTGTTGAGAGATGCTCTGCTGATCAACTATCAGAGAACGGCGAACTAGAGTCAGTGAGATGCTAACACTTCACGCTGGGGGGCTGGAGAAGTTAGAAGCCTGGATATCACTAGTGTTAGCATTTGAGGTTAAATATTTTTCTCTCATGTGAAATCACAAATTTGTATGGCTGGTACCCCAGGCAGTGATCAGGGACCTGAGTCCCCCCCCAAATGAGGATGTTCTACCTGGTGACTTGAAGGAGAGGAGGAGAATGGATAAGAGGGTAATGAGCTGTGTCTGCCACAGTCTTTACATATGGTTACCTGCCGTACCACGATGCAGCCTGTGGTCAAGAGGAAGACCCCAAAGTCCTGTCCAGTCCCAAATGCTTCTCAGCCCAGTCACTCTTGACATGGTACCGCCTCTGCATCAGGTCCTGTCACTGCGGGGCAGCTCACGTGCCCACACATACTCAACCCACAATGTGGAGAAGGAGGAGAATGGGAAACAGTATTCATTCATAGTAACATTCAACTCTGCTTGGCAGTGCCCAATGGTACGTCTGACTTGTGGTTATTTAAATAAACTGTGTGGCATTTGAATGCAAAGTTTTCACATACCTGTAAGCAAGCTTTGCTGTCATCTCTGTGCAGGGTCTGCAGAATCCTCCCATGGGCACTTCTGCATGAATACTGGAGACCCTCTCCCTGGCAGGGAAAGGAGCTCTGGAGCAGCACCCTGGTACCCAGACTCAGCGCTGGGAGGAGCTCTCTAGGTCTCATCAGGTCTGACTTGGCTCTCTGAGGAGTGGAGTGTCCTTGTTCATAATCTGGATGCCCATCTGCAAAGGAATGTGGGAGGCTGCCCTAGCTGCTGCCGCCTGACTTTGCAGAGGCTTCCTGATTGATAGCTAAGTCCCTGGCTCAGCTTTTCACATACACACTTCCACTCAGCTCCACATGCTGACGTGACAGAAACACAGCCCCATCTAGTCATGGGTTTACGTCTGAGGACTCTTTTATTTGTTGGCCTCTGTGTGGTCACCATCCTTCTCTCTCTCTCTCTCTCTCCAGCACAGGGTGACTACCTTGAGGCCACCAGCACTGCCATATATCCTTCAAGTATTTATAGAATAACCTTCCACAAGTGAAACACAGGGCTGCTCTCTATGGGGTGGGTTGCCTTCATGTCTGTTGGATCTGGGTGGTCACAAGGGCTCTGTGCTTAGAAGGGCTAACACTTGGTTTAATGCTGGATTGACCCCTGTCATATGGCTAAGAACTCTGAGTATTTGAGAGGGATGTGGGTCACAGACTTGGCTGTCTCTTCAGACCCTTTCTTTCTTAAAGCTTCTTGTGGGGTTCAGAAGAGGCTGGCATTTTCAGCCTTGTGGGGCCTTCTTATCAGAGTCATAGACCACAGGCCACAGGTAGAGGGAAACCCCTTGTCCAGCTGTCATGTCCTCCATCTGCCTTCCTCTAGCTCAAGTCTCTCTAGGTGGGCTTTGCTTAAAGTGGCAAGAAATAACCAACACTTGCCAATGTTCTGAACTATTTTCAACTGCTTCCTCTAGGGCTATAGTTTTAGTCACATGCAGTCTACTCCTAACACATCACAAGCAAGAGCCACACCAAATGCTTTTTCATGCATAGCAAGCGTCACCAGGTTTCTACCTATAAAATCTCTGTCCTGACTGATTGACCATTAAGCCAACTCCACATGGATTAGTTCTGTTGTGGCCCCAGCCTGCTCCCAGGTATCGAGTTCTGAATTAGTTAGAATAAAGCTCAGTTGATGTAAAGGGGCTCAAAACCAACATTGGCTTCAGCAAGGCCCAGGGCTGTTTCTGTCTCCTGTGACAGTCCACATTGAGTGTGGTGGCCGTCCTCCTGAGGCTGGAGGGACACAGGCCATTTCAACCTGAGGATTCCACCCTCCTCAGCACACTTTCATGGCTAAAGATGGTGCACTACTATGTTCCATTTCAGCCAGCAAAAAAGGTGTTTTTGAGGATACACCAAGAAGATGTGCACTTTCCTTCTGCCTATGGCCCACATGTCATACGTCACTGCAGCACAGCTCAGAAACATCATTATTTGCTTGGATGGGAAAATGCTCAGATACATTTCCATCCCTATAAGGGACAGAGAGAAGGGACGGTAAGGGACAGACAGCAGGCTGTGTGCATCTACGGTGAAAGAAAATAACACAAACCATGAAGCAACATCAGAAAACATTGGAGGGAAACATCTTTATAGATGCCCAACACAATGTCTTATGAAAACACAGTTAAAAACCCACCATAATGTGCCCAAGGGAAAGAACATTTGTATAGAATATGGTAGATCACTGGTCCCATGTTCTGTCCAGTGTTCTTCTCAAATGGGCCTCAAGTTCTTGTTGGGAGCTGGAGGTGTAGGTTGGGTCAGGAAGTCAGTATCTCATGGCCACAGGGAGTTTCTCAGTTCAGCAGCTGACTTTCTTGTATAGTGTCAGCACAGTTATCTTTGTGCTTTTGTGTGTGTGTGACTTTCAGATTGACTGAAAAATTATGTTTTTCATCAACCTTATAATAAAAATATTTTATTCTAGACCAATTCATGAGGTAGTGGCATTTTTACTATAATAAATTGATTAGAGGTCTGCCTATTAGCACATAATAGACATCTAATCAATTTATTGAGAATAAATTATCTAATAAATTTAGAAAGAAAAGAAAGGGGAAAAACTTAAACTAAGAATGGACCATAAGAACTTTTATAAATTGTTTTTCACATGACAAACTACATGCTGAAGCCTGAAATCTTATTTTTTAAATTTATTTAAAAAATATTTTATTTATTTATTTGACAGAGAGAAGGAGAGAGATCATAAGTAGGCAGACAGTCAGGCAGAGAGATGGGGAGAAGCAGGTTTCCCACTGAGCAGAGAGTCCAATGCAGGCTCGATCCCAGGACCCTGGGATCATGACCTGAGTGGAAGGCAGACACTTAACCTATTGAGCCACCCAGGCACCCATGAAGCCTGAAATTTTAAAAATATTTAATTTATTTATTTGAGAGAGGGAGATAGCAAGAGAAAACATAAGCAGGGGTGGGGGAGAGGGAGAAGCAGACTCCCCACTGAGCAGGGAGCCCTATGTGGGCCAATCCCAGGATCCTGGGACCACGACTTGAGCCAAAAGAAGATGCTTAACAGACCAAGCCACTCAGGTGCCCCCAAAGCCTGAAAATTTCTTTTAATGGTTGATTGCAACAACAAAAAAAGCCATAAAACCAGGTAAAAGCAAAAATGAGGAAGAAATCAAGGAGACCATAGCTAAAACTTGTTATGGATTGAATGTTTGTGTCACTGCCCTCTAGATTCACATGTTGAAGCCCTAAACTTCAACGTGATAGTGTTGGGAGGTAGGACCTTTGGGTGGTGATTTGGGTTAGATGAGATCATGAGGATGGGATCCTTATGATGGGATTAGTGCTTAAGAAGAGGAAGAGAGACCACAGTGCATTCACTCTCTCTCTTTCTCTCTCTCCCTCCCTCTCTCCCTTTGCCCATCTCTCTCCCCCAGTCTCCCCCTCTCCTCTTCCCTCCCTGCCACCCATGTGAAGACAATGAGAGGTTGTCAGACTGTAAGCCAGGAAGAAAGCCCTTACCAGGGAAACCAAATTAGCCAGCACCTTGACCTTGAACTTTCTAGCATCCAGACTGTGGGAAATAAATTCCGTTTTTTAAGCCAATTAGTCAGTGGTGTCAAGTTATGGCAATTCAAGCTGACCAATAATGATTTTGGTACTGAATAATGGGGTGATGAGTAACAAAAACCGAAAAATGTGGAACTGGGTTTAGAACTTGACAGTGGCAAGAGTTTTGCTAGAAATGTGGATGTTGAGGGTGATTCTGGTGAGAACTCAAAAAGAAAATGGGAGAGATATAGAGAAAGATTCTATCTTCTTGGAGAATATATAAATAATCATGACTAGAATATGAGTAGAAATATGAATGGTAGAGGCCATTTTGATGAGGCCTCACATGGAAACAAGGACCACATTATTGGAAACTGGAGGAAGGGTGATTCTGGTTATAAAGTGGCAAAGAACTTGGCTAAATTGTGTTCATGATCTAGTCTTTGTGGAAGGTGGATTTGTGAACGATTTTTCCTGCTAGGTCTTCAGTTTGCTTGGAACTTATCACTTCCTTATTCCTTCCAATTCTCCTTTTTGGAATGGGAATGTCTATTCTATGCCTTTCCCACCATTGTCTTTCGGAAGTACATAGCTTATGTGGTTATATAGGTTTCAGCTGTAGAAGAATTTTGCCTCAGAACAAGTCATATCTCAGGTCTCATCTGTTTCTGACACAGATGATATTTAGATGAGACTTTGAAATTAGTCTTTAGAGTTGATACTGGAATGAGTTAAGATTTTTGGGACTGTAGGGATGGAATGACTGTATTCTGCATGGAAGAAGGACAGGAATTTTTGCGGGCCATGGAGGGAAGGCTATGGATTGAATGTTTGTGTCCCCCAAGTTCATATGTTGAAGCTCTGGCCCATATGTGATAGTATGTGGAAGTGGAACTTTGGAAGACGATTTGGTTACATGAGGTCAAGAGAATGGGACTCCCATGATAGGACTAGTATTCTTATAAGAAGAAGAGGAGTATGCTCTGCCCTCTCTCTCTCTCTCTCTATCTATCTATCTATCTCCTCTCTCTCTCTGTCATGTGAGGACATGGTGAGAAGGCAGCCATCTTCAAGTCAGGAAGAGGCCCTTTATCAAGAATCTGATCATGATGGCACCCTGATCTTGGAATTGCCAGCCTCTAGAACTGTGAGAGATAAGTGTCTGTTGTAAATCACATAATCTATGGTATTTTGTTATGACAGCCAAGCTGACTAAGACACTAGTCAATTTTGCTTCAAATCTGGGTCTTATAGATTTGCCACATTTAACTACTTTTCACAGACTAGAAAATTTCATATGGCATAGAGTCAGCACACCTGAGTTCACCAGATATCCTTTCTATATAAAGGATAAGTCTTCTCAAGTTGGGAGAGCCAATAAAATGATGAATATGTTTGAAAATGAACATTAAAATTAATAAACTTTTAGCTATATTGACTAAGAAAAGAAGAAAAGACTCAAACTATTAAAATTAGAAACAGAAATGGGGATATTACTTCCAATTTGACAGAAATAAAAAGGATTATAAGAGAGTGCTGTGAACAGTTGTGTGTCACCAAACTGGATAACCTGGAGGAAATGGAAAAATTCTTAGAAACACACAAGCTACTAAGACTGAATCATGAAGAAATAGAAAATGTGAACAGACATAAAATAGGAATGGAAATACTAACAACAACAACAACAACAGCAAAAAGCCCTGGACCTGATGGCTTTATTAGTGAATTCTGCCAAACATTTAAGGGAACATTAACACCAATTCTTCTTAGACCTTCCAATACATTGAAGAGGAGGGATCATATCTTAACTCATTCCATTAGGCCAGCATCGTCAATCTGGAAAGTCTACATATAGCATGATTCCAACTATAGGTCATCCTGAAAAAGGCAAAACTATGTAAACAGTAAAAGTCAGTGGTTTCCAGGGATAGAAGGGAGGGGGTAAATAGATAGAGCACAGATTTTTAGGGCAATTAAATACTCTATATGGTCCCATAATGATGGTTACATGTCATTATATAGTTGTACACATCCAAAGACTGTAGGACAGCAAGAGTGAATCGAAATGGCCTTTGCGTGAGTATGATGTGTTCATGTGGGTCCATCCGTTGTAACAAATGTTCCAGTCTGGTGGTTATTGGTACTGGAGGAGGCTGTGATGCGTGGGAGTTTGAGGATATATGGGAACTCTCTGTACCTTCATCTCAACTTTCCTATGAACCTAAAACTGCCCTAAAAAAACACAAACATCACTCAGGGAAAGGAAAACCAAGGCCCAACCCACAAAAGACATGGATTCTTGTCTTTGTCCATCTGTCTGTCCGTCCTTTCCTTCCTTCCTTCTTTCCTTTCCCTCTTTCTTTCTAGTACACACTACTCCCAGCATGGAGACCATCACAGGGCTTGAACTCATGACCCTGAGAACAAGACCTGAGCTGAGATCAAGAGTCAGATGTTTAACTTAATGAGCCACCCAGACACCCTCCATTCTCACTTTTCTAAAGCAATTGCTGGTACAGAGGATCATTCCCATCAGGGATTCTTTGATGAAATGGGAACATTATCAACCTGTGAGAATGGGTTCACCACAGGGCACAGGTCAGGTGAAGCCTAGGGCTTCTATCCAAAACTCACAGCCCATGTTCTTAGTGTGGTGGAGAGGTCCAGGGTAAAATCTGAATTGTGGGTGGACTCCTTAAGAGAGTTCAGGACCCCTAGTGGACAGGATTCATACTGGTTCATCCTGCCATCTCAGGTGTCTGTGGGTCAAGCTTCTTCCTGAGTCAGGGCTACCTGGAGGCCGGCACTGAGCTGGAAAGACTGGCCACAAGTGATTCCATATATCCCCAGAAAGCAGAATCCATAGAATGAAGCTCAGATGTTGCCCCAGTTCTGAACATCTGGGCCTCTTTTCAGCAGGGGACATGGAAATGTCAAGTGAGGACAAATGCACAAAATGCTCCGTCATCTGGGTTGGACAGAAAAGGATCAGTAGAAAGTGTTTTCATCACCTTTAAAATGAGTAATATGGAAACATAGAGATCTTAACTAGGTTAATGTAGATAACCTCATGCTTGCTGCTTGATTAGAACGAGGTCAGCAAGAAACAGGCTCCAAACTCTCTCTTTGTTTTTTGTTTTTGTTTTCTTTTTGGTCTTTCAGCAGGAACTCAGAGGCAGACAGAAGTGAGTAGGGGCTTTTAAAGGTGAGACTCTGCTGGCCAACCCTGGGCTTCTACAGATTTGACCTTTGTCTCCCTCTCCACCAGGCCCAGGTCCCTCAAAATGGAGGATGCCAGTTCCTAGAGCCAGTCCTTCTCAGAAATCAGAGTTCCCTAAGGAGCTCATTGGGGGAAGAGAGACCTAGCACTCCGCTTGCTCTGCACTACCCTCTGTGGGGATAACACAGTGATGGAGCCGGGAAGGAGTCTTACCCTCTAGGGACAGTGACACATAGTGGAAGAATTCTTGGATGTTTCTGAGGCAACATTTGGGGAACCTGGCTTTGGATAAGTTGTTAAGGCCCTTAATTTTTCAGACTTCTCCTTTGAGAAGGCACTTAGTCCTACATGACCACTTGGGATATGCATGTGGAATGACCCATCAGTCACAGACTAAGCCTTACTGCTGTGGCTATTGATCCTTTGACCTTGGAAACTAATTCCTGGGGGCACTCAAGGTTGGATTTTGAAGTACCCTATGCCCAAGAAGACATTATGTTCAGGCTCCCACAGGGTACTTTTGTACCTCCCTTCAACACTACAATCTGTTCTCTTATTTCCCGGCTGTAAGGCTCACTGGATAGACCCTAAAGTGGCAGTGGACAGCCCTCCCCCTTGGAAGAGTCATTTGTGCCCTGTTACTCCAGGGCTCATCTCTCTAGCTTCCCCATGGATTACCAGGGCCTGTGCAGCATGTGGTTGACCTGGGAGCAAGAAGCACAAGGAAAGGGAGGTGCCCAGAGCCATGAGGTGAGGGATAGAAGGACTATCAGAAATCAGGGATGTGGGGAAAGGGGATACTTGCCAGCCCTCTCTGGCCTGTCTGCCCCCTTCTCTCCAAGATGCTCTTCTCGCCTCTGGTCTCTCACAGGTAACTGTGCATGTGTCACTTTGAGAGTCAGAAGGTGGGAAGGTCTATTGGGTGGGGTCACTGCACACTCCTCATGGCTCCATTCTGAGGAGCCCCTCGCCCGTTAGCACCAAGAGTTTGGCTCCCTCATAGTGCCTGCTACATCACCACAGTCCCTCTCAAGTGTGCCCCATTCTCAGTTTGGGGCCCTCAGTGTTCCTAGTTGCAACATCACACTCTCCTCAAGCAGTTCCTCCTTTTGAGGGTCAGACTCCATCGCTCCAGTGTCCCCACTGTGCCTCTGAGACTTCACTGCAGACACATGCACTCAACCTATTAGACCTCAGAGCCTGAGCTCTGTGATCTCATGCCTTCCTGTGGACTCTGCTTAGCTCACTTCCTTTTGCACCCTTCCTCTCGACCCTTACGTAGTCTTGCTCCTGAATTGACCCTAGTCCTTTCAGCTTGGGGTGTTTGCAGAAGCTTGTCTGTGCTTGCCACACGTATGTGGTCATGCCCAGTGCAGCCCGGCTCCCGCCTCGGTTCCTCCTCCCCGCAGGGCTTGGCATGCAGTTCCAGTGGATATCCTGGGTTTTAAATCCTGGGACACTTTTAGTCCTTTTAAAGGACTTCCATTGAATTTGATGCAGTTATCACCCCAGCCTTTAAGTTTCTCTTTTACTTCAATGTTATCAGGATCCTGATTTTAGTCTGATTCCACTAATGAGTTCCATCTCTCATTGATGGACTCCATTTCCTCTGTCTGCCCTCAATGATGCTTTCGCCCAGGCCCCAAACTTCTGCCAGTCTAATGACTCCAACATGGCCCAGAGCACCATCACTTCCTCACCTCCTTTCACATCTATCCCCATACAAGAAAACACCAACTTTATCTTGGCTGATGTACTCAGACACTTAAATAAGAAATGAGGGGTCGTCCTTGATCTTATTTCTTCCTCACTGTCTAAATCTGTCCAGTCACCTAGTCCTTCTAATTTTACCCCTTAAGCATTTCTGGCACTTGTGCCTTCTCTTGAATGCTTGTCACAAATTCACTCCTGTATCACCTTTATCTTGGTTAATTCTAACCCTTTCAATCTTAAGTGACTTTATCTGCCTACCCCTTCACCTTGCTTACCCGTTTATCTACCATAGGTTCAGTTCCAATCACCTTTACTAGAATCAACACATTCTTCTTGTTCACTCCCACCAGTTAAATCCCATAAACCTTTATGTGCATCATCCCTACAATCTCCTCATTCTTTTCCCCACCAGCAGGCTCATAACAGCCACTTCCCTGCCTCTTACCTTAGCTGTTAAAACAACATCATCCTGACTTGATACAGCTTAAATACTCTCAAAGCTTTCAATTCCCCTTTTTATAGCCGGTGCCCAGTCCTGGTCCCTAGGGTCATGCATGGTGGGGAGTCTCAGCCTCAGCCTCTGCCTCTGCTTGCCTGGGACTCTGCACCCAGCATGAGAACTGCCCCTGTGCCCACACTCACTTGTGCTTATGACTGTCCTGGCCCATTTCTCTCCCTTCCTCCTCACTTTTGACCAGTTCCCTAGGCCCACTGAGACTGGGTCCTCCCTCTCTTGCTCTTTACTTGGGGATGGAGGAGAGGGGAGATGACATTACTGCTCCAACAGCCACACATGGTATTCGCCTCGAGAAATAAGGGAATTGGAGCTGTACATTCCCATGTGGGTCCTGAGGGAGGGCTGTGTTCTCAGAATATATTTTTGAGGAGTGGAAGGGGGTTGTTTTTAGCCATGAGTTTGTCCACTTAAGTGGTGTTCCCTTCATCTTGGTCTTTTGTAGGGACTTTTTGTGGATGTGTTCTTTCAATTTTTAAAAAAAATATTTTATTTATTTATTTGTCAGAGAGGGAGGGAGAGGGAGGGAGCACACAGGCAGGGGAAGTGGCAGGCAGAGGGAGAAGCGGGTTCCCTGCTGAGCAAGGACCCTGGGGTCATGACTTGAGCGAAGGCACATGCTTCACAGACTGAGCCCCCCAGGTGCCCTGTGTGTTATGTTGAAGAAATTTGGAACAGATGATCAGGACCAGAGAAACTGTGTTGGGGGAAACAGAGAGATCTTGGTCAAAGGGCATAACCTTGTAGTTACAAAATGAGTAAGTTTGGGCATCTAATGCACTGCATGGTGATTATACTTAATAGCACTGCACGCTGTACTTGAAATTTGCTGACAATAGATGTTAAGTTTTCTTTTTTTTCTTTTTCTTTTTTATTTTTTTTAAAAGATTTTTATTTTTTTATTTATTTGACAGAGAGAGATCACAAGTAGGCAGAGAGGCAGGCAGAGAGAGAGGAGGAAGCAGGCTCCCTGCTGAGCAGAGAGCCCCATGCGGGACTCGATCCCAGGACCCTGAGATCATGACCTGAGCCGAAGGCAGCGGCTTAACCCACTGAGCCACCCAGGCGCCCCAGATGTTAAGTTTTCTTATCACACAAAGAAAGGCATGGAAAAACTGTGTGAGGTGATGGACTTGTTAACTAGCTTTATTGTGGTAACCATTTAGCAATGTATAAGTGTATTCAATCATCACCTTGTATACCTTAAATATATACTATTTTTGTTAATTTACCCCAATAAACATGCAAGAAAAAAAGATCAGAGAAACTACCCTGGAAATGCAGGGAGGGCTTTGGGTGCAGTGCCCTAGGCAGACCTTTCTGCTGGAGAACTGGACAGCATCATGGATGTTTCAGTGTGGCAGGGAATCACCATCCCCAGGAAAAGGATTCTTACCACAGCTAGGGGTCTCAATCTCTCTCTCTCTCTCTCTTTTTTAAAAAATATTTTAATTTATTTTTTATTTGAGAGAGAGAGATCACAAGCAGGCAGAGAGGCAGGCAGAGAGAGAGGAGGAAGCAGGCTCCCCGCTGGGCAGATAGCCCGACACGGGACTCAATCCCAGGACCCTGGGATCATGACCTGAGCCGAAGACAGAGGCTTTAACCCACTGAGCCACCCAGGCGCCCCTAGCTAGGGGTCTCTTAAGGCCCCTTTTGTTCTAGGTTTCTGGAAAAATGGGATTGTGACTAATACAGAGAACTTCCTGATCTCATTCCACAGTCAGAATGACAACCTTGAAGCCCAGGTAGGTGAGAAGAGGAAGTGGACTCAGGAGGAGCAAATGGGATAAATGAGCATCTGAAAGGGTGAGAATGGGAACTCCATGAGGCTCTCTGTTGTTTCCTGGGTCTTGGGGCTACTACAGCCAGGTTCTCTCTGGTTTGGCCCATCATGGATGCCCATAATGAGGACCAGCCAGCCTGCTGTGTTGGTGAGGAAGTCAGGGCAGGTGGTCTCTGAGCAGCTTGCATGACCTCCTGTTGTTTTATCCTCTTTCAGCTGCTGGGACCCAGGTAAGTTGTCAGTCCTTGGAGCCTGGTGCTGTGGCCTGAAACCTGATTCCTAACCTCTTTGCAAGGGCATGGGCTGGGTGTAAGGGGTGAGAAATGAGTGACTTGAGATGTTTCCATGGTTAGTGTTTGCAACATGCAGTGACCACTGTTCTACTTGGACTTCTTAGGATACAGAAGCAGATAGCTCAGTCCCCACCCTCAAGCAGGCCCCATCGCTTTGAGGGGAAAACAGTTGCTTCCATATAGGCATTCCATATAGGCTTGGGGACCCAGGCCCTGCAGCTATTTGTCAAATTCTTCTGAGATAAGAGCTCTAGGTATTTTTCTTTGGCCACAGGATGGAAAGGACACCTTACTTCTGTTCCATAACAAGCTACTGTATTTCATTTTTCCTCAGAGCATTCACCAGCCCAAATGACTTCTCTGCTTATCATCTCTCTGTGCTAGGATATATGCTCCATGAGGCCAGGAATTTCGTTTTTATTTACTTCTCTGTTCCTAGCATCTAGAACCATTCCCAGAATACATTTGTTGATTAAATGAATCCGTGAATCAACTGTACTAGATCTCTTTAAGAAAGGAGAGAGTGCTGGGGCGCCTGGGTGGCTCAGTGGGTTAAAGCCTCTGCCTTCGGCTCAGGTCATGATCCCAGGGTCCTGGGATCGAGCCCCACATCGGGCTCTCTTCTCAGCAGGGAGCCTGCTTCCTTCTCTCTCTCTGTCTGCCTCTCTGCCTACTTGTGATCTGTCTGTCAAATAAATAAATAATCTTTAAAAAAACCCCAAACTTCCGTTTAAAAAAAAAAAAAAAGAAAGGAGAGAGTGCTATTTGGGAAAACATTATGTCACATTATACAGGTTATTAAATGTTGGGGTTCTGGGGCCGGTAGTCACAGTGTAGTTTTTAAATTTTTTATTTATTTTATTATGTTTTTAATTTTTTATTTATTTTAATTAGTGCCCATGGCCTTGGCCAATGTCTGTGAGACTGAACTCACAAATGCAGGGTCGTTGTCTGACCTGATCATGAGAGGCAATCCAAACCTAGGAATTATTTCTTTTAGTAGTTTTTTGGCTACCATTTCATGTTTGATGGAAAAAGCCTTTACCCAGCCTGAGAAGGTATCCACAAAAATTAACATATACTTGTGTCTAATGGGTTCTGTTATTATTTCTACAGAATATTAGGCAAGATCATTTAAATGAGCTATTGTGTAACTTTTCTGAAGTTTACCTCAAGTTGTCTAGCTTAGGTAAACAAACATTTAAAGACAACAAAATCTAGAACTTAATATCCACAAAGGTGGGTTACTGAAACATAATTAAAAAATATAACCATCATTTTCAGAGATGGTCAAATCAGGACTAATTTATTTGAAAAACAAGTCCAGTTTTAACAAACTTGAACTAATTATTTACATAAGCTTAGCAAGAACAGTGAATGATTATACAGATCTTTTAGAATCTGCTTTGCTGGAACTTTTTATAAAGATTCTCTAGGTTGGACTTTTTAGTAGCCTCTCCAGGCCAGAAGCCAAGGCACATACTTGCCATCAGACGTGCCTGCAATACCTGTTGATTTGGGCGAATTTCTCTTCCTGAGTTCCCCAATATATCCTGAGGTACCAGCACCTGCCAGGAAGTGACATTCTTTACTTACCTGGTGAGGCTGTTAGGAGCTCTGTAAACAAGGTATCAGGCCAACAGTTTCAACGGGCTTTATGGCTCTAGGTTTTATAAAGTCAACCTTAGTTCCTAATTCTGGTTTAGTTTGAATGCAGTTTTTATTTCTGGAAATTCTTACCCATTTCAGTTTTAGGATTTTTAACATATCAAGTACCTGTATTTGTCCTGAAAGTTTTCTATATGAATTTTCTTTAAGATAAAATTCATTTTCTTTTTTTTTTAAAAGATTTTATTTATTTATTTGACAGAGAGAAATCACAAGTAGATGGAGAGTCAGGCAGAGAGAGAGAGAGGGAAGCAGGCTCCCCGCTGAGCAGAGAGCCCGATGCGGGACTCGATCCCAGGACTCTGAGATCATGACCTGAGCTGAAGGCAGCGGCTTAACCCACTGAGCCACCCAGGCGCCCGATAAAATTCATTTTCTTTAAGATAAAATTCATTTTAAAAGAGAATTAATTAAATATCAAGTGATGATCCTATCAAAACATTAAAACTTTAGGAAGTGTATAGAACCTCTAGAGTAGTTACAGCCGTTAGGGCCAATTTAATGTTAAAGCCTGTTTAACTATTAGGGCCTGCTTAGCCATAGTGGTGTTTACATCCACGGACTTCATTCCAGGAATAAACGCCCTCATGGTTCCTGGTATGGTTCCAGGTATCGATTCCAGGAGTAAACGCCTTCCCAATAGAAGCCACGTACCTTGGGTCTGCGGTTATGCCCTATAAAACCAGCCTGTGAGTTTGGGAGGGGGTTGCTCTCTTTGGAGGCAGCCCTGGCCGGTCAGTCTGACTTCTAATGCTTGGCATAGAATAAAGCTTCACATAACTTTGTCTTTGTCTCAGTCTCATTCCTTTGATAACGGATCCCGACAACAGCATTTACCCAATTGTAACCCAAGGTTTATAATTGATTTAGCAGTACTTTCTGAGTAACTTAGCATACCAAGGAAAAGCCTTATGAGTCAAAGAGATCTCATTTACAATTTAAATCTTGTCGACAATTGCCAAGATCTTAGAAAGTTTTAAAGTTCATGCCTAAATATAATTACAGATGTTTAAGATCACATAAAACAAAACATAGAAACTGTTTTTTCTGGGCAGGCAAAGAGAAAACCATTTACATTTTTTAAAAACAGCGATCAATTAATTTAAGAAAACTCTGCCCTTTTTTCAACTGAGAGAAAGGAGGCTTTTTATACCAGTGTCTTTTTAGTTTACCTAATAGTTAACATTTACTTAAGCGGATCACCAATATAGATTTGCCATGACATAGGGCTTTAGTCTTTTTTCCTTAAATTCTATGCCTCATTTGAACAGAAACATTTTACAGGAAAAGATTTATTAGTCTTT
The DNA here is from genome assembly GCF_964662115.1 of Mustela nivalis. Taxonomy (NCBI): domain Eukaryota; kingdom Metazoa; phylum Chordata; class Mammalia; order Carnivora; family Mustelidae; genus Mustela; species Mustela nivalis. Next base: position 82,119 of record NC_139021.1, on the reverse strand, counting down.
TTCCCCTCTTGTGAATAAATCCACCAAAACTGATCTAATATGGTCAAATTTTTAAACATATTTTATTGTTTTCTTTTAAACGTATAAACCAAGGCAAATAAAAGTCACTTCCCCCAAGCCTTTTATGACTTACTACATACCCTCAAGTTTAGCTTTTACTATCTCCTTTTATGTTTTGGTGCAACCAGACATTTTTACTTTAAGACAAAACTACTCACTCTCTTAGGCCCTCTTTTTTTTGTGAGTACAGTTAATCTTAATCTGTCCTGACCATACCTAAAATTTCTTTTCTGAAGATTTCCCTTCACAAACCTTTTACAACTTTCTTTTGCATTCAGGTTTTGTCCCAAGCCATTTTCTTCCAAACAACAACCTTATTTAGGAAAAAATTACCTTTTATCTTTTACCTTCAATAAAATACATTTTCATTCTTTAAATCTTTTTTATATATCTTCTACTTTCCTACATACAGGGTTGTTTTTCTTACTTCCATCAGCCTTAGTTACAGTTAGCAGAATTTTGTACTCTTAGAAACATCTCAGTCTTTAGTGATGGCTAAATATAAACCAATTGTGAACTGTTACAACAATTTTTTAGATGGCAAATCTATGAATCAGTTAAGCACAAAACATGTTTACCAACAGAGTTAAATATTTTTAGTTTCTTTGCAGTAGGAAATCAAAGGCACAAGCCTACATCAAGTACTCAGTGCTTTAGCATTTTATCCAATTTGGTTATGACCTCGATGTTCAAAAAATTTAATTTCATTTGTCATCCAACCAAAACTTTAAACTTTCAGGTTACCAAAGACTTTGAAAGCTACTTTAACAATTACCCATTAAACTTTGAGACAGACAATTAACTATCAGTTCAGTCATCTCTTTGCTAACAGATTTTAACAAATAACGTGAGTTTATTTGACCTTCAGTAAACTTTGATTGAAGTTTCATGTTTAATGCTATAACTTAAAAGACATGTCTATCTTGATTAAACTAACAAACATAGCTTAGATCAAATACTGAGTTACGTTCTATCTGGACCCCCTCCATTTTGAATGTTTACCTGAGATACGGATGGGAAGATCTGGAGTGTGGGGGGGTGTTAGGTCCAGGGGGTGCTCTTCTTGTTCCTTTACAGTGAAGAGAGAAGGAGCCGTGGTGCAGGAAGCACCGAGCATGGTCTAGAGGCCAGTTATGCAGGCTGCACCCAAGTTGGTGCAGAAACAAAAGGGGGAGACAGAAGAACAAAGTGCTGCCAGAAGGCAGAGAAAGAGCTCCCAGTTTTAGAGAGTTTTCCTGGGTAAACCTTGTCACCTGACTGGGTGGTTTTACCTTGAAAATCCTTGAAATGCTGGAGAACAAGACTTAGGGGTGTCACAGGTCCTTTACTCCCTGCTTGTCCCATTTCTTCAAACACAACAAACAACAGACAACAAAAGACATGACAAAGACAACCACAGACCCAGAAGCCCTTCCTTGACCAGATATCAAGTCTAAGGGTGTGCAAGATATTATCCCAAATCAAAAACACAATCTGCCGCTGGTGGGGATTTTCTCAGTCTCCTGACCACCTAGGGGGACTTGAACCCCCTGGCCATTTGTCAGTGGAGGGGTGGGGCATCCCCACATCTACTCCAGCCCTGGGGAGCAATACTGTGCCCAGTTTCTCCCTGGTGGGCCAAATCCCTGGAGCTCCGCAAACATACAGACAGAACAGGATCTCTTAGAATGTGATCTCGAGATCTTACCTCCTGAGGCTTTCCCCAGAAATTCTGATGATGGCTCAGTTCTCATCGTTTGATCCCGGACAAGCCCCCAAAATGTTGAGGCCCATTATCAAAGGAATGAGACTGAGACAAAGTGAAAGTTATGCAAAGCTTTATTTCATGCCAAGCATCAGAATTCAGGCTGACCTGCCAGGGCTGCCTCTGAAGAGAGCAATGACTCCCAATTTTACAGGCTTAAGAATTGACTGACCAGTCAGGGTCACCTCTAAAGAGAGCGACCACTCCCAGCCTCACAGACTAACTTTTATAGAGCAAAGGCCATATGGTTAAGCCTGGCCACATACAGGTGGCCAATGAGATTGTAACATACACAGAAAGTTGCATAGTCATGTTAGGCCACACGCAGGTGACTAATTGAATTACAGTTTACCCTATAGTAGCTGTTTGAACTAGCCTATCACTCTGGTAAGAATTGGCGCCTAAGTTTGGCCCCCAAAAGGCAAGGTTTACATTCTTTGGTGGTTAGCGAGATAATATGTGTGCTTTTTACTGATTGGATGTCTTCATCTGGCCTGACTTGTCCTTGTATTCTGGGTTCTGTTATCAGGAACTGGCTGACTATATTTTACTGGTTTCCTGGACTTGCTTCTTAGTAAGGTTTTCTAGGGGGAGGGTTGGTTTAACTTTACTGCACAAACAACAAAATGGCTGTTTAGCTGAGATGGAGTCACTCTGGCTAAGTAGGCCCTTACATTCCACATAAATCTCTGAGCAGTAGGAGTTCTATTATGCCCTCTTTTACATTGAAAACCAGACCAGTGAGAAGAAACCCAGATTGTAACTCAATCCATCCCTCTCCAAAGGCAATGTGCTCTTTCTGTTCTTGTTACCCTAACCAGAATGGGTCTGCAGTGTGCCCACTGCGTCCTGAGTAGCACACTGGTCATTCTGCATACTTGGTTCTAACTAATCCCCAAATAGCCCCACATGGATTGGTATTTCTTTTCCCAGTTTGAATATATGCAAACTCACTTAGAGAAGTTAGTCTGCCCAGAGTAATGTACCTACAGGTAGGGAGGTGGGGTCATCTCTGGGCCTCTTTAGTCCAAGGATTCCTATCATAGCACCCTGAGAACTCATATGGGGATTCTGTCAAGAATTCTTGACAGAAGAATTCTTGATGGGGTGGATTCTGGGTCCCAGTGATCTAACTGTGATGGTACTGAGTTAAAAATACATTTGCCACTTGACTCCATAAGCTCCTACTCTGGTAAACAACAGCAATATCTTGAACCAATGTCAATTCAGAGTCAGAACCCAGTAACCCCTACCCTAGGCTAATCAGCCTCAGACTACCGGGACAAGCCTATACTCCAACTAAGTCAGGGTCACAGATCCATTACCAAGAGAATGGCAAACATGAGATCTGTGGGGTGTCCCAATAAACAACGGAAAATGGAGTTGTTATAGGACTTCAGGGAAGGGTGGATTTGGGGTGAAATCCATGTGGAGCAGTGCTTGGATGGGTGGGCAGCAAAGCTGGGCTGTGAGTGGTGGGTCAGCCTTAGGTCTGGACTGTGAAGTCGACCTGGGTTCCTATTTCCTTGAAAACCACAAAATTTAGGTGTGGAACAGTGTTTAAAACACCTTATCTGGTTCTAGTTGTAAATCGATGTTGCATCTCTGTATCAAGGTGACTTATATCTGCCAGGAAAGAGCGCCTATTTCATTTTTGATAATTTATAACACATTTCTGTTAGTCTGTGATGTTGGGGAGCGAAGTTTCTCAGTAAGAAAACAGAATACATCTTTCGGAAGGTATTTTCTCCTCTAACCTTTGAAGCTGGTTTTATCCGTGATTCCGGCCCAGTGAATAGTTTAATAGATTTTTTCCCTGTGCTGGTTTAAGCTAATTTCACTTTCTCTTCTCTGTAAGTGTGGGTATTTCCCGTTTTTCAACGTGGTTACCCCATAATTGGCCATATTCCCTTTGGGGAAGGAAACAAGATCCAGTATAAAATTGGGGGAGAGCTTCAGGGTCTTTCTTTCCTCAAGGGAATCTAGCCTTTTCTCCTTTCATGAGGCTCGGGTCTTTTCACCAAATTTGTGGTGTGTGTGTGTGTTTGTGTGTGTGTGTGTTTGTTTTTTTTACATACAGACTTTAGTAGGCTATTTCAGTCTCAGAGACACCATTATTCAGTTAAGTGCTGTGATTACTGCTCTGGCCCTGGGCCTGCTAAGGTGACACACTTCCATGTCTTTGTAAGGGTCATGAGCTACTGTCTGGTATCCATCCAACCCCAGTGAGTTGTGGAACCCATTTACATGACAGCCCTCCCACTGCCATTCCTAGTCTATAGGAAGTAGCCCTGCAGTATCTCCCAGGGATGTTGGTGCACCCTTGCCAATGCATTTCTCAAGCTTGGGTGACCCTCTTGGGGTGAGGGAAAGTAGCCTGGTGTAGATGAACAGGGCATACGTCAGCACTGCCAGTCACTACAGAATGAATCTCTCTTGCATAAAGCTTTTTTCCACCTACTGAAGAAACCGAAATGTCCTTCTCTTCTCAATTGTAGCTAATTTACTTGGTATAAAAAGCTGGGGGTCCCAAGTGGACGACCGCTCTGTGCTAACCCACAAGTGTAGCAAAGAGAGGGTCTGCACCATCAGGGGACAGTGTGGCTCCCAACCAGTATTAATGTCATCCCCAAGCTAAAGAAGAAATTGGGTAACAGAGAAACTTATGACTGGAATCGAGAACATTAAGAACTATGTAAATAAAATGGAATATAATTTGGATGAAGCACTTAATTGAAAACTAAAACAGTGAAAAACTCATCACGGGAATTAGAATGATGTTTTAGCCATACAAGCTGAAATAGAGGATTAGGATAAATGTTGGGATTCTTAGTTAAGTAAACACCTCCACTGTATGTAAAGATGAAATTAAAAAGAAAAAAACCCAGGACACCTGGGTGACTCAGTTGGTTAAGTGACTGCTTTCGTTTGGCTCAGGTCATGATCCCAGAGTCCTGGGATCGAGTCCTGCATTGGGCACCCAGATCCACAGGGAGTCTGCTTCTCCCTCTGACCTTCTCCCCTCTCATGCTCTCACTCTCTCAAATAAATAAATATATCTTAAAAAAAGAAACCCAAATATTTTTCCTGATTTGGCATTCTAAGATCACATGCGGTCCTGAGGAGGACACTGCCACAGTTTCCTAGTCCTTCTGTCTCTTAAAAGGATACCAGAGATCCTTGGAGCAAACACAGTTTAATTTTCTTTTCTTGTGTCTTAAAGGTCCCTTTTCTAGGGGCGCCTGGGGCGCTCAGTGGGTTAAGGCCTCTGCCTTCAGCTCAGGTCGTGTTCCCAGAGTCCTGGGATCAAGCCCCACATCAGGCTATCTGCTCAGCGGGGAGCCTGCTTACTCCTCTTTCTCTGCCTGCCTCTCTGCTACTTGTGATCTCTGTCAAATAAATAAAATAAAAAAAAACATTTTTTTTAAATAAAGGTCCCTTTTCTAGAAGTTGTAATGTCCCTGAGAGGCCTGAAGAACCAGGAAAGGAGGAGCTTCTGACAAAACTAAAACTAAAGTTTTGGTCACCTCAGGAAAAGATGGACATTCCCTTTCATGTGGGACATGCTGTTGAGTGATGATTGGCGAAGTCATAAGGCAGAGGCTCCTACCTTTGGACTGTTTTCTCATTTTCCTCCCCTGATAAAACACCCCAAAAACCCCACATGCCAAACCATGTTTAAGTAAAGTGTACTATTTTCCATTTGGAATCAGTCAGCTGGGCCAGCCTTGGGTTGCAGGCTCCCTCCTAGCACTGCCTTCAGTCTTGCATGCAGTAGGACTCAGGAGGTAGAGAACCTGGGTGGTAGAGCCGCACAGAGCCAGCACTGTCACCGAGCAGCTTCTCTGTGTCCCAGCCCCACTGTGAAACAGGGTAAGTAAAAGTACCTACTTCACTGAAATTCTGTGAAGCTTAAATGAGAAAACCCATGCAAAGCCTCAATCACAATACCTGGTATGTGCTAAGGTACAAAAGGAAGAAAAAAAAGTCAAGATTTCTGTTTGGCCAATAACCCTTATTATTAAATTCACTCCAGTTTTTATATTATTTAAGTCAAAGCTATCTGTGGTGAAATGTGCTTAGGAGGGTTATCACTAAGATGCAGATTTCCTAATCAGCTTTTCAACATTCTAAGCCCAGACCACTACTACTATATGGACAACCTGGAAAGTAAGGCCTGAAATAGAGGGCATGTCAACATAAGGAGAAAAGATCAGTCAAATTCTAAGAAAGTACCTTTGATAAACAGGAAAACTGGAATAACTTTATTAGAGAAAAGGACACTATAAAGGAATAAAATGGCCAATTATTAAGTAATTCATTGCTCTTACCTTTTCTTCTTTCTTACCCTGATTCTTATATACAAAGCATCACTCCATTATAGCTTATCCCAAATATTAATCAGCCAATCCCTTTGAGATGTTTGTACATGTGGCATTCAGCTTGTTCATCAGAATTAAGCTACTTTCAGCTGCCAGATTTTTAGCTTCTAGAACTGTCTCTCACAGACTGCTGTTGCCGAATTTCTCGTATGTACAACCTATTTCAGCTCATTTTGATGCTAGTTCTTCCATCAAAATGTAGGAGAAAGTGCTAAAGACGTTTCTGGAGAATGTGGTTCTGAGGATCCTGAAGTGAGCCACCCATCAGGGTGAATCGGGGCAGAAGAACCACAGGCAAGGATGGCAACTCTGAAAACTGGATTTAGGAAGACAGTACTCCCAGGATATACTTCATCTCGAACATCAAGAACTAAAGGACACTGAGACACTGGTGACCAACATCATTCCAGGGGACAAAAGGTACCTCGCAGACAACCTACACAATTATCTATCTACTAAAAGCTGCTCAGTGGCTCTGCCTTACCTCAAGTCCTGCCCTCTGGCAGCAGAAGGACCTGCCACTCCTCACCAGGGTCTATTCAGCGCCAGGCTGCCCAGTGAAAGGGAATAGCTGTGACCACTCCCCTTCTCTCCTCAAAAAAATGATATGGAATATACCAAACTTGGTTTTGAGAACAAAACCTGTAAGTCATATCCCATGCTCTGGTGTGTCTACTTTATGCTTATTTTCCTCCCATTTCACAGCAGTTTGACTTTCCAAATTACCTTGTAGGAAAACCCATTTTCCATGTGTCATTTGATTTCCTAGCAGGATCTCAAAGTCTGAATCTACACACATGCCTCACCTCCTTAACAAATTTTGTTCATGCTCCTAGTTTCTTCCTGTTTGGATTACCTGATGCTGAAAAGGGGTAACACTTTTGAAGTTAAAGGGACATCCCTCACAATAACCCAAAAACTTTTTGAAGAGGTCCAAACCAACAAGGAAATCCCAACCTGGTTCTTCCCAGATTTAAAGTGTAATGGTGGGGCGCCTGGGTGGCTCAGTGGGTTAAAGCCTCTGCCTTCAGCTCAGGTCATGACCCCAGGGTCCTGGGATTGAGCCCCATTATCGGGCTCTCTGCTCAGCAGGGAACCTGCTTCCTCCTCTCTCTCTGCCTGCCTCTCTGCCTACTTGTGATCTCTGTCAAATAAATAAAATATTAAAAAAAAAAAAACAAAACCAAAGTGTAATGGTTCCAGTTACTCTCCTTGAACTTGAAATAGATGAAGAGGAGGAAGGAAAAGCAAGTGACCACATAAAATACCTCACTGCACCCTAACGTCTGGAGCTATGAAAACACAATCTTAAGTAAGTGTACGCAGACGGGGCTCATTTCAAGTACTCAGGCACAGGGCACCCTCTGTGGGAGGAAAGGCATCTGACCTTGGAATTTCTACCACATAATCCGGCAGCCTGTCTTCAGTTAGCACTGCACTGGGACATTGTTAAATCACTCAAGAGATGAATCTCTAAAACAGAAGCTTTCGCATCAGTATACTGCTCCTGACGTACAACAGTGAAAACTTTATTGAATAAAGCAGTTATTCTCCACTGTGAACTTTGTGGTGCTGAATGAAAGCTGCCTGTGCACTAAAGAGATCCACACATTTAATACACTCATAGGCCTGCTCTCCAGTGTGAATTTTCTCATGACTAGTAAGAGTTATTCTCTGACTAAAAGTTTTCCCACATTCATTACACACGTAAGAGTGCTCTCCACTGTGAACTCTCTGATGTCGAATAAGGTGAGAGCTTTGTCGGAAGGACTTTCCACATTCAGTGCATTTGTAAGGTTTCTCTCCTGTGTGAATTCTCTTGTGCTGGATAAGGGATAAGCGTGCACTGAAGGCTTTCTCACATTCATTGCACATGTAGGGCTTCTCTCCAGTGTGAATCCTCTGATGATGAATAAACTGTGACTGCTGACTGAAGGCCTTCCCACACTTCTCACATTCATAAGGCTTCTCCCCAGTATGAATTCTGTGATGCTGCACGAGAGAGGAGCGGACGTTGAAGGCCTTTCCACAGTCACTGCACTTGTAGGGATTCTCTCCAGTGTGAATCCTTCGATGGCGGACAAGGTGTGCACTCTGGCTGAAGGCTTTCCCACAATCACCACACTCATAGGGTTTCTCTCCATTGTGTGTTCTCTCATGCTTAATTAGGGTGGATATCTGCCCAAAGGTTTTCCCACACTTGTTACATTCGTAGGGTTTCTCCCCGGTGTGGCTCCTCTCGTGCTGAATGAGGTGTGAGCCCTGGCTAAAGGCTTTCCCACATTTGTGACACTCATAGGGCTTCTCACCATTATGGACTCTCTGATGTTGAACAAGGGAAGAGAGCACACTGAAGGCTTTATCACACTCATTACATTCATAGGGCTTCTCACCATTGTGTGTCCTTTGATGATGAATAAGATTAAAACTCTGACTGAAAGCTTTTCCACACTCATTACACTCATAGGGTTTCTCTCCAGTGTGAATTCGCTGATGCTGAATAAGATGTCCCTTTTGACTGAAGGTTTTCCCACACTCACTGCATCCATAAGGTTTTTCTCCAGTGTGAATTCTCTGATGCTGGATGAGGGACAGGCGAGCACTGAATGATTTTCCACACTCATTGCAGACATAAGGCTTCTCTCCAGTATGAATTCTCTTGTGCTGAATGACTTGGGACCGCTGACTGAAGGATTTTCCACATTCGTTACACTTATAAGGTTTCTCTCCAGTGTGAATTCTCTGATGAACAGTAAGGGTTCGGTTCAAGCTAAAGGATTTCCCACATTCAATGCATTCATAGGGTTTTTCTCCTGTGTGAGTTCTCTGATGCTGAATGAGAGATAATCGTGCACTGAAGGCTTTGCCACATTCAGTACAGTTATAAGGTTTCTCTCCAGAATGAGTTCGTTCATGCTGAAGGAGGTGAGAGTGTCTACTGAAAGCCTTCCCACATTCCTTACACTTGTACGGTTTCTCTCCACTATGAATTCTCTGATGATGAATCAGGTTAGAGCTATGTCTAAAGGCTTTTCCACATTGATGACACTCATGAGGTTTCTGCCCAGTATGAATTTTAAGATGTTGACTGTAAGATGAATGTACACTGAAAGCTTTCCCACATTCACTGCACTCATAAGGTCTTTCTCCAATGTGAGTGTTATGGTGCTGAATGAAATAGGAATGATCCCTAGAAGATTTGCCACACTCAGCACAGGTATGGCGCTTCTCTCTACAGTGAACTCTCTGATGTTGGCTTAGGACAGAGCAGTGGTGAGAATTTTTTCCACACCCATCACACTCACAGGGCTTCTCTCCAGTATGACTTCCCTGATGCTGAGAAAGAGTTCTACTCAGGCTGAAAGGTTTTCCATACTCATTATACTCAAAGGATTCTTCTGGATTGTTAACCCTCTGATTCTCACTAAGAACTGAACTCTGCCTGGGCATTTTCACACACACATCTGTTTGACAGGCTCTTTCTTCTGGGGAGAAACACTGGCGATTAGTGAGGTCCTGGCTTTGCTGATAGTCATCCATACATGGCACATTCTGGTGGAGATTCTTCCCTCTAGATGCTCTATGAAATCCAAACGGGTTTGGATCTGCAGTGCAGTTTACCTCCACAGAACTGGATTTCTGGCCTTCCCTTCTAATTGGGGTTTTCATATGTGTCAATGTCACTGGCCCAGAACTGTTCTTCTGGGAGAAGGATTTCTTAAACCCTTCCTCTGCAGATTTTCTCCAGCAGTTCTTTAATTTTCCCTCAGTTTTACTCATCTCTTCAAAATCAGGTTCCTTGGAAATATTCTTTACAGATTCTTCTGATTTTGCTCTCTGGGACCCCACTGCTTTGGAAATTTTCTGTCTTGGAGTCAATCCCCTCTTTCCTGTCCAAGACTCAAAACCTGAAAGAACAGGACAAATGAGTTGCTCATATTTTACCGTGGGAGAAAGAATTAGGGAATAAATAGAAATAGTAACACAAAACAACTATCTCCTAGGAGCATACTGCATTTCCTGAATGCAGATCCAAAAAACCATCTCACTGGGATTGAGAAGAGGAAAGAGGGGAAGAGAAGTATGTTATCAAAGCAAGGAAGGCTGGTGTGGGACGGAAGGAAGGAAAGAGAGAAGTCCAAGGTCAAAGGCTTACATCTGGGCTAACTAGGGACAGATGGAGCAGGAACAGTGAGGGATGACCTGAGGAAAAGAGCTTTTAGAAAGGCGACTAGAGTGTTAAGAAGACGACTGCTCATGTCACTGTTCCTACTTTGCAAACAAGGTGTCTTCTTCTAGCCTACTTATAATACCTATTCAAATATCTGTTTAAAAACAAATGAACGAGGGGTGCCTGGGTGGCTCAGTTGGTGAAGTGTCTGATTCTTGATTTTGACTCATGTCATGATCTTGGGGTCATGAGATCAAGCCCTGTGTTGGGCTCTAGGCTCAGCACAGAGTCTGCCTTTTTCCCTCGGCCCCTCCCCCTGAAATAAATGAATACATCCTTTTTTTTCTTTTAAAAGATTTTTTATTTATTAATATGACAGAGAAAGATGCACAGAGAGAGGAAACACAAGCAGGGGGTGTGGGAGAGGAAGAAGCAGGCTTCCTGCTGAGCAGAGAGCCCAATGCAGGGCTCAGTCCCAGGACCCCGGGATCATGACCTGAGCTGAAGGCAGAGGCTTAATGACTGAGCCCCCCAGATGCCCCTAAATGAGTATCTTTAAAAAAATAAATGAATGAGGGACACCTGGGTGGCTCAGTTGGTTGGGTGGCGGCCTTCAGCTCGGGTCATAATCCCAGCGACCTGGGATCGAGTCCCACATCGGGCTCCTTGCTCGGCAGGGAGCCTGCTTCCCCCTCTGTCTCTTCCTGCCTCTCTGCCTGTGCTCGCTCTCTCTCTCTCTCTCTCTCTCTCTGACAAATAAATAAATAAAATCTTAAAAAAAAAGAATGATAAATGGCTTATAATGAACAAAAGGTATACAGATTAATGGATATTGAGAAAAAAGTTATGGACAATTAGGCTTCACAGAAGCAAATCAGGGTAAACAGAGAAAACAGATACGAAGAGGTAAGCTACTCATCCAAACAGCAGGTGCAGCACGAGCAGAGCAGCTAATAACCCACAGCACACATTCCCAGTGAGTAAATTACCTGAATATTTACAAAAACTGTGATACAGATGAATTCTGAAATCCAATTAAAGGAAATTTACTAAAAACAAAACAAAAAAACCCAAACAAAACCACTGAATCAAGTGAACACAAGGACTGTTGAAAGGATAAGCAGGTCAGAACAGTGAGGGGAGCCCTGCTGTGAGATGCCACGGGAGCACCGTGGAGCCTCTCTTCTGTCGACTGCTTATGATTAAAGCTGTAACAGGCTGTGACTCTCAGACCATTCAGCCGACAAGGAAACGGAGCTGAAAATGTTGAATAGATGGATGTAAAATTGGGCTATGTCATTTGAACAGACTTCAGTGACCAACTCACAGTACTTCCAAGGGATTTAGTTTATTATTTTTTACTATTTTTGATAAAGGCACAAAAGCAATACTAGTGGTGAAGGGATGGTTTTTTGCAACAAATGTTGCTGGAACTGGACATCATTTTTAAAAATTTAACTGGATTCCATAACTCATACCAGACACAAAAACCAACTCAATATGAATCACAGACCCAAATACCTAAAATTTCTAAGTTATAAAATTTTCTTCTATAAGAAGAAAACCTCTTGAATTAAGCCGTTTTCTCAGATGTGACCCCGAAGGCACAACCCACAAAAGAGCGAAATGACAAGATGCTGTTCATCAGAATTTAGTAAAATGTCTCCTCTTCCAAGACACGGGAAGAGAGTAGAGATGAAGCCCCCAGAGAAAACCTATGCACAGCATCTATCTGATAAAGGGCTTGTGTCTGGAAGAGCTCTATATCCAGAAAGCAACTCTGTAAAACTTCAGACAAGAACAAAAACTGAGTTAAAAAATAAGCAAAGATATGAACAGACACTTTGCCACTGAAAATACACAGAAGGAAAACAAGACACTCTGAATCTTTAACTATCAGAGAAATTAAAAGTGAAACCACAATGTGACACCAGTACACATTCATCAGAGCAGCTAAAATTTAAAAAGGGACTGAGCACACCAAGTGATCAGCATGCAGGGGAAATGGAACTCGCATCCATTGCTGGGGGAATGTCAAATGGTACAACCAGTTTGGAAAACATTCTGGCAGTTTCCTAGAAGTTAAGTATACACCAGCACGTAATCTGGCCATGCTATTACTAGGTATTTATCCAAGAGAAAAGGAACGTATGGTCCTACAAGGATATGTACGCAAATGTTCACAGCAGCTTTATCTGTACTAAGCCCAAATTAGAAACAACCCAAATGCCTGTTAAGGACTTGATAAATTGTGGCATAGCCATACAAAGAAAATAATAACCAAAATAAATAAATGAGTTATTGATACAAACACAGATGAATATCAAAAGAATTACGTGGAGTCAAAAGATGCCAGACAAAAAAAAGGGTACATGTTCTATGATTCCAATTACATAAAACTCTAGGAAATGTAATTCATATTGGCAGCAAGCAGACTAGTAACTGCTTCATGACAGGGATGGGAAGGGGTAAGAGGGAGGAATTGCCGAGACAGCAGAAAACGTTGGGGGGTAATGGGCATGTTTGCTATCTTGACTATAGTGAAGGTTTCACACATACAGTACAGAGCACGGAAATGTTACCAAACTGCACATCTTAGATATGCATAGCATATTATACACTTAATATACCTTAATAAAACTGTTTCTAAGAGGGGAAAAAGAACACATGGGGTGTGGAGCCAGTATGCCAGAGTCTAACTGAGCTCTGTTCCTGACCAGTTGTGTGATCTCTGGCCAGCAACCACATCTCTCTGTGCCTCAGTTTCTTGGGTACCAACTTTGTGAGGATACTGGAGGACTGCTAAGTTCGTTGTGTCAGCAAAGCACTGGGCATGCCCTGAGCACAGACTCCCGGCATCGTTAGTGGCTGTGGTAGCTGAAGATGGTGCTCCGCTTACTAGTTACATGCCCATACCCTTTGCTGCACAGGAAGAAACCCTAGCTCATGTTTTTCTCCAAGGCCCCGAATCAGCCTGGGAACTCTGAGCAATAGCAGGAGTAAGTCTGGGCAGAGGGCATGTCTCTGGATGGCCTTCGTAAGCAGCCAAGGCAGAGCTGGCCAGCAAGGCCTGAGAACGACTGGGTGACACAGAAGCAATTGAGGCAGTCAGCTGCCAGAGACACACCTGAGCTCTTTTCTGGGATTGAAAGAACATTTTGTAGGATTAGGGAAACATGAACTCATTTATGGGTATAGATCAGAAAGAAAAGAGAGGTGGGAACGGAGCAGAGGGAGAGCAAAGCTCTGGCGTGACAAAAGATGTGGTCCAGAGCTCACAGAGAAGCTCAGCAGGGGCAGGAGAGCACAGCGGCATTCCTGGAGACTCACTTTCACTCCCATGACTCCAGATCCAGCCTTCCTCAATTCTCGGTGAGTATGGGGCCCATGGCTCTTCCCCCTTCTCCAGCCTGGAGATGACATCAGGTTTGGAACCTTGAAGTCCTGCTCCAGAGAAAGGAAGCAAGGCTGACAATTCACCCAAGTCCAGGGTAAGGTGGCCCCATAGGCAGCACCTGTGTCCTGTTCATGACCTCCCTTGCCACTTGTCTATAAAAGGAAAGAGATGCAGGCCTCTTCCCCTGCTGAAGAAAAGTAAACGCAGCTCTTCTGGGGGCCAAGGATAAGGGGCCTGAACACATCATGCTAGAAGACCCTAATAGTAGAGTCTTGGTGTTGACTTCCATGAGGACTAAAGGGAAGCAGCACGTTTGGTGTAAGGGAGGGCTTGAAAACCAAACGGATTCAAATCCTAGATCTGCCCCTGACTACCTGTGTGAACTTAAAGTTATGATATGAGGCACCTGGGTGGCTCAGTGGGTTAAGTATCTGCCTTCAACTCAGGTCATGATACCGGGGTTCTGGATTAAGCCCTGCATTGGGCTCTCTGCTCAGTGTAGAGTCTGTTTCTCCCTCTGTGCCTACCGTCTCTCTCTCAAATACACAAATAAACCCTCTTTTTTTTTTTTAATAAACCCTCTTTAAAAAAAAATTTCCTTTTAAAAGATTTTATTTATTTATTTGACAGAGAGAGATCACAAGTAGGCAGAGAGGCAGGCAGAGAGAGAGGAGGAAGCAGGCTCCCTGCCGAGCAGAGAACCTGATGTGGGGCTTGATCCCAGGACCCTGAGATCATAAATAAATCTCTTTAAAAAAAAAGTTATGATATGTTAGCCTCAGAGTGCACTAGAAACCATTTAACCCAACACCAACCATGAAGATGCATTATGATTGACTCTGGATGTGAAAATACTTAGGGTTTAATGAATGATATTCTCCTTCCATATTTCCTACAAGGAAACTGGGGGAGTCTGTGGTACAGACTCTGTGCAGACCAGGCTTACCTGAAACCATGATCAGAAATGCCTTGTGTTTGGGCCTGGAGGAAAGATGTCTCTGAGCCTTGAGTCTAACCCTAGTGCTGTTCATGAGCACGGAACCCAGAGCTGAACTTCAGAAGGAGCCTTACCCAGTGAGATCAAGTTTCTGTAGGTCTCCAGCATCACATCACTGTAGAGGCCCCTCTGAGCAGGGCCCAGACAGCCCCACTCCTCCCGGGAAAGGAACACAGCCACTTCCTCAAAAGAAACCAAAACCTGGAACGATAATATCTTGTTGCAACTCCAGGGTCAGGCCCAGGGTGGCTCATGATCGGCAAAACCCCTTTGAATGCATGAACCAGACTGTTGTCCTCACAAGACTGGGCTCTTTGAGACCAGCACCATTTTGACTTATCTCTGTCTGCCCAACCCCTGCCCTCTACTATGCCTAGTGCAGGGACTGGGAAGATAGTGTGCAGCACATTTAAGGGCCTGGAACTCAGGGGCTGAGAACACTGGTGAAGACAGCTCCTCACTGAGAGAACCATGGAGAGACTTTAGCCAAGAAAGGGCTCAGGTATCTCAAGAGGACCACTCACCTGAGGCCCAGGAGGAAGGAGATCTTTGACGGCCATCGCTGCATCTCTTAGCTTGTCCCAAGGAGGTGGGCAAAACTGCAGGGAGAGGGAAGGCTGGAATGGAGTGTGACCAGTCTGCTTTTCACCGCAGCACTGAGACTTCGGTGCCTAGATCTCAAGAGGTCTATGTCAGCAGAGACCAAGTCTGCGGCTGCCAGAAAGCCCTGGGAAGGGCAGAGGAACTAAACACCCAGTGGTCTCTGAGACGATATTCCCTTCTCCACCACAAGGCTTCCCCAGCAGCCCCTGGGACAACAGCATCCTCAGGCCACTATATGATGGCCCCAGCAATGCACCTGGCCAGGGCAGACAATAGGCTGCATCTCAGGACCACCTTGAGGGTCTTGGAAAGTGGGCAAACAGCTGAGAACAAGCAGACCAGGCACCTACCTAAGGCGGTGTGCAAGCAAATAGGGCCGCTGACAAACAAAAGCCTGTGTCAGGTGACGACAAGGGATAGAAAGAATGAACGGCATGAGGGCAGCAGCTGGTGGTAGGAGATGGCCAGGGAAGGCAACTTTGGTAAAGCAACACCAAAGCAGAGGTCTGGACGGAGTGAGGGCAGGCACCGTGTGGACCTTAGGGCAGATCAATTCCAGGAAGGGGAATGCACAAGGGCAACGGGTGTGAGGCGATGGCCCACTTGATGTGTTCAAGGAAGGGCAAGGAGACCAGAGGGGCTGAAGTGGATGAGGGGAGGGCAAGAGAGAGGAGGGAGGGGTGCCTCACAGGCTACAGGACATGGGCTTTTACTCTGAATGAGCAGGGAAGTATCCCGAAGATCTGGGCAGTGCTCTGACCTGCCGGGCGGCCTCTCCGGCTGCTGCTCGGAGAAGAGACTGCGGTGGAGCTGGGGAGTGTGAGGATGTCAACAGAACACCGGCCGCAAGGCTCCAGCAGCAATCCACTAGAGCCGGCAGTCTCTTGGACCAGAGTGGTGGGCGCCGGCGGCAAGGGACCAGACCCTAGGTGCGCTTCAGAGGCGTCGTCACCAGCATCTGCTGACGAATCAGGTCTGGGATGAGAAACCAAGGTTGGCCCCGCTACTGCGATGACACGGCATCCACTCTGAGGGATCAAACCTCCATGTAAGGGTAAAACCTAAAAGCCGTTTTGGTACATGTTGAATTTCAATGTACAAGGGAAGAATCAGAGCTTTTGGAGTTACAGGTCCAAAGCTCAAGAGAAAGGCTGGCGCGGGCCGGTGTACCGGGAGCTGGCGGCGCGCGCCATCGGGAGGAGCCTCGGCCACAGAGCCGACTCCCACCTCCAAGGCCCGCGCCCGGCCGAGGAAGCGCGTACCGCGAGCGCGCCTGCACGCGGACCCGGAGGCCGGTAGCACCGCGGCTGCAGGCGCGGGCTCCCCCCATCCCGGACACACCACCCGCGGGTGCAAACTCGGGGACGCGGCCTGCGTCTCCGCACGGACTTAAAGTGAGACTCAGCCCGAGGGGCTTTTCCAGAACTTAATGAAGAAAACGCACAGGGCGCTCCGCGCGGTGTCGGCGAACCGTGAGGGCCCGCAGTCACCACCCCTGCGGCACTGCTTCCCGAGCACCCGCCGCGCGGCACCTCCCGCCGGTCCCCAGCCGCCTCGGCCCCTTCCCCGCCGCGCTCACAACCGCAGCCTCGGCCCCCCTCGCCTCTGCCGCGTGCACCGCACGGGCCTGACTCCGACGCGGCCCCTGAGCACAACCAGCTTCGCCCCTCGCTGAGGCCCTCCCCGTCCGCGCCGCCGCCCCGCCTCGGCGGCCTGGGGAGCCCGGACCCCCGGCCGCGAGCTCTGCGCGGGGGCGTCCGCCGCTCCCCTGCTGGCCTCTCACCGCACACTCCACGCCGCCTCCGCGCCCCCCCCGCACCGGCGCCGACTCACGCCGGGCGGTTCCGCGGCTGGGGCGGAGGTGCGGCTCGCAGACTGCCGACCGCCGGAGCCCGCGCGGCCGGACGGGAAGCGCCCGCACTGCACTTCCGCCGCGCTCCAGCTCGCCACCAATCGGATGCCCGCTTCCGGCGGCCGCTCTAGCCGCTTCCGGCGGCCGCTCTAGCCGCCCGGAAGAGTCTATGCTCCCGGCCAGTTCCGGGTCGTGGTCCCGACCGCTGTGAGGAACGGCCGGAGTTCCTCAGGGAGGCGGCACCGGCGCTCAGTCGGAGACGCCAAAGAAAGAAGGGGTGAATGGAGGCGAGACAAAGCCTTCTGTCGTAACGAAAAGATCCGTGTTTGACAGAGTAAGAGTAGCAGGAGTGCGTCGGGTCACCGGAGCGCTCGCACGGGTAACGCGGGCGGCGGCGGCGGGGTGAGGCGCGGGCGTCGGAGCCGGCGGGACTCGGTCGCGGGCCCCTGTGGCGCCGGTGAGGCGGGGCGGCGCCGCTTGGCCGCGGGCTCCGGTCGGCGGTGCGCGTCGCGGCACGAGGGGGTTTTCAGAGTGTGAGGAAGACGCGAGGTAGCGAGCGCCGGGGGCAAAGCGAACGCTCTGTGGAACCGGAGAAGGCGGAGGCGGGGACGGTCTTCTCTCCGCGCCCGTTCGTTCGAGTTCGTTCGCCGCGGGGCTGGAACGCAGCGCGCCGACTCCGGAGCCGGCCGGGCGCCCGCCGAAAGCCTTCTTGTTGGAGACGCAGACGCAGGGACTAAAGAACCGTCGCGAGGCGGCGGCTGCCGGTCGGCGCTCTCCTCAGCCCGCGCGGAGCCTGGGACGCGGCTGCGCAGGTGGAAAACGACGGAGCCGCGGGGACGGGAAGCGCGCCCGGCGGAGAGACGTAGCCGGGGCCCCGGGCTCTGTGGCCGAGGCCCGTGGTCGGGAGAACGTCGAAGGACACGTCGAGAACTTCTAAAGTAGAGGTTAAAAGCCGGTTTTCCCGAATCGGCGGGTGTCCACAGACCTGAGAGTGGGTAAGGGACGGCGGCGGACGCAGAGCAGCGGGGCGGGCCTGCAGAGCCGCGAGTCCGGTCGGCGCGGGTTCTACCAAGTGACCCTGCGGTGAAGCTGCGGTGAAGCTGCGCGAGTCGAGTCCAGACGAGGAGACGTAGGTGAGCGGAACCGAGGGCAGAGCCCGAAGCGGCGCCTGAGCTGCGGCCCGCCGGTCTGTGGCGCCGGCGAAGAGGCTGTTCAGGGAGAAAAGGTCTTTTCCACGCGCCGGAGCGATGGGACGCCCACGACAAAGGACACGTTCAGACGCGGGTGGTAGCCCCAGCCGAAACCCGCGCGGAGCGGACCTTAGAGCCGGTGTTCGGGTTGTGTTCGGTGCACCTGGGAAGACGCAGAGTTGGAGTTCGAGTGACCGGAAATAAACGTCAGAGGGGCTGGCCGAGAAACGGTCGCCATGGAGGCGGGAGCCGGAGCTCGTCCCCAGGCGGCTCCTGGAGGTTCCCTGTTCTGCCGCAGCGAGGGTCGTCTGTCGTGGAGCTCGGGTGACTTTGGCTGCAGGGCCGTGTTAGATCCGGCCCCGGTGGAACGTCGCTGCTTCTAGGTCCTGTCATGACACGGCAGGGAGCTGCGCGTGTGCACTGATCCACTGTGTACTCACGTGTCCGTATTTCTGTACACATCTGCCTGTCTGTATTAAGCTAAACCTGACATTTCCAGATCTAAGCCAGTGCAGCATGGATCATTCTAGTCTTTGTCCCTCGCTTGTCCGTGATCTCCCAGGTCAACAGTAAGAAATCTGGCTCTTCTCTTCTGTCACCCATGTATTTAATTGTTCAATTCCAGGATCTTTGTGCAGTGGACTCTCACTTTCTATGGATCCCATTCTGTTTTTCTGGATTTCTGTCTTGTCTTACTATAGTACTTCCTCCTACAAAAGAATCAGTGATTTCAGAAAAGGCTTACTGTGCTTGAGAATACATTTATTGCACCATCACTTTTTTTTTTTTTTTTTTTTTTTTTTTTTAAATACGAGCTTGAGCTCATGACCCTGAGATCAAGACCTGAGCTGAGAACAAGAGTCTCATGCTGGGGCGCCTGGGTGGCTCAGTAGGTTAAAGCCTCTGCCTTCGGCTCAGGTCATGATCCCAGGGTCCTGGGATCAAGCCCTGCATCGGGCTCTCTGCTCGGCAGGGAGCCTGCTTTCTCCTCTCCCTCTGCCTGTCTCTCCGCCTACTTGTGATCTCTGTCCAAAAAAAAAAGTCAGATGCTTAACCAACTGAACCACCCAGGTGTCCCCTCCATCACTTTTTTTGAAGTAGACTTTTTAGGGGTGCCTGGGTGGCTTTGTGGGTTAAGTGACTGCCTTCAGTCTAGGTCATGATCCCGGGGTCCTGGGATTGAGCCCTGCATAAGACTCCCTGCTCAGTGTCGTTCTGTTTCTCCCTCTCTCTTCCTCTCCCTGCTTGTTTTCTCTCTCTCTCTCTCTCTCTCTCTCTCTGCCCTCAAATAAATAAAACAAACCCCTCCCTGCTGTTTCATTTTAAGTTTACATCAAAATTAAGCAAAAGGTAGGGGGATTTCCCATGCATCCCCTGCTCCTACACATGAACAGCCTCCTCTATTATCAAATTCCCACACTTGTCAAATATTTTCATGTATTTATTTATTTATTATTTTTATAATTTTAAAAAGATTTTATTTATTTGACAGAGATGACAAGTAGGCAGAGAGGCAGACAGAGAGAAGGTGGGGGGGAAGCAGGCTCCCCACTGAGCAGAGAGCCCGATGTGGGGCTCAATCTCCAGACCCTGGGATCATGACCTAAGCTGAAGGCAGACGCTTAACTGACTGAGCCACTCAGGCACCCCTGAGGCTTGGTTTCTATTAAGAGAATAATTCCTTTCTTACAGAATTGTTTAAGTTAAATGAGACAAGTATATTAAGTTTGTAGTAAAAATTCCATTGTAGTGAAATAAAGTTCAGTTTCCTCTTCTCCCTTATTAAGGAGAGTTTGACATGGGCTGTCTTCTTTTGGGATCCCTGATTTTATACTTTCTTCCTCTTTGAGCTTCTTTGATAACCAGCCTAAACACTCCAATTCCAGGACTCCTTCAAAGGTCCAGCATGAAATCCATACCCAATGTCAGCTGCTTTGTAGCATCACCACTGTTTTATCTGGGATTCTTGGTTGAGTGGAAATACTGAAGTTGGGAGACTTGCAGAATCAAGGGAGATAGTGTAGGAAACAAGGATGCTTTGGAGGAATGGGGAAGCAGGCCCCACATAGCCAGAATTGTCTGCTCTGCCAAGTGAAATTTCTACCAGTGTTCACTCTGTCTTTCTCTGATTCACATACATAGGTCACATATGTTCTCCCTGACTGGACTGTGGCAGGGAGACAAGCAGCTTCCTAAAAGGAAACCTTGAATTAATGTCCCTCCAAAAATACACACAGTGGGGCAGAGGCCTAACCCCAAAAGAAACTGGGTGCTCCTAAGAAGGGGGCAGGTGTCAGAGAGCCAAAAAACCCAGTAAATGCCAACCATAAGAGGCACCTTTATCCAAGCACTTTGCCAAGTTCTTCACATAATCTTTTGCAACAAACCCATGAAGGCAGGTGCAACTACTCCCCCCATTTTACGGATAAAGAACTTGAAGATAGGAGAGGTTAATTACCCTCTTTAAAATTACACAGTAAATATTGGAGCTGAAATTTGAATGCAGACATTCCTGCCTTCACAGTAGTGCTCTTGACCACTGCACTGCACTCCTTTCCTGCTTTCCCACTGAGGAGAAGAGACACAAGTTGGTTATTTCTTTGTAACTAAATATTACTCTTAACACTCAGTGTGAGCTTGTCCCCTAAACTGTTAAAATCATGGTTTCTCTAGAAGTCTCTGTCTCTAACAACATGCCTTTGTAAACCTAGAGACTGGTACTCGTGCAGGGTGTTCTGTGTGTTCAAGATACATCATTTACTTTCCCATGAGCAGGAATCCCATGTTCTGACCTGGTCATCTCAGCTTACTAACAAAAACATGGACTGTAGGGCGCCTGGGTGGCTCAGTGGGTTAAGCCGCTGCCTTCGGCTCAGGTCATGATCTCAGGGTCCTGGGATCGAGTCCTGCATCGGGCTCTCTGCTCAGCAGGGAGCCTGCTTCCTCCTCTCTCTCTCTCTGCCTGCCTCTCTGCCTACTTGTGATCTCTCTCTGTCAAATAAATAATAAAATCTTTAAAAAAAAACATGGACTGTAAATAAAAATCATGTCTGATTTGGGAGGTTTAAAAACAAATAGAAATAAAGTTGGGATAAGAATAGCAGGTGAGGGACACCTGAGTGGCTTAGTTGGTTAAGAGACTGCCTTTGGCTCAGGTCATGATCCTGAGGTCCTGGGATCGAGTCCCACATCAGGCTCCCAGCTCCACGGGGAGTCTGCTTCTCCCTCTGACCTTCCCCTTGTTCATGCTCTCTCTCACTGTCTTTCTCTCAAATAAATAAAATATTAAAAAAAAAAGAATAGCAGATGAGTCAGGAATGGGTGAATAGAACTGGAGTATTCAAAGGTCTTTGTGTCATTCAGGAGGAATATTGATATACCTCAGACTTTTATACATTTAGAAAGCGTGTTAAAATTTCAAGATTTCAAGATTAACCATAAAAGAATAAAAATAGTGTAGTTTCCAAGCTTGTAGAGAGGGGGACATTGAAAGAAAGAAATCCTAATCAATTCAAAGATGAGAAATGTCTTCTCCAACACCAGCTAGAGTCCTATAATTCACCTAAATTTTGACACTAACTACCAGAGGTA
Source organism: Mustela nivalis (assembly GCF_964662115.1). Taxonomy (NCBI): domain Eukaryota; kingdom Metazoa; phylum Chordata; class Mammalia; order Carnivora; family Mustelidae; genus Mustela; species Mustela nivalis. The sequence goes on along the minus strand of NC_139021.1, from coordinate 60,132 downwards.
GAGTTGACACACAGGCTAAGAGCTCACCCACAAGACGGCCCACACTTCGAATGCCAGTCACGAGCTTCAAGTGCCAGAGAATACTCATAATTCTGTGCAGCTGAGATATCCAGTCAGGGGTTCCCACAACCCCTGTCCCAAATTCAACAACTTGCTAGAAGGACTTTACAGAACCCAGGGTAATACTAATTAAGGGTTGCAATTTATTGTAAAAGATACCAATCAGCAGCCAGATGAGGAGGTAAGTAGGGTAAGTCTGATAGGGTCCCAAGCCTAGAAGCCTCTGTCTCTCTGGAGTTGGGGTGCCCCACCTACCGGCACATGGGTATATTCACTAACCCGAAAGCTCCACAAACCCCCTCCTTTAGGCGTTTTCATGGAGGTTTCACTATGTAGGCATGGTTGTGTTCATTGATGATTAGCTCAATCTCTAGCCCCTCTCCCCTTCCTGGAGGTTGGGAGATGGGGCTGCAAGATAGAAGCTCTGGTGAAGGCGTAGTGTTTCTGCTGACCAGGCTTCATCTTGAAGCTATGCAGGGAGCCACGATGCTCCTATTATTCTTATCACTGAGGACATTTCAAGGGTTTTAGGAGCTCTGTGCCATGAACCAGGAACAAAAATCTAATACTTTTCTTACTATATCATATTTTTTAGATGATTGTGTTCCACTTTGAATCCTAATAGCAATTAAGCAATAACATATGCAAAATTAATTACAAAAATTCTGAAAGGTATTTAGAGACAAAGGTTTGAAACCTTATTGAGAAATATAGAGAATACCTAAATAAATGAGAGGTATATCAGGTTGATGTTAGAGTCATGATTATTTAATATGGAGAGTCAATTCTAACCAAAATCCTCTATAGAATTAATTCTAACAAAATCCAAAGGAGTTTTTAATGGAAACTGATAAGCCAATTTGAAAATTTATCTGGAAAAACAAAGGTCCAAGAATAGTTGAGGTACCCTTGAAGTAAAGAACAGGGTGAGGGGATGTATGCTATCTGTATTAGACTTATTGTATACTTATTATTTTATATTTATGTTTTAATTTTAAAATTTAAATTCAACTTAACATATAGTGTATTATTAGTTTCAGAGGTAGAATTTCGTGATTTATCATTTGCATACAACAACTGGTGCTCTTTCCATCACATGCCCTTCTTTTTTTTTTTTTTAAAAGATTTTATTTTTATTATACATTTGAAAGACAGAGATCACAAGTAGACAGAGAGGTAGGCAGAGAGAGAGGAGGAAGCAGGCCCACCGCCGAGCAGAGAGCCCGATGTAGGGCTTGATCCCAGGACCCTGGGATCATGACCTGAGCTGAAGGCAGAGGCCTTAACCCACTGAGCCACACAGGCGCCCCCCATCACATGCCTTTCTTAATGCCCACCACCCAGTTACTCCATCCCCCCACCCACCTTCCCTCCTGTAACCTTGTTTGTTTCTGATAGTTAAGAGTCTCTTATGGTTTGTCTCCCTCTGTTTTTGTCTTATTTTCCTTTCCCTTCCCCTGTGTTCATCTGTTTTGTTTCTTAAATTCCACATACACATGAAATCATATATTTGTCTTTCTCTGTCTTATTTTACTTAGCATCATACCCTCTAGTTCCATACATGTTGTTGCAAATGTCAAGATTTCATTCTTTTTGATGGCTGAATAGTATCCCATTGTGTGTATATACCACATCTTCTTTATCCATTTATCTGTCAGTGGACATCTGGGTTCTTTCCATAGTTTGGCTCTTGTGGACATGATTGTTATAAACACGGGTGCATGTGCCCTATGAATCACTGTTTGTATCCTTTTTAAAAAAATACTTTATTTGATAGAGACAGATAGTGACAGAGATAGCAAGAGAGAGCATAAGTAGGGAGAGTGGCAGGCAGAGGGAGAGGGGGGAAGCAGGATCACTGCTGAGCAGAGAGCTCAATGCGGGACTCAATCGCAGGACCCTGGGATCATGACTAGAGCTGAAGGCGGACTCTTAAAGGACTGAGCCACCCAGGTGCCCCATGTTTGTATCCTTTGGATAAATACCTAATAGTTCAATTGCTGGTTGTAGGATAGCTCTATTTTAAACTTTTTGAGGAACCTCCATACAGTCTTCTTGAGTGGCTGCACCAGTTTGTATTCCCGTCAGTGCTAAGAAGGTTCCCCTTTCTTCACATCCTTGCCAACATCTGTTGTTTCCTGAGTTGTTAATTTTAGCCATTCTGACCCATGTGAGGTGGTATATCATTGTGGTTTTGATTTGTAGTTCCCCGATGCCAAGTGATACTGAGCATTTTTCCATGTGTCTGTTGGTCATTTGTATGTCTTTTTTTGGAGAAATGTCTTTTCATGTCTTCTGCCCTTTTCTTGACTGGATTATTTGGTTTTTGGTTGTTGAGTTTGATAAGTTTTTTTTTTTTTAAAGATTTTATTTATTCATTTGTCATAGAGAGAGAAGCGAGAGCAAGCACAGGCAGACAGAGTGGCAGGCAGAGGCAGAGGGAGAAGCAGGCTCCCCGCCAAGCAAGGAGCCCGATGTGGGACTCGATCCCAGGATGCCGGGATCATGACCTGAGCCGAAGGCAGCTGCTTAACCAACTGAGCCACCCAGGCGTCCCGTTTTTTTTTTTTTTTTTTTTTAATAGATTTTGGATACTAACCCTTTATCTGATAAGACACTTGTAAATATCTTCTCCCATTCCATAGGTTGTCTTTCAGTTTTGTTGACTGTTTCCTTTCTTGTGCAAAAGTTTTTATCCTGATGAAGTCCCAGTAGTTCAGTTTTGCCTTTCTTTTCCTTGCCTTTGAAGACATGTCTAGCAAGAAGTTGCTTCAGCTGAGGTCAAAGAGATTCTACTTGTGTTCTCCTCTAGGATTTTGATGGGTTCCTGCTTCACATTTAGGTTTTCATCCATTTTGAATTTATTTTGGGGTATGGAGTAAGTAAGTGGCTCAGTTTCATTCTTCTGCATGTGGCTGTCCAATTTTCCCAGCACCATTTGTTGAAGAGACTGTCTTTTTTCCATTGGACAGTCTTTTCTGCTTTGTTGAAGATTAGATGACCATAGAGTTGAGGGTCCCTTCCTGGGTTCTCTATTCCGTTCCATCGATCTATGTGTCTGTGTTTGTTTGTTTGTTTTTGCCAGTACTATTCTGTTTTGATGATTACAGTTTTGCGATACAGTTTGAAGTCCAGAATTGTGATGCCTCCCACTTCAGTTTTTCTTTTTCAATGTTCCTTTGGCTATTCAGGATATTTTCTGGTTCCATACAAATTTTAGTGTTGTTTTTTCCAGCTCCATGAAAAATGTTGATGGCATTTTGATAAGGATAAATGTGTATTGCTCTCGGTAGCATAGACATTTTAGCAATATTTGTTATCCCAATCCATGAGCTTGGAATGTTTTCCCATTTCTTTGTGTCTACCTCAATTTCTTTCATAAATGTTCTATAGTTTTCAGAGTACAGATCCTTCACCTCGTTGGTTAATTTTATTCCTAGGACCTTGTGGGTTTTGGTACAATTGTAAATGGGATTGGTTGTTGGATTTCTCTTTCTTCTGCCTTGTTATTAATGTATAGAAATATGACTTACTTCTGTGCATTGATTTTATATCTTGCATCTTTGCTGAATTCCTGTACAAGTCCTATTAATTTTTTGGTAGAGTCTTTTGGGTTTTCTACATAGAGAATCATGTCATCTGTGAAGAGTGGGAGTTTGACTTCTTCTCTGTTGATTTGCATGCCTTTTGTTTCTTTTTGTTGTCTGACTGCTGAGGCTGGGACTTCCAATACTCTGTTGAACAGTGGTGAGAGTGGCAGTCCCTGTATATCAGACTTACTGTAAAGACTGTCATTTAAGCAGAGTGGACTTAGTGTGGGGATATTCAAAATGCCTAATGGAACACACTGTAGAGTTCTGAAGTTCATCCATGCACATGTAGAAATGAACTTCAAACAAAGGTGCATGGCAGACTTGATTTTCACAAATGGGGTTAGGAAAATTGATTATCCGTATTTTAAAAAACAAAACTGACTCTTACTTTATAAAAGACAGAAAAATAACTTCCAGCAAAAAATTTGAATGATCTTGGGTTAACAAAAGGTTCTTTTTTTTTTAAAAAATATTTATTTATTTATTTATTTGACAGAGACAGATCACAAGTAGGCAGAAGGCAGGCAGAGAGAGAGAGGGGGAAGCAGACTCCCTGCTGAGCAGAAGCCCGATGCGGGGCTCGATCCCAGGACCCTGAGATCATGACCTGAGCTGAAGGCAGAGGCTTAACCACCGAGCCACCCAGGCGCCCCTAACAAAAGGTTCTTAAGACACAAAAAGGGAAAATAAAAAGATTGATACATTTAACAATGTTCAAAATAAGAATTTCTTTTCATTGAAGTATACTATAATGAAAGTGAAAAAACCATACAACTCAGCTTTTTCATCCCTAGATATATATATCTTAGAGAAATACCTGAACATAGGTGACATACAAGAATATGCCCAGTGCATTGTTTATAATAGCAAAATAAAGTGGAAGAAAAAAATGTTTATTGTTAGGTTTCCTTATACGGTAGAATATTATCACCAGTGAAGACCGTGAACTACAATGACACACAGTAACATGTGTAACCCTCACTAACTTACTGAGAAAAAGAAGCTTAAGAACACATATAGGGTGATTTAATGTATGTAAAGTTCAAAACATGCAAAACTAAACAGTATTGTTTAGAGATACATATTTATGTTATTTTTTAGAAAGGTTTTATTTATTTATTTGTCAGAGAGAGCACAAGCAGGGTGAGTGGTAGGCAGAGGGAGAAGTGGGTTCCCTGCTGAGCAAGAAGCCTGATGAGGGACTCAATCCCACGACCCTGGGATCATGACCTGAGCCAAAGGCAGCGGCTTAACTGACTAAGCCACCCAGGTATCCCCATATTTATGTTAATGTACACACATGGAAGTCCTGAATTACATTGGTAATGTTCTCTTTCTTCAACTAGGTCCTAATGACATCCATTTTTGATTTTTACCTTCAAATATGTTTATTTATACAGTTAATCTTTTTTTTTTAAGATTTTATTTATTTATTTGATAGCGAGAGATCACAAGTAGGTGGAGAGGCAGGCAGAGAGAGAGAGAGAGAGAGATGGAAGCAGGCTCCCTGCTGAGCAGAGAGCCCGACTCGGGACTCGATCCCAGGACCCTGAGATCATGACCCGAGCTGAAGGCAGCGGATTAACCCACTGAGCCACCCAGGCGCCCTACAGTTAATCTTCATTACTGTGGATTCCATATTTGCAAATTCACCTGGTTGCTAAAATTTACTTGTAACCCCCAAAACCTCCTCTTATACTTTCATAGTCATTCATGGAGATGTGCAGAGTAATGAAAATTCTGGGTGATTTCACTGCCATGTTCCCAGCTAAGGCTGAACCGGCAACACTGCTCTCATACTCGAAATCAGTGTCCTTTTTATAGTGCATTCAATGTTACACTTTTTTTTGCATTCTTTTGCTTTTTGTGGTGGTTTTGCTGTTTAAAATGGCTCTCAAGCATAGTGCTAGGGTGCTGTCTAGTGTTCCTAAGGTGTGCTGTGCCTTACGGAGAAAATACATGTGCTACATAAGCTTCAGTCAGGTACTAGTCATCATGTTGTTGGCCATGATGTCAATGTTAATAAATCAACAATGTATATTAGATGTGCATGTCAATATATATTAAATAGAGAAACACAGCAAGGTGATGTATCAAGTGGTTGATGAAAATATTGTGACTGGAGGCTCCCAAGAACCCAACTGTACTTCCCCTAGGAGCAATGGTTCAGTATTCACAAATTCACTGTTCTCAGTTACTTTATATAGAACTATCTGGAATGATAAGAAGTAACTGCATATGAATATTGATATTTACAGGTATGAAATTTGTAACATATTTCCTAGAGATGCTAGGGGAGTAGGCAGAGGAAAGATGGTTTTAGTGGAGACTAGTGGAGAATTATCTATTTAAGAATAGGGAGTAGCGGGGCGGCTGGGTGGCTCAGTGGGTTAAGCCTCTGCCTTCGGCTCAGGTCATGATCCCAGGGGCCTGGGATCGAGTCCTGCATTGGGCTCTCTGCTCAGCAGGGAGCCTGATTCTCCTCATCTCTCTCTCTGTCTGTGTCTCTGCCTATTTGTGATCTCTCTCTCTGTCAAATAAATAAATAAAATCTTTAGGGCGCCTGGGTGGCTCAGTGGTTAAGCCACTGCCTTCGGCTCAGGTCATGATCTCAGGGTCCTGGGATCGAGTCCCGCATCGGGCTCTCTGCTCAGCAGGGAGCCTGCTTCCTCCTCTCTCTCTGCCTGCCTCTCTGCTTACTTGTGATTTCTCTCTGTCAAATAAATAAATAAAATCTTTAAAAAAAAAATAAAAAAAAAATAAAAAGAATAGGGAGTAGCCATGGTGATGGAGAGTGCCACGTTAGAAGTGGTTTCTGGGGTGGTTGTGGAGGTAAGAAGCCAGGGAGGGGAAGCTGAGGACTTGTACTTACTTTTATGAGTCCTTTTTACATGCCAGGGTGAGAGGCAGTGGAGAGATGTGAAGATTTACTGAAATGGAAGGCTGGGTCCTCTATGCCTTCCTCTCTCAAGTTCTTCAGGGACCTGCTGTCTGGGCCTGGGGGTTTGAATAGGTGCTAGTACTGCCAGGGAAGGAAAATAAGGTGTCTGTAGGGCAGAGGGTAGTGGGGTTGCAGGGGCCTATAAGGAGAAACTCAGAAGGCTGGGAGCTCAGTGGGACCAGAGCAGAGTGAGGTCTGGAAATTGTTGCCTCTGTGTGATTTGTCAGGCTTGTGCTGGCCGGAAGATCAGGCAAACAGCTGTCCATGTCAGCTAAGAAGTCTGGTCTTCATGATGGAGGAAACAGAAGATTCCTAGGCAAGAGAGTAACACAGTTTTTGTTTTACAAAGCTCACTCCCACCACAAGATGGACAGGGAGAGGAAGTGCAGAAATCAGCAAGGCCTGCATTAAGGTTGCTCAGGGCAGAGATGGTGTGCATGGCAAGGGGCAGAGACCAGTTAGGAGATAAACTGATAGGACTGCATGGCTGATTGCGCATAGGGCTGTGGAAGACGGCAGTCTGGTGTGAGGCCTGTGCTCAGACACGGATGTTTGGGCTAAGAAGGCTTTCTTGTAGAAGCAGTTCTGGGCCAAGTCTCACAGGTTGATTCCAGCCAAACAAGGCAGGAAAAAGTCCTTTTGGATCTGGAACCCACTCACCACCAAAACCTCCATCTGCCGGGACTAAAACACATCCTAACTGTGGTAGTTTAAAAATACTATTCCTCCCTTCAAGAGGGGTCACCAGAGACCCTAACTTAGAAACAAACAGCTGTCCTGTTGCTAGATTCCTGATCCTCAGAAACTGTACCAGATGTTTACTGTTGTCGATCTGCTAAGTTTTGTGACAACTTGCTATGCTGCAATAAACAGCACACCAGCTATCTGTGATGACCAACCTTCTCCCCTTTGAGACCTCCCAGCACAGGCAGGCAACATTTCCCATCCATGGTCTCAGGAAACAACACTTTCTATCCCGGTTTCTGAATCATCAGACAGCGCTCAGACTCCCGTCCTCCTGGAGCCCCTCATTCTTGCGGAGGTCTGCTGATGCCTGTGACCCGGGGCAGGGAGGAGGCACTCTGGTCTGTAGTGCAATATGGCAGGAGGACTGTCCTGGGCAGATTGTGGGATGGGGCTCCCTCTGTCCTCTCCCCTGCGGCGCTCACATCAAGCCACCAGCAAGTGTGCAGGCTCTTCCCCTCTGCTTCTGACCCCCTCCCCCAATATTCCCAGCCTCACCTGCCCCCAGCCTCTAGCCTTAACCCTAAACCCAAGACAGCAGAGGGATCTTTCAAAAACATCTGAGTGGGACCACAGTGATAGGTCCCCCAATAATGGGTCCGTGATCAAAGGAGTGAGACTGATATAAAGCAAAGGTCAAGCAAAGCTTTATTTCACGCCAAACATCAAGAATCAAACCCACCAGTCGGCGGGGCTGGGGGGGTGGTGTCTCTTACAAAGAGGCGACCCCTCCCAGCCTCACAGACGAACTTTTATAGAGCAAAGGCCATGTGGTTGAGCCGGGCCACACACAGGCGGCCAATGAGATTGTAACACACAGAGAAAGCTGCACAGTCATGCTAGGTCACACGCGGGTAGCCAATTGAATTACAACTTACCCTATAGTAGATATTTGACCTAGCCTATCACCTTGGTCAGAACTGGTGCCCAAAAGGCAGGGTCCACTCTCCTTGGTAGCTAGGGAGACAGTATGCGCCCCCACTGATGTCTCCACCTGGCCTGACCCGCCCTTGTATCTGGGCTTTGCAACCTGGGGCTGGTTTCCTGGACTTGCTTTTAAGTCAGTTCCCCTGGGAGGGGCAGGGTCAGTCTCAGTTTCCTGCATAAACAACAAAACGGCTCCCTCTGGCTAAGCAGGCCCTTGCGCACATCACTCTTTGGACTAACGTCTCTTCCCTGGCAGTCACCATCACAGCGGACAGCGGGCTACCCCACGGCGCCCGCAGGACCGCATCTCGCCCAAGTCTCCGACCTCGCCTTGCACCGCGGCCCCTGCCCCAGCCCCCTCCCCGCGGCCTTCCCGCCGCCCGACCCGTTCCGCCCGCCTGGCACCAGAGGTCTTTGCTGACCACTCGCCGGCCGGGTTCGGCTGCTATTCTCGGCGCTTCTGTGACGGCTTTTCTCTCCCCACTAGGGGAGCTTCCAGAGCGTTCCCTTGTTTAGGGGGTCGTCCTCCCGTCCAGAGCGGTGCCTGCGACCCGGTAACGACAGACCTCCCCAACGGGTCTCAGCGGCCAGGGCCTCGGCCCCGCCCCCCGCAGCATAGGCCCCGCCCACCGCAGCATCGGCCCGCCCACCGAAGCCTGGTCCCTCCGCCCCCGCCCCCCGCGCGGCCGGCCCCGCGGAATTGGGCGCCGCAGACGCGTTTCCGGAGGAGGGAATTCGGCGTCGGACCTCCGGCCCTACGTAATCTCCGGCGGCGACGGCGGCGCATGGCGGTGAGATGTGCGGAGAGACCGCGGGGGCGCCAGGGTCCTGGGCCTTCGGCGGCCCCCCACGACCCTTGTGCTGTCCCCCTTTGTCCAGGCCCTAGGACAGCCGGCTCGGGAGGAGTCAGCGGCCGAGAGCCCACGCACCGCCTGCGCGCCCCGCAGCCCCCGGCCGCCTGGGTCGCTCCCCGACGCCCCGCGTCCTTCCGCCGTCAGGTCCCAGCCGGCCGGCCTCCGCCTAGGGCGCTCCGCCCGCAGCGACGCCGCCCCCGGGGCGCACCCCGAACGCCGTGGAGGCGCCGCAGCCTCCAAGAAGCAGACGAAGAAGAAGAGTCGGAATGGGGCGTCGGTGGCGAACGGAGGCGGGCAGGTCTCTGAGGAGCCGGTCTCCGAGGAGGCGCCCGTCAGCGCCGAGGCTCAGGCAAGGGCGGCGAGCCCCGTGCGTCCGGCGCGCGCTCGGAGACCGGGACGGGGACCGCAGGGCGGCGGGGGTGGGGCTGGCGGCCGCGGGGTCCTGCTGCCGCGTCATGGCGCGTCCCCACTTACCGCAGGCGGAGCAGCTGGCCCGGGAGCTGGCGTGGTGCGTGGACCAGCTGGAGTTGGGCCTCAAGATGCAGAGACCGAGCCCGAGGCAGAGTGAGGGGCCTTTCCGTAGAGCGGGGGGCGGGAGCCGTGGTCGTGCCGCTGCGGGCGCCGCCGCGGGACCGCGGGAGGTGAGGGTGGAGGTTCCTGGTCATTTGTGGTTTTGATCCTCAGAGGAGCAGGCCGCTGGGGCCATCCGGACGCTGCGCAGCGAAAGAACCCCCCTGCCCCGCAAGAGGCAGCTGATGCGCTCCTTGTTTGGGGACTACAGGGCTCAGATGGAAGCCGAGCGGCGAGAGGCCCTTCGGGTTCTCAGAACCGGTGAGGAGCGGGCACGTGCGCACCGTCAGAGCAATGACGCCTTTAAGAAACGTGCAGGGGGTAGGGAGGGCGAGCCCAGGGAGGGACCGAGGAGACCCAGAGGAACAGGGCTGGCGCGGGTGGGCAGGGGGAGGACACGGGCTCCCGGAGGCCTGGGAGAGTGGGCACAGCGAAGGCGAGGGTTAGGGTTAGGGCGCTCGGTGCGGAGGGCAGGGGGAGAGCGTCTCAGCGGCGCTGAGCCCTGAGCTGATGGGAGGCTGGATCTCCTGACCCTCAGATCGTGACCGGAGCTGGAGTCAGCTCAGCCGACTGACGGAGCCACCCGGTGCCCCTGTGTCTAAGTGGAGTTTGAGAGAACACCGTCCCCACGGTTTTGAGGAATGAATAGTTTTCTATCGCAGGGGGTTAGAGTCGAAGGGACACAGGTGAGGTTAGCTGTTAGGACCGTTCTGAGACTGTCTGTCTGCTCCCCCACAGCAGCCCGTGCAGCGCAGGTGCAGCCTGTTGGTGAGGCCGCCAGAAAGAAGAACGGAAGGGTCTGCAGGCCTCGCCAGGCAGGGGTAGCCAAGGCCACCCTGGACACGCCTGATGAAGAGTTTAGGTTCAATTTTTTTTAGCCGGTGTTCCATCCCAGAACAGTTCCCCTGCCCACGTAGTGTGGGCAGTTTGTCTGGAGTACAGAGCCTTTCCAGGAATGCTCTATCGGTCGTGGGGTTGGTCTGTCCATGGCTGGTCAGTGGGATCTGGTGCCCTGGCTGTGGGACAGAGGTGAGGCCAGCCTGTCGGGTACTGTCAGGTAAGCACAACAGCCATTTGTAGGTTTTCAGAGGAAATGTCCTTCCTGCCAGAGGAAGGAGGTCTGTTTAGAAAAGCTTCTACAGTAACCTGAAGTGAGTGTTCAGCACGTTGTAGAATGTTTTCTCAGTGTGTAGGTTGAGATTAAGCAGCTGTTTGTAGTGAGGAGTGTGGGGGAAGCTATGTAACTGTATCGTGGTGCTTACTTCAAATGGTGTAGTGCTTTATGTCATAGTGTCACGTTGCACCAATAAAACTATTTTTTGTAAAAGTGGATTAGTGAATTCATGGGCTAACTACCTGTGTTACATGAGTACAGACGAGGTGTCTGGCGTGGCTGGGTTCCGGGCTCACCGTAGTGCTTGTCCTTTGTATCATTCCTGAGCAGGTTCATGCTCAGGGAGCCAGTGTGGCTCCCAGAAGGCTTTGTTCTCAGGAGCAGAGAGCTTCTTGTCCTCAATCCTGGCTGAAGACCAGGGTTGAGCATCAGTACATGACCTCTCCAGACCGTGGCTGCTCCAAGTCATTGTCCCAGGACCTCTGTTGCATTGAATTGGGTGGCTTAGTCCTCCTCAGTGGTTGTGATGCCACCTTTGCTGGTGTCTCCCAAGCTTGCATCCCAGACTAGATAAGATGCCTGGAGCCCAGCTGCCTACCCATCATTTCTACTTTGATGTTTCACGGGTACTTCCGACTTGACAAGTCTAAACATTTGATCTCCCTTCGTCTTCTGCTTTTGAGTGAATGGTCCTGCTGCCCACCTAGTTGATGAAGCCAAAAACCTGTGTCATCCTTTCTTGCTTTCCTTCTACACAAGTGTCCAATACTTTAGCTGGAAGGTGAGTTCTGTCTTCAGACTAAATCTCTAATCTTTTGTGCTTTCTCTTCATTGTTTGGCATTCTAATCCTGGCCCTGGCTCTTGCCCTGACTGCCGTGTGAGCCTCCGGGTGTTCGTGTCAGTATGTGGCTCTTGCCTCTTGTGTGTTCAGTGCAGCCAGTGCTCCTCCATGTATATGGGGTCCTATTTTTCTGACGTAGTGACTTTATTGTACCCATGATACAATGTGAAGGCTGGTGGACAAGGTGCCACTAGGGCCTCTGCACATTTTAGCCTCCTGACCACCACTCTGAAGTGGTCCCCCTTTCTTGTTCCCACTGTGCTGGCTTCTTGCCTGCTCCTGAGATAACCAACTCCATTCTGCCTCAAGGCTTCAATCCTGATATGATGTTCACTAAAAGTCCACTTGTAGCAGGTCTGGGACTCTGGGGTAACATGGTGCATGGAGACTGGGAAACCGCATCATCTGAAGAGGGGAGGGCACTATTTAGCCTCTGGGCCATCAACTCTGCTTTCCCTCTTAGGTCATTTTTCTACTAAGGATCCTCCTTCAGCGTGTACCCAGCTGTGTTCCTGGTGGTGGTTCATCCATGGCTTGCATGTTAGGCGACCACAGCTAAGTCAGACCCCTGACTATGGCCACAGTTCACCCGTGTATAAATAGGGTGGGTGTAGGTGGTGCTAGGTGAGGTTAACTGGAGGCCCTGACCTACCTGCACCCTCTCAGGCCTCGGTGTTCTGGTCTGTGTCGCAGGCCTGCTGTGTGGGGTCTCAACACCAGCTCCCTGGCTCTGCAGCTCATGTTTGGTTCTTCCTAGTGGCCTTCTTGTGGCTACAGTCGTATGTCTGGGTGATGATCATTTGTTCTACATACTTTTTTTCTTCTTATCCCTAAAGATTTTATTTCTTTATTTGACAGAGACACAGAGGGAGAGGGAACACAAGCCCGGTGAGTGGGAGAGGGAGAAGCAGGCTCCCTGCTGAGCAGGGAGCTTGACGTGGGGCTCCATCCCAGGACGCTGGGATCATGACCTGAGCCGAAGGCAGAGGCTTAATGATTGAGCCACCCAGGTACCCCTATGCACTTTTTAAAAAAGGCTTTATTTATTTGACAGGGCACAAGCAAGGGGAGGGGCAGAGGGAGAGGGAGAAGCAGATCTCCTGCTGAGCAGGGAGTCCTACTCGACTGGGACTCAGGACCCTGGGATCATGCTCAAGCCAAACACAGATGCTCAACTGACGGAGCCACCCAGGCGCTCCTGTTCTACAAACTTTTATCAGCGCTTGCTTGGTTCCCCGTGGCGTGTTCTAAGGACTGTGTTTTCAGCAGCTGGGGGTCCCCCCTAATGCGAGTCCCACTGCCTCCTGAAGAGTGGAGGTGTATCACCTACCTTCTGGGGGCTTGGACAGGGTACACCCACATCCCCCAAGGTTTTGGAAGCCCCTTTAATGCCCACATGCAACTGCACACGCCACAGGTATCGGCTCCCAGGAAGCTCCCAGCCGTTTGCCTATTTACTGTGCCTCTGTGGGACTCACCAAAAGCTGGGCCCCCTGGCCTGAAACTGGTCCTGCCCTTCCGGTCCTTGGCTCAGCTGTTCCCCCCCACCTCTGGTCAGTGGGCACCCCACATGGGGAGCTTCAGAAACAGGTGACACTCAGCCAGTTCCCTGTTGTTTTACTTAGAAAGGGAGGCAAACCATGAGAGACTCTTGGCTCTGGGAAACAAACTGAGGATTATGAAAAGGGAGGTGGTGGGGGCATGGGGTAACCAGGTGATGGACATTAAGGAGGACACATGTGGTCATGAGTACTAGGTGTTGTATGCAACTGACGAATCACTGAACATTACATCCAAAACTAATGATGTATGATATGTTTGGTAATTAAATAAAAAAGAGAGGAATGCTAGTTTCTTACAGTTCCGGATAATGAATCCCAGAGGAGTAGAAGATACAAAGCTGTAAACTAACCTTTAGGAATGCTGGGAAAAAACTAGAAAACCCAGTTAGATCCATGCCAGTGAGAAAAACTTGTAATTGAGGAAAACAGGAAAGTGAAATAAAGCCTGGTGACAGTAGTGGTTCACGAAATGGATTGTAAAATGAGATCACTGCATATCTGGTAAGGGGAGATTTGCAGAATTTTGTAAAAGATTGTATATCTTGACTCAAGAGTGTATATCTGTGTTGGTGAAGCCCGGAGACCTTCCTAGCCAGATGAGATCTACTTGCCTCAGGGAATGCCAGGATTAGAGGCTTTGTGACACTGATCCATACCTCACTTTGCTTCCAGGTGTGTTGAACCTGAAAGCCATGACCACAGTGATGGTTTTGGTCAAAATAATGGAAAGATCTATGGTAAACACACACGAAATGTGGATTGCCAGAGGATGCTGGTGGCTCTGTTGGGGGCCAGTGAAGAGTAAGGAGCAGAGGAGGCACTGGGTGCGGGAGATGAGGAGGATGGAGCTGAGGGGTTGGTTGTTGACCTCCACTCAGAGCTTCACCACCCCCGCCCCCCCACCCAGTCAAAAACCAGAAAGATCACAGCTTTTGTTGAGGGGGGTTGTTGGCAGTCTCTCTTCCTGTTTGCATAGTGATCGTCTGCACACTTTACGCAGTGGTCTGTCTGCACAGATGAGAAAGCAGAGATGTCGTGTGTCAGGTTTGGTGATTTACACATTCCCACTAACAAGACACAGTCACGTTGGAACATGGACATATTTCTCCACACAGCTTAGGGAAGGTCCTTCCTGCATAATTTTGGGTTTACGTTGCCCGTTCCCTGATAATTTTATGGGAAAAAATATTTCCTTTATTCCTCTTCAGTGTACAAGGGAGCTATTTTGTCTTTCCTGGGGAAATTATAGTAGATTCTTACGACTTGCAAATATAATTTCTCCTGGTTGTGTCTTCGGTATGCCTTCTGACATTAATTGGGTTTTGGAAAATCCCTCATAACTGAACACTGATGATCTGTGCGAATTGTTGATTTTATTAGGTTCAGTAATGGTATTGTGGTTCTGTGGAAAATTGTGCTAGTATTTGTAGAAGTGCATACTGAAATATTTAGGTGTGCAGTGTTGTTTGTAATTTATTATATTTTACAATACAAAAATGTCAAGCAAATATGGCTGATTACTAAATCTGATGTGTATGTGGCATTTGTCACACCATTCTTTCCACTATGTTTGAAAAATTTCCATTTATGTCAAAAAAAGAAGAAAAGCCAAATCACCAGTGGCAGATCCTCCTAAGTTAAAAATATGTTTACCTTTACTTTCACTGGGTCAGTATTCATTAATTTCTCATTCCCCAAGTGAATTTCTACTGTAAGTTTAAACAATGTAAGTCCTAATAAGAAAACTATTTTGTCAACTTTAGCTAGTAAATTCTGCCATAAGATGGCAGTTTCCCCTCAGTTTATTCCCAACAGCAGTGTGGTATTGTCCTTGTCCCATTGTTGTCTCTGAACAATGCCACTGATAGGGATTTTGGGGTGGCACCAACTTCCCATACATTTTGGAGGCCAATTCTGAAGTGTGATTTGGACATTGTCCTGGAAGCTTACTTAGCCTTAAACCTGTTTATCTAACCCTCTTGATGGTTCTCTGAGCTTCCAATCACTTGATATACAAAACAGACATGTTTGAAAACTGTAATTTAAAGAATCCACAGCTTCTCTTAGGTCTCGGCATATTTTTCAGTAGCTAGACAGCTCCTAGGTCTCGTCCGCCTGTTGCGTCTTCCCATTTCTGAGACCTCAGTGCCCTGCAAAACAGTTTTGGTAGCCTCATTGGCTTTGTTAAATCAGCAAGGCAAATTTTGTTCAAGTGCAATAACATTTTCAAGATGGGAAGTGAATGAGTAGGAATTAACCAGGCAAGGTCGGTGATGAGATTCCAAGGCAAATGGGTAATTTACTGATTACATAGTGGAATTACTAAGTTTCAGCAATGGAATTAATAAATGAATTAACTAAATGTATGAATAAATGATGGCTGAATAATGAAACCCTACCTGTAGTACATGACTCTCCCCTGTGAGCCTGGGAGGGAGAAGGTATAGGAGAGAGATGCCGCTGCAGGTGCCTGACTCTGGTTGGACACCTGCCCCTGTGAACTAGCAGAGCTTTCGTTAAAGGCAGGCTTCAGAGAGATTTTCTTGAGTCCTGGGACCCAGTTCTGTCTGCATACAGAGTAGGGAGTCCGAGCAATAATAAGAGATATTTTGCTGTAGATTTGAGGGATATTCACAGTAGTTACAATATCTAATAGTGAACAGATTTAATGTTTTTTCGACTAAAGATTTGTAGCTTTTTATAGTACCTGCAAGAGTCACCCTCACTTTATATTTTGAGAGAGTAGTGAATGAAATCAGATCCTGTGTTTGGGAAGATTAGTAAAAAAGAAAAATCTTGGGGTCCCTGGGTGGCTCACTGGATTAAGCATCTGATTGCAGTTCAGGTCATGATGTTGGGGTCCTAGGATCAAGCCCTGGATCGGACTCCATGCTCAGTTGGGGGTCTGCCCCTGCTCCCTGGTGTGCACGCTCTCTCTCTCTCAAATAATAAAAAGTCTTTAAAAAAAAGAAAAGCAGGGGCTCCTGGGTGGCTCAGTGGGTTAAGTCTCTGCCTTTGGCTCAGGTCATGATCTCAGGGTCCTGGGATCGAGCCCCACATCGGGCTCTCTACTCAGTGGGGAGCCTGCTTCCCCTTCTCTCTCTGCCTGACTCTTGCCTGCTGTGATCTCTGTCTGTCAAATAAATAAATAAAATGAAAACAAAACAAAACTCAATGCCGAGCAATAGGTAAATGTCATAATTAACACTTGAAATGTCATACGAAGGTCATGAACTCGGTATTACCTTGCTAAATTCCCTAGGCTCATGCTACCACTACAGAGTATTTCAGGTTTCAGTACTTACGTTTAAGTAATTGATAAAAAGTCCTAGTCTATTAGGACATGATCTGTAATATATGTATTTGAATACAGCTTCTTTGAGATCGTGTTTAATTATTAATGAATAATTATACAGATAACTTATTATGTTGGTATTTCAGAATATTCAAGCAAGGGAGCATGATTATTTTTATGTCAGAGCTCTGTTCTGAGATTTGTGCAAAAATACATCCAACAGTAGATTTGTAATTAACCTCAGTGACCCAGTGGCCCACTCTGTCTTCTCCTGGGCGGCTCCATGATTCTGTGGGGACGGAGGACAAAGTGTTCCTCTTCCACTGAAAATTCTAACCCAACAGGAAAGTTCCCATAGTTTAGAATGACATATTATGCCCTGGATTTTCCGTTATTATTCCAGAAAACGTCCTCCCCAGCACTATTAATTTGGATGTTCCTCAAGTGCAGGTGTGCTGAAGAGAGGTGTGGTGGTGTAAGGAAGGTTAGGTTTGATTGAAAAATATAAAACAATTACAGTCAGAACCATAGTGAACTATTTTTGATGCAAACTACATTCAAGAACACTTCAATCCCTAATCCTCAATTTTAAAAAGACGGGAATATTTATACTGTGCACACAAAATTCTGTTAAGGATCATTCATGATATGCAACAGTTGGAAAAATAAACTATGTATCTAAAAACAGTCATGCCTGTGTTCACATCCAGATATTTGTGATAAGCAATGGCAATACCACTTACCCCTTGAGCTTGAAGCCCAGAGGCCTTGATCATTCTCCATATGATGAGAATTGAGGAGGATCTTAATTCACATTTTGTACTCACTCTGTGATCATGGGTCCCAGACTCAACCTCCTAGTGTTAGATTATTCTCTAATACGGGATGCAGTAAAAATTACAAAGTGTTTGAGAACTTACTGATACAAATTATCAGCTCCATCAATAGTGGCTTGGAGAAATGAGAGACCCAGATATAATTTCCTCTCCTTTCCACTTAGTCAGAGATAATGTCGATGTGATTGGAAAATAAAACATGCTAGAGGGCAGGTCAGGGTCCAGTTTAGGGTTTAGGGTAAAGTCAGGGTCGGGGGCAGGGGAAGGGTCAGGGCCATGGTTGGTTTTGGGGATCAAGGTCTAGGGTCAGGGTCATGGGTTGGGTCCAGGGGCAGGCTTGGGACCAGGTTCAGGGTCTGGCTCAGAGTCCGTGTCACTGTCAGGGCCTGGGTCAGGGTCTGGGTCAGGGTTTGGTTGTAGTGTAAGTGGCCCTATTGCCTATCATCTATCTCATCTCTGACTCTCTGGGCCCCTAGGATGGACAGGAAACACCCATGATCACATACACATTAGGGATTGAGCTGGGCTGTAGGTTTTTGCCCCTCAGTGTTGGACTGTAATAGACGAGTGAAATATCTGCCCGGTCACTGTTTCAAATTCAACTCAACCCCAGTTGAGGGTTTTGGAAGGCCTCAAGATTGTGCTTCCATCCTCCCATCTGGGAGGGGTTCTGCCTGGGCAGCCTAAGTTTCCAGCAAAGGCCTGACCCTTGGGGGCATACAGTAGATTCGTGTGACTTTTCTTTCTTTCTTTTTTTAAAAATATTTTATTTATTTATTTATTTGACACAGAGAGATCACAAGTAGGCAGAGAGGCAGGCAGATGAGCCTGATGCAGGCCTCCATCCTAGGACCCTGAGATCATGACCTGAGCCAAAGGCAGAGGCATAACCCACTGAGCCACCCAGGTGCCCCAGATGCATGTGACTTTATACAGGACTGGTGCAGTGACTTACCAGCTACCAGAAAGCCTACCATGGGCAGACTTCTCGTGGGCTGGTGGTGCTCTCCTGGCACCATCTGGATCCTTTGTCCTTGCTGAGTGATCAGAAATAGATAGTCAAGTCTCAGATCGGAGAGCCCTTGGCCTTCAACCATCCAGGCAGGCATCTGTAGTCCTGCTCAGGCCAGCCTGGGTCTTGACAACCCTTGTGGCCAATTACTGGGCAGTTTAACGGTTCATGGGCCACATAGACAGCCTCTTTGGATGTCTCCCTTCATTCTCATTCAGCCTCTGGTGGAGACAAACACCTGCTCCCTCACAGCCTCTTACTCTCCAAACATTGAATGTGGCCCTGGCCACAGCAGCCATACAGCAGACTGGCTCTGCAAGCCTTTGGCCTCCCAGTTATAGTGTAAGCTTTGACATACACACTCATTAAGAATCAGGAATACAGGAACAACTGTGTTCCCAGCAGGCAGTTTCTCACTGAGACTGCATGTTCTTGGAGAGCCATGTGCATGATCCAAGGACTGTGACCTTTAGAAAGCATGCCAAGTGTGGATTTTGGGCTGTGGAATAATCCTTGAGCCTTCCACTGATTCACTGAGCAATAATACCATCTACCTCCCATCCAAAGAGTTCCAGAGTTTAGACCCCACATTCCCCCACCTTGAAGGTGGGTGTATGATCCAAGTCCAGCCAACACCATGCTCCATCTTCTAGGTGCTCAGATGGCTTCAAGGATAAGAATGTGTCCCAAGACCAAAGACTTAAAGCTGCGACTTTCCTTGGGACTCAAGGGAAGAAGAAATGCTTCCCAGTAGACTAGATGATGAGTGGGTATCAGCCCAGAGTTGCTAGAGGCCCCAGATGCAGTGAGAGAGACTGTGCCTGCGAATGTCCAGAACACTTAGCAGGATGGTGGGTTGGAGAGGGTCCAGGTCACACTGTGAGAGTGTGAGCCTCTGGCACTTCTAGGTCCAAACCCACTCTTAACTTGCCTCCTGCAAGTAATAATTTATTTCTACCATTTAAAAATATTGATTTCTTTTACTTCAGTAAGCATGTCCCGTCCCTTGCCATCCAAAAAGTGCTAGGTGACACATCAAGATCAACAATCCCTGAGACTGCCTGTGCATGGTGTCCTCACTGGGTTGTGTGCGGCTGGGGAGGGGAAGACAGTGGTGGGGGTGGGCAAGTCTCAGGGCAGCTCCAGAGCAGTGAGGGGAGAGCCAGCAGGAGAAAGAGTCCCTGGGTGGCTAATTGGTCTGCTTGTTGTTTTTTCCTTATTTTAGGGTCCATTTTGTTAATGTTATTTTACTGAGAAATCATTTATTTCCTCTAAGCTTCCAGTCTGATGGAATAGACTGGAATTTCTACTCTCTATTTTTCTTCAGAATTGTCATAATTAATGAACAAACGTTGATCTATTATTTACCACAGTCCTTCCTTTTCAGGTTCCCTCTGTTCCACCTTTCCTGGCTTCAGCATTCTGGGCAGGACACCACATGACATGTGGTCATCACATCTCTTTAGGCTCTCCTTGGCAGGGATAGTCCCTCAGACTTGTCTTGTTTCAATGACCTTGACCATGTTGAGGAGGACTGGTCAGGGATTTTGTACATAGATGTGCATTGGGATTTAGTTATTTTTCTCATGGTTAGACTGGGGTTGTAGGTTTCAAGGAAGCAGATCACAGAGTTAAAGTGCTCTGTCATCACTGTACAAGAGACACTTGTCACTGTCCATGTTAACGTTGGTCACCTGGTTGGTCAGTCTTCTCCACCACAATGTTACCCTTTCCTGTGTGGTATGGTGTGTCTTCATGAGCAGGAAGACACTGTGGAGCCCACACGCTTCAGAAGCCACCTCTTTGATGGGTGGCTAAGTGTCTATATCTATTATTTGGAATTCTGTTAGGACAGGTCTATTCAATCCCAATTGTAAAAACCTATTTAATCTGTTAATAAAGAATGCAACTGAGTAATTTAAAAGATCACCTTGGTTTTATTGAACCGTTCTTGAATTGTGCAGCATCCCATCTAGCAAATAGAAAGGACCTTCTTTGAGCTGCATGGAAGGAAATGCTTTTAAAAGCAGATGGGGGGGGGTGCCTGGGGGGCTCAGTGGGGTAATCCCTCTGCCTTCAGCTCGGGTCATGATCTTGGGGTCCTGGGATCCAGCCCCGCATCCGGCTCTCTGCTCAGCGGGGAGCCTGCTTCCTCCTCTCACTGCCTGCCTCTCTGCCTCCTTGTGATTTCTGTCTGTCAAATAAATAAGTCTTAAAAAGCAGACGGAATTGTATGACAGTGTTATATACTTCTCCTTTTATACCCCTAGCCTATCTAAATTATAAATGTGCTTCTAGGCCTAGCACATGTACTACCTCTCCATACAGTTGTCTTTAATCATTCCAGCAATGGTGAATGCTCTTTTCTTTAAAACATTTGTAATCTTGTATTTTTTCACAATAGGTAATACAATGTGAAGTACCAGAGTAGCAGTGTGAAAGAATAGATGGAGACTGCTTCGGTTTATTTATAAGAATTATAGAGACTATTCAAATAGGAGAGTAGGAGAAGGGTAGTTGCTTCCTGAGTTGAGAGGGACTTGGGGACCATCGTGATAAATAAATGGTTCTCCAAGATGTTTATTTCGCTAGTCCTCAGTTTCTTCCTATGCATAACAAGGGAGTTAAAATGTACAATCTATAAAATAATTTGTTACTTTTTCATCTTATAAAGGTGTGACTAAGTTATAGGGAAATTCTGTATTACATGGAGGAAGTCAAGGATTGGTACTGTGCCGGAGTATTTTG
This sequence comes from Mustela nivalis, assembly GCF_964662115.1. NCBI lineage: Eukaryota > Metazoa > Chordata > Mammalia > Carnivora > Mustelidae > Mustela > Mustela nivalis. The sequence goes on along the minus strand of NC_139021.1, from coordinate 39,034 downwards.
GGGGATTGTGAGCGCTAAATCATTTCAGGTTTAAAAGAACAGGATGGGAAATCTCTCTGTCTTGAAGACATGGCCTTAAAAATCATTTTTATTCACAAGCTGAAAATAGATACTACAGTGCATACTTTTCCCCTTTATCTTGCCTTGGGGGGCGGATTTCTGATAATGTTTCTAGTTAACAAGTCAAATAAAACACAATGACTAATTCTTAAAAAATAAAAGCACACAAGGAATTGAAAAAAGAAAATCATTAGTAAAGAATGCATTGTTTTAGGCCAGGTTGGCCTCTTAAGGGGAACAGAAGGGGCCATTCAGTACATTTTCCAGGTTGACTGCTTAAAGTTTACGTGGAGATGGGGTTATGTGAAACAGCAGTTGGGTTAGGTAGTAAGTCGTCCTTTGCTGACCTGGGTCTCTTAACATAAGTGACTCCATTTTGTGCCTGTGATTTCTTTTTTTTTACAAATCATTCATTTTTCCAGTGCTTTCCATTGGCTCCTGTTTTCTGTTGACATCATTTCATCTTTGTGGGTTTTTTCTTGGTACTTCCTTAGTTTCTGATACTTCAAGGGTAACCTTGCTTCTACATTTACTGTCTCAGTCCTAGTGTCAGCAATTTCTTCAAAGAGCTCTGGCTCCTTCTGTTAGAGAGTGATATTAAAATCTTATCAGTGGGGGTGCCTGGGCGGCTCAGTGGGTTAAAGCCTCTGCCTTTGGCTCAGCTCATGATCCCAGGGTCCTGGGTTCGAGTCCCACATCAGGCTTTCTGCTCTGCAGGGAGCCTGCTTCCTCCTCTCTCTCTGCCTGCCTCTCTGCCTACTTGTGATCTCTGTCAAATAAATAAATAAAATCTTAAAAAAAAGTTTTATCTGTGGAAATTGAATGGGCTCAGTGAACAATGCAAGACAATATATGCATGTATTCGAGCCTATGTAAACACACCTAATTAAAGATTTCTGTGTGGTACTGTCTGTATCCATATTAAGCCAAAGATGAGTTCATGCTGATGTCTCCAACCTTGTCATAATGTGATCTTCTCCCTTTGCTGGTCTGTAACTTTCTACTCCACCAGTGACAAACTGGCTTTCACCACCTGCCATGTATTTAATTCATAGCTCCATTCCAGATTACAGATACGGTTTTTTAAGATCTGTTCGATCTGTTCACTACCACCGTAATGGGAGACTTTGTGAAATAGGGTCCACTGTGTACATACAGCACATTTTTCCATTAGTCTGTGTTAGGTCCGTGATCAAAGGAGCGAGACTGATACAAAGCGAAGGTGAAGCAAAGCTTTATTTCGCGCCAAATCGAGAATCAAGCTGACTGGCCGGGGTCGCCTCCTACAGAGAGGGCAACCCCTCCCTGCCTTGCCAACTAACTTTTAAAGGGCAAAGGCCATGTGGTTGAGCCTGGCCACACACAGGTGGCCAATGAGATTGTAACACACAGAGAAAGTTGCAATCATGCTAGGTCACACACAGGTGGTCAATTGAGTTACAATTTACCCTATAGTAGCCTATTGCCTTGGTCAGAACTGGTGCCCAAAAGGCACCCAAAAGGTGCGGCCCACACTCCTTGGTAGCTACAGAGACAGTATGTGTGCTCCACTGATTGGATGTCTCCACCTGGCCTGACTTGCCCTTGTATTTGGGCTTTGTTACCTGGGACTGGTTTCCCAGACTTGCTTTATTTATTTATTTATTTATTTATTTATGTATTTATTTATTTATTTGACAGAGAGAGATCACAAGTAGGCAGAGAGGCAGGCAGAGAGAGAGGAGGAAGCAGGCTCCCTGCTGAGGAGAGAGCCCGATGCGGGACTCGATCCCAGGACCCTGAGATCATGACCTGAGCCGAAGGCAGCGGCTTAACCCACTGAGCCACCCAGGCGCCCTCCCAGACTTGCTTTTAAGTGAGTCCCCTGGGAGAGGGCAGGGTCGGTTTAAGTTTTACTGCATAAACAACAAAATCCTGTTTAATCCAAGATGGACTGTTTAATCCAAGATGGAATGAATCGCTCTGGCTAAATAGGCCATTACATTTACAGACTCCACTCATTTCTGGGGTTAATTTGGGTCAGCATCTTTTGCCATAGAACCTGCAGTGAGTGTTTTTTCAGACATTTCCAGTACAGTTAGATCACTTGTCATATTCTGTATCCCACTAAAATGGCCGAAGAAATTTTGCTCATGTCAAGGTTCTACCAGCTGGACTAGGAATTACATTGACCCCACAAAGTTTAATCATGTACACATGATTAAATGACTAAGGCAGGCAGGTTTTATACTTTGTGGACAAAGAGAAAATTCCTGTGAGGAATTCAGAGAAGACAGAAAACCTTAGGAGCTTCAGTTTGTAAGGAGTTCTAAACAATTTGAACTGGGGTGGTAAATTAGTCAAAAATAACAAGGGTTGTTTATGCAGCCTTCTGGGCTGTAAATTTGCCATCTGATGATTAGGTGGGCTTTTCACCTCCTCGTACAGGGAGATCTGCATGCGGAGATGGATATCCTGCTGCTAAGGGGACAGAGGAGGGTCTGAGTGTCCCCCTTACAAGGCTGTCTCTTAAGTAACTTTTATTTAAAGTGATTGGTATGCTGAAGTGGCACATTTGGGGCAGCCTTTGGTCCAAACACCCCACATCCTACATATGATATTCCCACATTCTAATAACTTGAGTAGATTATGATTTACTCTTTGGGATGTGAAGATGTTTGGGTTTTGACAAATGCACAGTGGCAGGTATCCAGCACTAAAATATCATGGCATACTTCAAGCTTCCCATACCATGGTCCTTTTGTCACCCTACAGTTTTTTCTTTTCCAGACTGTCCTATAAATGGGGTCATGCAGTGTGTAGCCTTTTCAGACTCGATTCTTTCACTTAGGGTGATACATGTAAGATTCATCCATGTCTTTGTATGGGGTGATGGTTGATTCCTTTTTTGCTGAATAGATAAACAGGAGAAAAATAAACAGAAGTTTAATACCACACATACATTCTGTATTCATGGGAGATAACCAATAAAGCAGAGTATCTCCCTGAAATGGCCCAGCCATCATCCTAAATGCCATTTTCAGCTAAAGACACAAAGATTTTGGGTGGTGGAAAGGCCAGTTAAAGGACAGTACCAAGCCAAGCACAGGAAAGAAAGTTATGGTCGTTATGCAGATTTATGTTTGTGCCTTCTCCTTTGGTACAAATGTGTTGAGTTTTAGTCATTCTTCTGTTCCTGGTGCAGAGGTGGAGATACCTTATAAATGGAGCTTTCCTTTATCTGTGTACATTTCACTCACCAAATGACAACCTCTGCTCAGTTTTCAGAGATGCTCCTGTTTCTTCTGGTTCTTAAAATTGATCAGCCCCAAATAATCCTTGTGCCAAAGAGGCATATTTGGGGTGGCATGTTCTGCTTCCTTCACGTGGATGCACTCTGATTCGCTTATGGATTCATCTATTGAAGTATCTCTTGATTTTTGTCAGATTTTAACCACTAGATATAGAGTTGCTGTGTATAACTGCATGCGAGTTTTTGGTTGGAAATAGTTTTTCAGTGCAGTTGTCTAAATACCAGAAGCACGATTGTTGGATCCTAAAGGTGAGGATTTAGATTTGGGAAAAAAACCTGCCAAACTGTCTTCCGAAGCAGTGGTAGGTGCATCCCCCAGAGTGAAGGACAGTGGCTGTCCTTTCTCACATTCCAGCCATTGGTACCCTTGTTTATTGTAGGTGAGCATTTCTAATAGGTGTGCAGTGCTGGCTCACCATTTGTGGGGCATGTTTCATATGCTCACTTATTATCTACATGTCTTCTTTGTCCAGGCATCTTTCAGATACTCATCCATGATCAATTGTGTTATTTCCTTTGTGTTGAATTCTGAGAGCTTTTTGGTATATTTTGAATACAAATCCCTTATCAGGTATGTGTTTTGCAAATATTTTCCCCCAGTAGTTTTCTGAGCAAGATCTTTTTCAGAGTTAGATGTTTTAATTTTAAGAAATTCATGTTATCAATTTTTTTCTTTTGTGGATTAGCCTCCGGAATTGTGCGTTAAAACTCCTCACCAAACCCAAGGTCATGTAGATTTTCCTTTATGTTTTCTTTTTTGATATTTTGATAGTTTTGTATTTTAAATGTATTTTCAATTTCGAATGGATTTTGGTATAAGTTGTTAAGTTTATATCTGCATTTAATTTAATTCCATATAGTTTCCAGATAATTGTTCCTATTTCTGGAGGTGTCAGGGGATATTGGGCTTGATATCAGTGTGAATTTCCAAAATTTAATGGATTCAGCTGGGCCCCCGGAGGGGACAGGTGTCTCCACTGAACAGAGCACCGCATCCTGCACTGCCCCCACCGCCCTCAGGGGGCGCCAGAGCCCGGCTCCTACACGCCCGGGGGAGCCTGACCTCCTCAGGACCCGAGGCGGTGGGGCCGCGCACGCAGACGGGAGTGCGGCCTCCTCAGGACCCCCGGTGGCAGGAGGCGGAGAGCGGCAGCTGCCGGACCGGGACTGCGGAGGGGGGACTGCCCCGCGGGGGGAGGGTGCGCTGTGTAGACCCGCTTCCCTGGCTTCGTGTGGGCTGACGTGGGGTCCCCGGTGCTGCGGTGCGTGGGGCTGTCGGGTCGCCCCTTTCCGGGCTCCCTCCCGGAGCCCGACGTCGGCTCTGCTCCTGCGACCTGGTGCCGCGGGGGTCGGGAAGCGCCGCGTCCTCTGCGGTGACCTCGGATCTGCGGGTCTCACAGAGACGCTCGTCCCGCACGCAGACCCCCCGCCGTCGCTTCCGAACCGTCCGTCGTGTGACACCGGCTGCGTCGGGCGTTTGACCCTGAACAGCGACACCGTCCCACGGAACCCAGGTGAGGAAACCCTGACGGCGCCCGCAGTGGCCCCCGGACCGCAGGCCCACGTCGCCAGTCACCGCCCGCCGCCCCGTCCGCGGCGCCTTCTCCGGTCCCGACCGGTTTTCTCCCTCCAGAGCCGCTCCCGAGAGTCCCCCGTGTGCACGACCCGGACGGGCTTACGGAGCGCGGAGGGTCCCGTCTGAGGGGCATTTCCACAGGGCTGTGTCCCTGGGGCCGTTCCCGGGGTCCACGCGCGTGGTGACAGGCGTCATCCTTCGCGTCCTCACGGCGACTAAACACGACGACACGGCCCGCTTCAGACTCCGCGGGTGGCAGTTCGCCGCCCCGGCCGAGGCCACGTGCTGCACGTCGTTCTCCGGAACGTTCTCGCTGTCCCCGAGGGGACTGTGTGCGCGACCCACACGCTCCCCGGTCCCCTCCCTCGGTCCCGCAGCCGCGTCCGACCGTGAGTCCCGGACGCCGCCCCTGAGTGCGGTCCTGGGGTCTGTCCCTCCGTGGGCACCAGCGTCCGCCCTCGTTCCGGACTCCGAGGGGAGCCGGCGGCCTTCAGACGTGCGCGCGGTGTTCGCCGGAGATTTACGGGAAAATGACCCCTTCTTCCTGCGTTCGTGAGAGTTTGTCTCAGCAGCAGACGTGGATTTGGGTCAGAACCTTTTCCGCGCCACTGAGACGACCGCGTGGTTTTACTCCCGCACTCATTGCGCCGCGCAACATTGTTTCACTCTGTTGCACAGCGGGAGACGCCTGGGAACAGACACTGGCTTACGGCGCCCGGCGCGTCCGCGAGCTCTCGGTTTCGCAATGTTCCTGGTCAGGATCCTCACATTCGCTTAAAGAAACGTATAGGACTGCATTTCGCTGATTTTGTGATGATTTCATTGGGGTTGGTATTCGTGGTTAGGATGGGGGTTAGGGTTAGGGGTTAGGGTTAGGGTGGCCTTAGGGTTAGGGTGGCCTTAGGGTTAGGGTCTCCCTGTCCTCGCCGGCACAGAGCCCGTTCTCCTCCAGCAACCACAGTGATCTTTCTGGGACATAATCTTCAGGCCTCTCTGTGGTTTGCTCCCCTCCTGCCCCCCTCCCAGCCTCACCTCTCCCACAGGGACCCTCCCTTCCGTGGGCACCCTGGAGTGTGGTTTCCCACAGGTGCCTCAGGCTGGAACCCAAGCCTTTGCCTATGCTGTGCCTCTGCCAGGAGCACTTTCCCTCCTCCTGCTTCCCGTCCAGCTTGTTTCCCCATTGGCTGAGCCGCGATTTGCCCCCTGATGACCTGCCTCATGCCTGCTGGGTGTGTGTGAGCTTCCCCCCCCCCCCACTTAAATGTAGGGCTGCATGGGTTTCCAACCTTCTAAGCCTTAGGGTCCCCTTTGTAAGATGGGGTGATGGCCCCCATCTCTGGGAGCAGGAGGCAGGGAGGCCCCAGGGGCAGACTCACTCAGGACAGGCTGGGAGAGTGACTGTGGCTTAAACAGCCCAGAGCCTGCCCCCTTGAAGAAGGTGTACATGTTCACGGCCCCCAGCTCTGGGGTCCTGCTGCCAGCCTCTGGCAGTGAACCTTCTCACGCCCTGTCCCCTGTCCCTATAGCTTCCTGGACCTGTTCTTGCAGACAGTGGAGAAGCCCTCCATCGTGGGACACAGGGTCACCTACTACATCTTCACAGACCTGCTGGCTGCTGGGTCCATGTGCCCCTCCAGGAGGGCTGAAAGATAGTGGTCTTCATGGTGAGACACAGTGTCACCTGCTACATCTTCACTGACTGGCTCGCTGCCGGGTCCTTGTGTACCCACCAGGAGGGCTGGAGGGTGGTGGTCCTCCAGGTCTGTGGTGCTCCACACTGGCAGGATGTGTCCATGGAGCACATGGTGATGGTCAGTTGCTTCTGCGAGCAGCACTTCCTCTGCGAGGTGGACAACTTGGTGTGCAGGTGTAGACCTGAAGTTCTGTGACCACATGGGTGTGGAGATCCTGTCCCCCATCTTTGGCACCCTGTACCCCAGTTCCTACTGGGCAGCCTGCAAGGACTTCAGCTATGGATGCCAGCTAGAGTCCGAGGCCCATATCCCCAGGGATCAGGGCAACATTTACTACCTGGGGGCCTTTTATAGGGTATTGGTGGTGGAGGTTCACTGACTGACCTTGGCCTGTCACCATGCAATGGGGGTCAACCTGCCCAATGGGATGGAGGCCATATGGCATGACAAGAGCCACCTGAGCAGGTACCTGCTCAACCACAAGCTCACCAAGACGCTATCCCTGGAAGACCTGTGGGACCTGCAGTGGCTGCGTTGTGCCCTGGAGGACCTGTGGGACCTGTGGCTGCCACGCTGTCCCCTGGAGGACCTGTGGCACCTTCAGATGCTGGGCTGTCCCTGGAGGATCTGTGGGATATGAAGCTGCTGGGCTACCCTCCCCCCCAATCATGGAGAAACTGAGAGACATGGCTGTGCCCAAGAATCACCTGGACACCAGGAACACATGAGGGGCTGCCCCCCCTTTCCATCAGGAGATGCTGCCAGTGGAGCCATCAGAGCAGGTTCCTTTTTCTGTCCCCTTGAGGGAGACTGTGAGGCCCAGATGTCCAGGACCTCTGAACATCTGGGGCTGCACCTGCATATGAGATGTCAGCCTGGGGACACAAGTTTATCTCTTTGGGGTCACTGCATTTTGATAACTTCTGGGTCCCTGGCAGCTGTGAGTGGCTCCAGTTTTATGTCAGATGTTTTTCTGTGTCAATGCTGAGCAATCATCTTTAAAAAGAAGAGTCGAGAGAAAAGATTTCCTGCCTGGTTCTAAACAGACACATCTTGGTGGGGCTGGGAGTGGCCCTGCAGCCGCTGTGGAGTCAGAATGGGCCCTGGCTGGGTCTTCCCTCCCAGTCCCATGGGGCTTCAGGGTCGAGGGTGTGCCGAGCCACCTGCCAGACCCCCAGTCCCCTGACTGCCAGAGGCCTTGGCTGTGGCTGCTAGCTCATCCTCCAGGAGAATGGAACCCTCTGGGTTATATGTGGTTCCTGCCTTGGTTTTAAATGGCTATTTCTGTGCTGGTGTTTGTAAAATGTGGGCACTGGCTCCGTCTGGATGCAGGTCCTGTTGGGACTCCTCAGTGCCCACCAGTGGGTTTGCACTTGTGCCCCCATCTGCCTGCGCTGTGTCTTAGCAAGCATTCACTGAGTGCCTGCTGTGAGCTCAGTCACCAACAAGGGACAGAGCATGAGAGTGAGAACTAAGATACAGGATCCCTGCTCCAGGGCCTTCCTGGGACTCATGATGACCCAGACCTCCTGACTCACTTCTTTCCTACTGTGGTGTAACAGACATGTAACCGACTCTGTTAAGCACATTTCAGGGTCAGCTCAGTGACATTCGCTCTTCTGGACCTGCCACCGCCATCCACTGCCATAACTTTGTCCTCGCCCCAAACTGAACTCTACTCACCCTCACCCTAACCCTCCATCTCCCCTCCCCCGCCCTGGCACCCACTAGCTCCTTCCACCTCTATGAACCGGTGCTCTCCGTCCCTCACAAGTGGGGTCCTTCAGAATCAGTCCTTTGGGGACTGGCTTATTTCATGTAGCATAATGGCCTCAAGATCTGTCCCCATGAGCCTGGAGCTGACCCACTTTTCCCCCAAAGGCATGGCTCAGCCCTTTCCTGTCTACGCCGAGCCTCCTCAGTCCCCTCTGTCCCCCTCATCTTCTTTCTCAGCCTGAAAATGATCCCAACCGATCTGCAGCTTTGAAGACGTGTTCAGTTCAGATGCCAGGAACATCCCCCAGGGGTCTCAGGCCTCACCTACCCCATCTGCCCATGTCAGGCACCTGCACTCCCCACCAGCTGGCCACCTGCTCCTCCCACAGGTGTCCCCATCTTGGGTTAGGGAAACACCAAGTCCAGACCTTTGGAGTCCTCTGTGACTTCTTGATGGCCACCAACTCTCCCAGTAGTGAGGTAGCTACCTTCAGATGCTCCTCAGTTACTCCTGTGCCTCTGGGGTCTTCCTGGAACCCTGACCTGGCTGTTCTCAGACAGTTCGTCCAGCGGTACCTGCACTTTCTGGGCGGGGGATTTGCTGGAATCCGCAGTGTGTCCTGCTGCACCACCTTTTTGAAGGCACATTGTCTGGGCTGTCCGAGGACCCAAGACTGTGGGTCTGTGGCCTGGAGAGATTTAAGCAGAGCTGGTGGGATGCGAGGGCTGCAGGGCACAGAGGCATGTTTCAGAAAGCTTTCCATGGTCCCAGGCATCCTACCATTTTTGCATCAAAGCCCTGAGATCTTTAAAATGCCAGCAGTGTTACAGTGTGGGCCAGAAAATCACATGTCTCTGCACCCAACACCACCTAAACTATTGGCCCTTTCTTGTCACTTGAGCTGAATACAAAAGATTGGGAGTGGGAGCTTGAGGGCAGGTCCTGAGTCAGACTTTGTGTTTGGGGCACAAAGGCCATCCAGACAAGCTTGTGCCAAGCCTGAGGAAGGGGTCTGTGTGGAGACCCCAGCTGCAGACACTGCTGTCTCCTGATGCCTCCTCAGCCCACCCCAGTGCACCTGCTGCTGGGAGAGCCCCTGCCCCCTCCTCTCTGCGGAGGGCTCTCCTGCTCTCTCCTGCTCTGTGGCTCTCTCCTGCTCCAGTGGTGCCTCCTCCCCTGCCAGTCACTGCCAGCCTGCAGCATGGGAGGGTAGATACCCCGATGACCTCCAGCCCTGGGGACAGAGCCAGTGCGGGTGGGGTGTGGTCTTCCAGCTGGCTTGAGCGCCAGGCCCCCAAGGTGCTTACTCTCCTGTGGGTTCAGTGGACTACGTCCTCCCTTAGGCTCCTTAGACCCAAGCCGTCCCCTGCTCAGGGACCATTCTTGGCCCAGGCTCCACACGCTGGGATTGGGAGCAGGTCATCTGGACCTTCTGGACTCGTGCTTCCATGCCCATGACATGGGCATAGGCTGGGCTCACAGATTTGTCAGAGGAGACCCAGTGCAGGAAGATGCAGGCCACTACATGGGAGATGCCAAGTGACCCCAGAAGGAGCACCCAGGGCTTGCACAAAGCACCAGGCTCAAGGGACCCAGCACAGGACCTGAGCACCAGGCCACAGGGCATGGGGAGTCCTGGTTGGGGAGGCCCTGGCAGGAGTAGGGGTCCATAGAAGTGTCCCAGAAGAGGCAGGAGACAAGGAAGGCAACAGGATGAAGCTTTCCCAGGAGGTCGATGGAAGAGTCAGAGGACCACAGAGACCTTTGGGTAAACTCAGAGGCCCTGGAGATGTTGGCTAAAATGTTGTTATTTGATCAGAAAAGATGTGTCACAAACCCTCAGTTAACATTGAATGAGTTACTCTTTGTTGCTTCTAGGAATCAGTGTGTATGAGCCAGTAGAACTCACACTGCATGAAGTCTAGGATATATTTACTTTTCATCATTTCTCAGGACTAGATTTTTCTTTTTTTTTTTTTAAGATTTTATTTATTTATTTGACAGACAGAGATCACAAGCAGGCAGAGAGGCAGGCAGAGAGAGAGAAGGAAGCAGGCTCCCCACTGAGCAGAGAGCCCGATGTGGGACTTGATCCCAGGACCCTGAGATCATGACCTGAGCTGAAGGCAATGGCTTAACCCACTGAGCCACTCAGGCGCCCCAGGACTAGATTTTTCTTGAGGAAATGCTAAGCATGTGTCTTTCTAGCATTTTTTGGTGAAATGGGCCTCTGTTTTTAGGAGCAGATTTCTGGTGCTCATCACTGCTGTGAGCCCTGAGGACGACCCCTGTCCCCTCCCACAGTGGAGGTGACCCCATGGGTGAGGGGGGCGCACTGATGAAACCCCAGTGCTCAGTACAGAGCAGGGACCCCAGGTCCTCCGATGAATGAGGGGGGGCATGAGGGAAGATGGGGGAGAGGGAAAGAGAGGGAGGGAGGAGGGGAGGGGGGAGAGAAGGAAGAGGAAAGGGGGGATGGGAGGGAGGAGGAGGATGAGAGGAAGAGGGAGGCAGGGAGGGGTGGAGGGGAAGGAGGGGGGAATGAGTGATGGACTGAATAAATGAGGCAGGGAGGGAGGGAGGGAGTGAAACCACAGAAGTCGGTCCACACATCAGGAGCCATTATTTTGGGTGAGACCTGAGGGAATCACAGCTCAGGCCCCCGAGCCCTGGTGGCTCGGGGCTGGTCCATCTGTCCTCCCAGTGCTGACCTTCCTTGTCCTTGGCCCTCTGTCATCCTGGATCCTCTCCACCTCCTCCTTAAACTGTTACGAATGTCCCCCAGAGCAGGGTGGCAGGAGTGGGGTCTCAGAGGGGCTGCCGTGATCCTGTGCCCCAGACAACACTGAGAAAGGAGCCCCAGGACATTGTATCAGGAGGACGGGGATGAGGATCCCCTCCACCTCCTTGGGCATGAACACTGTTCCATTCCCTGCTGTCTCACCACTGCTGTGCCCAATCCTACTGAAAACACATCCGTGGCCAACCGAGCCAGAGTTTCTGGGGGTGAGTCCCAGGCAGAGCCCTGCTAGGTGACAGGTGCGCCTGTGGCCTGGGATGGGTGCCGCTCACGGTTGTCTCAGAAAGGGGTGCCTGTCCGCCTTCTCTCCAGGGGCCCTGCATCGGACCTCTGCTTCCTCACGTTCTCCCCAGGGCTGCTGGTCCCCAGACCAGACACCTGCCAGTCTGAGGGTGACCAGCACTGCCTCCCCAGGGTTTCCTTTGCCTGAGTCCTTCCCCGGGAGCTCCTGCATCTCCTGACACATACTCCCTGTGTGCCTCTCCTCCCCCTTGAACTTGCACGTGTCTAGTCTCTGTCCCTGTGGGACCCAGTGACTTGGAGCATGGAGTGGAGCAGACCCATGGGAGACCTTTCTCTGGCCTAGGGTTGTGAGCGATGCTTTTGCGCTCCGCGGAGTGTCTTCCAGCTTTCTGCATTTCCCTGGTTTCTGTGTGGGCCACAGGAGGAAACAGCCATGTCCTGTCTGGGGCCCGACTGTGGTGTCCCAGCAGGAACAGGGGCCTTGGCCCCGAGATTGTGCCCAGAATTCCTAAAGGGGTCCCTAGGAGGACATCTCCTCTGTAATCCATTGGGCATCTCAACAACCAAGAAGGGAAATTCTATGTCAAACAGAGAGAAGAAACAAAAACCAAACCTAACCATAAATCAAACCAAACCCCAAACAAGGGCCCTTTGAAAATTGGTGCAGACACAAAGGCACCTATTGAGGGATTCCACTTCCAGAAACCTCCAGAACACGGGCAGGAACAGCTTAGGGCTTGCCAGGGTCCAGGCTGGGGGGAACAATGGGCAGGAGGGCTTGGGCTCAGGGTCTCCTCCTTTGGGGAAGGAGATAGCCTGCAACGATGTTCTGGGGCGTGGTGGCACAGCGTTGGGAATGCACTTCATGCTCAGGACGTGTTCAAGGGAAAACAAGAACTTTTATTTAAAATAAATAATACACGGCATAGAGGAGATGGACGGCGACGAGAACGGTGACTCCATACAGGAGAGGAAGGACACAAGGGGAGGGGATGAGAGATTCTGGGGGGATGTCGGGGTCAGGGGATGGAACTGACGGCATTTTTCTGGGGAGATCTCCCCGCAGAGTTGTGGGCTCTGGATGCGGGTCTGGGAGGCCCGCAGGAGAAGGTGTTGGGGCAGGGGTTGGGCTAGGGGCAGGGACAGGGTCAGCAGTAGTGGCCGGTGCAGGATCCAGAGCTGGAGCTGGGTCAGAGGCAGGAACAGGAGCCCAGGCAAGGTCAGGGAAAGGAGCAGGAGCAAATGAGAGGGATTGGGTCTGGGGCGGGAACAGGGGCCTAGGCAGGGCCAGGGGAAGGGGCAGTGGTCCTGGCAGGGCCAGGGGAAGGGATGGCGGCAGTTGAAGGGGAAGACGCAGGGATAGGGCCTGGGTCTGGGGCAGGAACAGGGGCACAGGCAGGGAAAGTGGAGGCCTTCCTGGCAGGGACAAGGGCAGGGGCAGGCGCAAGACCAGGGGTAGGACCTGGGTCTGGGGCATGTGCAGGGTTAGTGGCCTCTGCAGGGAAAGGAGAAAGGACAGGGACAGGGGCAGGGGCAAGAACTGGGGCAAGTGCATTGGTGATGACTGGTTCAGGGTCAAGGGCAGGGGCTGGGTCTGGGGTGGGAACAGGGGCCTAGGCAGGGCCAGGGGAAGGGGCAGTGTTCCTGGCAGGGCCAGGGGAAGGGATGGCAGCAGTTGAAGGGGCAGACGCAGGGACAGGGCCTGGGTCTGGGGCAGGAACAGGGGCACAGGCAGGGAAAGTGGAGGCCTTCCTGGCAGGGGCAGGGTCAGGGACAGGGGCAGGGGCAGGGGCAGGGGCAAGAACAGGGTTAGGACTTGGGTCTGGGGCAGGTGTATGGGCAGGTGCATGGGCAGGACCTGGGTCTGGGGCAGCAGCAGGGGCAGGTGCAGGGGCAGTGGCCATGTCAGGGAAAGGACAAGGGATAGGAGCAGGGGAAGGGGCACGAGCAGGAGCTGGGGCAAGTGCAGGGGAGACGGCCGGTGCAGGGTCAAGGGCAGGAGCTGGTTCTGGGGCAGGAACAGGGGCACAGGCAGGGGAAAGGGAGGCCGTCCTGGCAGGGGCACGGGAAGGGGCAAGGGAAAGGGCAGGAACAGGGTTAGGACCTGGGTCTGGGGCAGGTGCAGGGGCAGGTGCCTGGACAGTGGCCCTGGCTGGGAAAGGACAAGGGATAGGGGCGGGGGAAGGGGCAGGAGCTGGGGCAAGGGCAGGGGTGATGGCCGGTGCGAGGTCAAGAGCAGGTGCTGGGTCTGGGGCAGGAACAGGGGCCCAGGGAGGGGTCGGGGAAGGGGACGGACCAAGGGAGGATCTGGGACAAGGCCCAGAACAGGAGCACAGGCAGGGGCAGGGGAAGTGGGAGTCGCTCTGGCAGGGGCAGGGGAAGTGGGAGCTGCAGGAGCAGGGGTGGGGGCAGGAGCAGGAACCAGCTCTCCCTGGACAGCATCAGCATCTCCGTGGGCAGGCGCCCGGGCACCTGTGGGCTCCCGGTCTCCCGCCGAAGTGACTCCAGACACCATGTGCCCCTCCGGAGTTGCTGAAGTTGGGAGTGGGTCTAGCTCCTCCGCTGGAGAAGCTGGGAGAGGAGAGAAGGTCACCCGCGGGCCTGCCTCTCCCTGTGGCTTTGCAGAGACAGAGCCCAGCCCGGGGCCTCCCGGAGAAGCCGCAGCCACGAAGGAACCTTCCCGGAGACGTCTCCCCGACTGCAGTCCACCCCCTGGGTGCTCCGAGCCAAGTCGAGGCTCCTGGCCCCACACCGGCCTGTGGGGGCTTCTCCCTGTGGGGCCCAGCACCGACCCCTCCCCGCACAGCCACAGGCACCCTATGCCAGCCTTCTCACCCTCGGACTTGGCCTTCGAGGGCTCTGTGTCCAGGACCGCAATCCAGTGGAGTACCACGGCCAGTGGTCTGGGAGGTAGCGGGTTCCTTCCCAGGACCAGGGCCTCCGGGGTCGGGGAGGAATGCGTGTCTTCCCGCCTCCTTCCTAGTTCATCCGTGGCCTGCCAAGGCAGAGACGGGGAGTGTGCAAGAGGCGTCAGAGCCCTGCTCGGTCATACCCACTGTGCTCCAGCCCAGTGCCCCTGCTTTTCCCAGATTCCACGCACCTGGGTCAGTGACCCGTCCCTGCAGGGTCTCAGGATCAACCCTGGGCAGAAGGGTGCAGCCCCCATACTCCGTCCCCCCTAGCCAGCCTTCACCTGGGGTGTGAACATGACCTGCCCACCAGGCATCTGACCCCTCATCAGCCTGCTCCTGCTCGGGGCATCTCCATCCCCGATGAGCTCTCTGTACACACACACACACACACACACACACACACACACACGGGGAGGAGACCTAGGCCTACACGGGTCGGTCAGTAGGTGTGGGGCTGTCTGACTCTGAGCCTCCTGGTGTCACCTTTTGATTCTTTTTGCCAAAGGGCCAGAGTCGTCGGGGAAGCCTGACACGACCTGCCCAGTGAGGGGACGTGTTTGGCGGGCGAGCTCTCCTCTGCCTGCATCCTCTGGGCTTCGGTAGGCAGCAGCAGAACATGTCGCTTCCTTCAGGATCTGCCCAGAAATGAGCTGGGCAGGGGGGTTTTCTCTGGAATGTGGGTGCCTGGATACGTGGGTTCCAAGTCCGTTGGGCTCTGTCGTCAGGGAAGTGAGGTCACCACTGCCTGGGGGCTCCTTACCGGACTTCCTGCTCCCACCAGAGCTCCCTGTGGGTGCCCCTCCCCCAGCTGCTCAAGGCTCCCCCTCCACCCCGTGCCCTGTCCATCCAGTGACCCCCACACAGCCTCCCCACAGCCCCTGGGAAGCTTGGGTGCAGCTGTTGTCCCCGCTGGGAGGGCCCAGCGCTGGGTTCAGACCGGGCTCCTGCTCCTGCCCATGTCTGTGAGCCTGCACACACCCTGTGGCTCTCAGGGCCTCCCCAGTCTCCCCGTCTGCACACTGGGGGTGTCCTGGCTTCTCCTTCTCGGGATGCCATCAGGGGTAGGACCCCTGCATACGTTCCATCCCCGCTCTCCCAGGCGCTGGTGCACACACTTGGCCGGGCACGGGTGAGACAGGCGCTGGACTGGGGCATGGAACATGGCCCAGAGGGCCCTGCATCTGCTCTGGGATCCAGGCAAAGCCACCATCCTCCTGCCTGTGTCCCATCCCCCGTGGCAAGGTTGCAGTGCATGGCTTCTGACCTTGGTGACACAGGCTTCCCGGGGCTCCCATTAGGTTGAGGTCCAAGGGCCTCGTCTGCGCCCATGTGCTGGCCAGCCACCACAGGGCACCCCGGGCATTCCCGAATCCGTCCTCCCAGGGTGGATGGCCCGTGGGCCTGAGAAGGGGACACAATGTTTGGCTGTCCTTTCCCAGCCGATGGAGGAAAGTCTGGGACTCCTCCTGGTTCCCTCTCTCCTGGGTTCAGTGTCTATCTCTGTCTCTGTCTTTGTCTCTGTGCCTGCGTCTGTCTCTGTTCGTGGGTGTCTCCCAGGAGCCGGATCTGGGGGCTCCAGGGGTGATGAGAGAAACCTCCGAAGTCTCCCTTGTCCCTGTTTCCCTCTCCTGGGCTGGTGCTTGGTTCCTTGCTAAGTAAAGCCTTCTCACCCCGAGCAGAGCTCTGACTCTGGAACCTCTTCCCAATGGGGACCCTGAGGCTGCAACAAGGAGGGTCCTGCCCTGGGTCCCCAGACCAGGGGTCCAGTGCTCTGCCATATTCTGCAAGCCCACAAGGTCAGCCCCCCGAGTCCCCAGGCTGTCTTCTCAGAAGGACCTCGAGGGAGTCCAAAGCATTTTCCCAAGACTGGGAGCACAGTGGGTCAGGGATAGAGATTCAAGGCCAACAACAGGCTCTTCTACAAGCCTGAGGAAGACTAGGGACACCCTGTCTCTATGGCCCCACTGGTAGAAGAGAAAGGGGAGGCCTTTGGTGTTGTAGCCCTGTCCACACTGGGGGGTACCTCTTCCTACTTCCAGTAGTCCAGGGTGGTGATGGACACCAGGCCCCAGGACCCTGTCCCCACCCAGTGCCCTGGCAAAGACCCTGGGCCCCTTGGGGACCCCTTGACCATCAGCCTGTCCTGTCTCCCCTCCCCATGCTTTGGATCTCGGTCCTTGCCAGGAGTCCTGATGCCCCTGACCCCATGGCCCAGCTGTCTCTAACCTCTTTCTTCTTTCCCCCTTGTTACCCACCATTTTCCCAGGGTGTCTCCCCCTCTGACCCCTAGCTGGACAGAGTGGGGTGTGTGTGCGTGCACACACACACACACACACACACACTACACACACACACACACACACACACACATGCACGCTCAAACACATATGCCTCCCCACATATGTCTGGGGATGCCCGAGGTCATGTCCCCACATGGGATGGGGTGGGTAGCTCTCCCCAAGGATCTGAGGAGGTCTCACCCTCAAAGCAAACCTCCTGGAGGGTCAGGAATTGCCTAGGCCTGGAGGGAAGCACTGCCCCTTGGACTCTGTACCCGATTTTTGTCCTGGGCCAGTCGCTGCCTCTCTTGAGCCCAGGTTCCCAACTGTCCCTGAGGGTTGGACATGGAAATGCTTGAACCTGGCTGTTCCTCCAGGGGTAGGTGGAGGTAGAGGAAGGGTGCACCAGGCACACAGACCTCCATTCTGAGAGGGCCAGGTGTGCCCAGGAGACCTGCACACGGCACCTGTCCCCTGACCCAGCCTTGTGGTGGATGCGGACCCACCATGGCGCTGTCCCCGACTGGTCCCCCATGTTCCCTCACCACTGCCAAGTCCTCTGTGGCCCCAACGTCTGCTGAGCACCGGAACCGTGCCTATCCTGGGAAGCAAGGCTCAGGGTGCAAGGCCAGGAGGGTTGGACATCTGGGGATGCAAAGGTCATCGAGTACCCCCCACCCAGCTGGCCTGGAATTCAGGATCCCTCCCAGGGTCCTGCTCAATGCGGGCTTGAGCCAGAGGACTTGGAGACGTCAGTGGAGGCCAAATCAGGACAGGGAGATCAGTGGGCCCCTTCCACTTCTCTCTCCCTCTGCTGGGTCTTCCTGCTTGTTCCCTGGGACAGAGGTCCAGCCTGTCCTTGGATAGAGCCCTGGCTTGAGTCGGTGGGTGGGAAGGAGGACAGGGAAGGTTAGGGTTTGAGTTAGGGGTTTGGGTTAAGGTTAGGGTTAGGGTCAGGCTCAGGGTCAGGCTCAGGGTCAGGGTTAGGGTAAGTTTTAGGGTTACGGTCAGGGTCAGGGTCAGGGCCAGGGTTAGGGTTAGGGTCAGGGTTAGGTTTAGGGACTGGGTCAAGGTCAGGGTCAGGGTCAGGGTTCAGGTCTGGGCCAGGGTTATGGTTAGGGTTAGGGTCAAAGTCAGGGTTAGTTTAGGTGCCTGTTTAGGGTAGGGTCAGGGTTAGGGTTAGGTTCAGGGTCAGGGTAGGGATGGGTTAGGGTTTTGGGTTAGGGTTAAGGTTAGGGTTAGGGTTGTGGTTAGGATAGGGTTAGACAGGTTTAGGGTCAGGGTTAGGGTAGGGTTTGCGGTTGGGGTTAGGGTTAGAATCAGGGTTAGGTTTAGTGTCAGGGTCCTTGTTAGGTCACGGTCAGGGTTAGGGTTAGGGTCTGGGTCGTGGTCAGTGTTACGGTCAGGGTTAGGGTCAGGGTCAGAGTTAGTGTTAGAGTCAGGGCCAGGATCAGGATTCGGGTAAGTTTTTGGGTTAGGTTTAGGGTTAGTGTTAGGGTCATGACCAGGGTGGGTTAGGGTATGTTTTAGCGGTAAGGTCAGCGTTAGGGTCAGGGTCCGGGTTAGGACCAGGTTTAGGGCTACGCTCAGGGTTAGGATTAGGGACTTGGTCCGATTCAGGGTCAGTGTTCTCGTCAGGGCAAGCGTTAGGTTCTCAGACAGAGTCCGAGTTCGCGTCAGGTTCCAGTTTAGGGTCAGGATCACCGTTAGGGTTAGGGTCAGGGTCAGGGTTAGGTCAGGGTTAGGTTTAGGGACTGGGTCAGGGTCAGGGTCAGGGTTCAGGTCACGGCCAGGGTTAGGCTGAGGGCCAGGGTCAGGATTCAGTTTAGGTTTCAGTTTAGGGTCAGGGTCAGGGTAAGGGTCTGGTTCAGGGTCAGGCTTAGGGTTTGGGGTTAGGGTTAGTGTTAGTGTTAGGGTCGTGGTTAGGGTAGGGTTAGACAGGGTTAGGTTCAGGGTTAGTGTTAGGGTTGGGGTAAGGGTTAGGCTTTGAATCAGCGTTAGGTTTAGGGACTGGGTCAGGGCAGGGTCAGGGTCAGGGTTCAGGTCAAGGCCAGGGTTAGGCTGAGGGCCAGGGTCAGGATTCAGTTTAGGTTCCAGATAGGGTCAAGGTCAGGTTTAGGGTTAGGGTCCGGCTTAGGTTTAATGACTGGGTCAGGTCAGAGTCAGGGTTCAGGTCACGGCCAAGGTTAGCCTGAGTGCCAGGGTCGGGTCTGGTTCCGGGTCAGGCTTAGGGTTTGTGGTTCGGGTTAGGGTTAGTGTTAGGGTTGGGGTTAGGGTAGGGTTAGACAGGGTTAGGGTCAGGGTTAGGGTTAGGGTTCGGGTTAGGGTTCGGCTTAGAATCAGGGTTAGGTTTAGGGTCAGGGTCCATGTTAGGGTCAGCGTTAGGGTTAGGGTTAGGGTCCGAGTCCTGGTCAATGTTACGGTCAGGGTTTGGGTCAGGGTCTGGGTCAGGGTTACTGTTAGGGTAAAGGCCAGGGTCAGGGTTATGGTACATTTTAGGGTTAGGGTCAGGGCTAGGGTCAGGTTCAGGGTAGGACCAGGGTTACACTTACGCTCCGGGTTAGCTCTAGGGACTGGTCAGGGTCAGGGTCCCAGTTCTGGTCAGGGCCAGGGTTAGGTTTTCGGTCTGAGTCAGGGTTCAGTTCCGGTTCCATTTTGGGGTCAGGGTCAGGGTTAGGGTTAGGTTCAGGGTGAGGGTTAGGTTTTGGGGTTAGGGTTAGCGTTAGTGGTAAGGTTGCGGTTAGCGTAGGGTTAGACAGGGTTAGGTCAGGGTTTGGGTTAGGGTAGAGGTCTGGGTTTGGGTAGGCTCACCGTCAAGGTCAGGGTTAGGTTTAGGGTCAGGGTCAGGGATCGGGTCAGGGTCAGGGTTAGGGTCCGCGTGTGTGTCTGGGTTAGGGTCAGGGTCAGCGTCAGCGTATGGTTAGGGTTAGGGTCAGGCTTCAGTCAGGGTCCGGGTCAGGGTCAGGGTTAGGTTTAGGGTTAGGGTTAGGGTTAGGTTAGGGTTCGGGTTCGGGTTTTGGTTCAGGTTTACAATTTGAGGTTAGGGTTTGGGTTCGTGCTGAGGTTCGGTGTTAGGGTTATGGGTTAGGGTCCGGGTTCCGGTTCAGATTCGGCTTAGTATTAGGGTTCTGGTTCGGGTTAAGATTAGGCCCTGAATGGTAGCTCGGGGCTGGTCCATCTGTCCTCCCAGTGCTGACCTTCCTTGTCCTTGCCCCTCTGTCTTCCTGGATCCTCTCTACGTCCTCCTTAAACTATTATGAATGTCCCCAGGAGTAGGGTGGCAGGAGTGGGGTTCAGGAGGGCCTGCCGTGATCCTGTGCCCCAGACAACACTGAGAAAGGAGCCCCAGGACATTGTATCGGGAGGACGGGGATGAGGATCCCCTCCATCTCCTTGGGCATGAACACTGTTCCATTCCCTGCTGTCTCACCACTGCTGTGCCCAATCCTACTGAAAACACATCCGTGGCCAACCGAGCCAGAGTTTCTGGGGGTGAGTCCCAGGCAGAGCCCTGCTAGGTGACAGGTGCCCCTGTGGCCTGGGATGGGTGCCGCTCACGGTTGTCTCAGACAGGGGTGCCTGTCCGCCTTCTCTCCAGGGGCCCTGCATTGGACCTCGGCTTCCTCACGTTCTCCCCAGGGCTGCTGGTCCCCAGACCAGACACCTGCCAGTCTGAGGGTGACCAGCACTGCCTCCCCAGGGTTTCCTTTGCCTGAGTCCTTCCCCGGGAGCTCCTGCATCTCCTGACACATACTCCCTGTGTGCCTCTCCTCCCCCTTGAACTTGCACGTGTCTAGTCTCTGTCCCTGTGGGACCCAGTGACTTGGAGCATGGAGTGGAGCAGACCCATGGGAGACCTTTCTCTGGCCTAGGGTTGTGAGCGATGCTTTTGCGCTCCGCGGAGTGTCTTCCAGCTTTCTGCATTTCCCTGGTTTCTGTGTGGGCCACAGGAGGAAACAGCCATGTCCTGTCTGGGGCCCGACTGTGGTGTCCCAGCAGGAACAGGGGCCTTGGCCCCGAGATTGTGCCCAGAATTCCTAAAGGGGTCCCTAGGAGGACATCTCCTCTGTAATCCATTGGGCATCTCAACAACCAAGAAGGGAAATTCTATGTCAAACAGAGAGAAGAAACAAAAACCAAACCTAACCATAAATCAAACCAAACCCCAAACAAGGGCCCTTTGAAAATTGGTGCAGACACAAAGGCACCTATTGAGGGATTCCACTTCCAGAAACCTCCAGAACACGGGCAGGAACAGCTTAGGGCTTGCCAGGGTCCAGGCTGGGGGGAACAATGGGCAGGAGGGCTTGGGCTCAGGGTCTCCTCCTTTGGGGAAGGAGATAGCCTGCAACGATGTTCTGGGGCGTGGTGGCACAGCGTTGGGAATGCACTTCATGCTCAGGACGTGTTCAAGGGAAAACAAGAACTTTTATTTAAAATAAATAATACACGGCATAGAGGAGATGGACGGCGACGAGAACGGTGACTCCATACAGGAGAGGAAGGACACAAGGGGAGGGGATGAGAGATTCTGGGGGGATGTCGGGGTCAGGGGATGGAATTGACGGCATTTCTCTGGGGAGATCTCCCCGCAGAGTTGTGGGCTCTGGATGCGGGTCTGGGAGGCCCGCAGGAGAAGGTGTTGGGGCAGGGGTTGGGCTAGGGGCAGGGACAGGGTCAGCAGTAGTGGCCGGTGCAGGATCCAGAGCAGGAGCTGGGTCAGTGGCAGGAACAGGAGCCCAGGCAAGGTCAGGGAAAGGAGCAGGAGCAAATGAGAGGGATTGGGTCTGGGGCGGGAACAGGGGCCTAGGCAGGGCCAGGGGAAGGGGCAGTGTTCCTGGCAGGGCCAGGGGAAGGGATGGCAGCAGTTGAAGGGGCAGACGCAGGGACAGGGCC
Source organism: Mustela nivalis (assembly GCF_964662115.1). NCBI lineage: Eukaryota > Metazoa > Chordata > Mammalia > Carnivora > Mustelidae > Mustela > Mustela nivalis. The sequence continues at coordinate 17,565 of NC_139021.1, read as the reverse complement.
TGGGTCTGGGGCAGGAACAGGGGCACAGGCAGGGAAAGTGGAGGCCTTCCTGGCAGGGACAAGGGCAGGGGCAGGCGCAAGACCAGGGGTAGGACCTGGGTCTGGGGCATGTGCAGGGTTAGTGGTCTCTGCAGGGAAAGGAGAAAGGACAGGGACAGGGGCAGGGGCAGGGGCAAGAACGGGGGCAAGTGCATTGGTGATGACTGGTTCAGGGTCAAGGGCAGGGGCTGGGTCTGGGGTGGGAACAGGGGCCTATGCAGGGCCAGGGGAAGGGGCAGTGTTCCTGGCAGGGCCAGGGGAAGGGATGGCAGCAGTTGAAGGGGCAGACGCAGGGACAGGGCCTGGGTCTGGGGCAGGAACAGGGGCACAGGCAGGGAAAGTGGAGGCCTTCCTGGCAGGGGCAGGGTCAGGGACAGGGGCAGGGGCAGGGGCAGGGGCAAGAACAGGTTTAGGACTTGGGCCTGGGGCAGGTTTATGGGCAGGTGCATGGGCAGGACCTGGGTCTGGGGCAGCAGCAGGGGCAGGTGCAGGGGCAGTGGCCATGTCAGGGAAAGGACAAGGGATAGGAGCAGGGGAAGGGGCACGAGCAGGAGCTGGGGCAAGTGCAGGGGAGAAGGCCGGTGCAGGGCTAAGGGCAGGAGCTGGTTCTGGGGCAGGGACAGGGGCACAGGCAGGGGAAAGTGAGGCCGTCCTGGCAGGGGCACGGGAAGGGGCAAGGGAAAGGGCAGGAACAGGGTTAGGACCTGGGTCTGGGGCAGGTGCAAGGGCAGGTGCCTGGACAGTGGCCCTGGCAGGGAAAGGACAAGGGATAGGGGCGGGGGAAAAGGCAGGGGCAGGAGCTGGGGCAAGGGCAGGGGTGATGGCCGGTGCGAGGTCAAGGGCAGGAGCTGGGTCTGGGGCAGGAACAGGGGCCCAGGGAGGGGTCGGGGAAGGGGTGGGACCAAGGGAGGATCTGGGACAAGGCCCAGAACAGGAGCACAGGCAGGAGCAGGGTAAGTGGGAGTCGCTCTGGCAGGGGCAGGGGAAGTGGGAGCTGCAGGAGCAGGGGTGGGGGCAGGAGCAGGAGCCAGCTCTCCCTGGACAGCATCAGCATCTCCGTGGGCAGGCGCCCGGGCACCTGTGGGCTCCCGGTCTCCCGCCGAAGTGACTCCAGACACCATGTGCCCCTCCGGAGTTGCTGAAGTTGGGAGTGGGTCTAGCTCCTCCGCTGGAGAAGCTGGGAGAGGAGAGAAGGTCACCCGCGGGCCTGCCTCTCCCTGTGGCTTTGCAGAGACAGAGCCCAGCCCGGGGCCTCCCGGAGAAGCCGCAGCCACGAAGGAACCCTCCCCGGGACGTCTCCCCGACTGCAGTCCAGCCCCTGGGTGCTCCGAGCCAAGTCGAGGCTCCTGGCCCCACACCAGCCTGTGGGGGCTTCTCCCTGTGGGGCCCAGCACCGACCCCTCCCCGCACAGCCACAGGCACCCTATGCCAGCCTTCTCACCCTCGGACTTGGCCTTCGAGGGCTCTGTGTCCAGGACCGCAATCCAGTGGAGTACCGCGGCCAGTGGTCTGGGAGGTAGCGGGTGCCTTCCCAGGACCAGGGCCTCCAAGGTCGGGGAGGAATGCGTGTCTTCCCGCCTCCTTCCTAGTTCATCCGTGGCCTGCCAAGGCAGAGACGGGGAGTGTGCAAGAGGCGTCAGAGCCCTGCCCGGCCATACCCACTGTGCTCCTGCCCAGTGCCCCCACTTCTCCCAGATTCGACGCACCTGGGTCAGTGACCCGTCCCTGCAGGGTCTCAGGATCAACCCTGGGCAGAAGGGTGCAGCCCCCATACTCCATCCCACCTAGCCAGCCTTCACCTGGGGTGTGAACATGACCTGCCCACCAGGCATCTGACCCCTCATCAGCCTGCTCCTGCTCGGGGCATCTCCATCCCCGATGAGCTCTCTGTACACACACACACACACACACACACACACACACACACACACACACGGGGAGGAGACCTAGGCCTACACGGGTCGGTCAGAAGGTGTGGGGCTGTCTGACTCTGAGCCTCCCGGTGTCACCTTTTGATTCTTTTTGCCAAAGGGCCAGAGTCGTTGGGGAAGCCTGACACGACCTGCCCAGTGGGGGGACGTGTTTGGCGGGCGAGCTCTCCTCTGCCTGCATCCTCTGGGCTTCGGTAGGCAGCAGCAGAACATGTCGCTTCCTTCAGGATCTGCCCAGAAATGAGCTGGGCAGGGGGGTTTTCTCTGGAATGTGGGTGCCTGGATACGTGGGTTCCAAGTCCGTTGGGCTCTGTCGTCAGGGAAGTGAGGTCACCACTGCCTGGGGGCTCCTTACCGGACTTCCTGCTCCCACCAGAGCTCCCTGTGGGTGCCCCTCCCCCAGCTGCTCAAGGCTCCCCCTCCACCCCGTGCCCTGTCCATCCAGTGACCCCCACACAGCCTCCCCACAGCCCCTGGGAAGCTTGGGTGCAGCTGTTGTCCCCGCTGGGAGGGCCCAGCGCTGGGTTCAGACCGGGCTCCTGCTCCTGCCCATGTCTGTGAGCCTGCACACACCCTGTGGCTCTCAGGGCCTCCCCAGTCTCCCCGTCTGCACACTGGGGGTGTCCTGGCTTCTCCTTCTCGGGATGCCATCAGGGGTAGGACCCCTGCATACGTTCCATCCCCGCTCTCCCAGGAGGCTGGTGCACACACTTGGCCAGGCACGGGTGAGACAGGCGCTGGGCTGGGGCATGGAACACGGCCCAGAGGCCCTGCATCTGCTCTGGGATCCAGGCAAAGCCACCATCCTCCTGCCTGTGTCCCATCCCCCGTGGCAAGGTTGCAGTGCATGGCTTCTGACCTTGGTGACACAGGCTTCCCGGGGCTCCCATTAGGTTGAGGTCCAAGGGCCTCGTCTGCGCCCATGTGCTGGCCAGCCGCCACAGGGAACCCCGGGCATTCCCGAATCCGTCCTCCCAGGGTGGATGGCCCGTGGGCCTGAGAAGGGGACACAATGTTTGGCTGTCCTTTCCCAGCCGATGGAGGAAAGTCTGGGACTCCTCCTGGTTCCCTCTCTCCTGGGTTCAGTGTCTATCTCTGTCTCTGTCTTTGTCTCTGTGCCTGCGTCTGTCTCTGTTCGTGGGTGTCTCCCAGGAGCCGGATCTGGGGGCTCCAGGGGTGATGAGAGAAACCTCCGAAGTCTCCCTTGTCCCTGTTTCCCTCTCCTGGGCTGGTGCTTGGTTCCTTGCTAAGTAAAGCCTTCTCACCCCGAGCAGAGCTCTGACTCTGGAACCTCTTCCCAATGGGGACCCTGAGGCTGCAACAAGGAGGGTCCTGCCCTGGGTCCCCAGACCAGGGGTCCAGTGCTCTGCCACATTCTGCAAGCCCACAAGGTCAGCCCCCCGAGTCCCCAGGCTGTCTTCTCAGAAGGACCTCGAGGGAGTCCAAAGCATTTTCCCAAGACTGGGAGCACAGTGGGTCAGGGATAGAGATTCAAGGCCAACAACAGGCTCTTCTACAAGCCTGAGGAAGACTAGGGACACCCTGTCTCTATGGCCCCACTGGTAGAAGAGAAAGGGGAGGCCTTTGGTGTTGTAGCCCTGTCCACACTGGGGGGTACCTCTTCCTACTTCCAGTAGTCCAGGGTGGTGATGGACACCAGGCCCCAGGACCCTGTCCCCACCCAGTGCCCTGGCAAAGACCCTGGGCCCCTTGGGGACCCCTTGACCATCAGCCTGTCCTGTCTCCCCTCCCCATGCTTTGGATCTCGGTCCTTGCCAGGAGTCCTGATGCCCCTGACCCCATGGCCCAGCTGTCTCTAACCTCTTTCTTCTTTCCCCCTTGTTACCCACCATTTTCCCAGGGTGTCTCCCCCTCTGACCCCTAGCTGGACAGAGTGGTGTGTGTGTGCGTGCACACACACACACACACACACACACACACACACTACACACACACACACACACACACACACATGCACGCTCAAACACATATGCCTCCCCACATATGTCTGGGGATGCCCGAGGTCATGTCCCCACATGGGATGGGATGGACCTTAGCGGTAAGGTCAGCGTTAGGGTCAGGGTCCGGGTTAGGACCTCTCCCCAAGTATCTGAGGAGGTCTCACCCTCAAAGCAAACCTCCTGGAGGGTCAGGAATTGCCTAGGCCTGGAGGGAAGCACTGCCCCTTGGACTCTGTACCCGATTTTTGTCCTGGGCCAGTCGCTGCCTTTCTTGAGCCCAGGTTCCCATCTGACCCTGAGGGTTGGACATGGAAATGCTTGAACCTGGCTGTTCCTCCAGAGGTAGGTGGAGGTAGAGGAAGGGTGCACCAGGCACACAGACCTCCATTCTGAGAGGGCCAGGTGTGCCCAGGAGACCTGCACACGGCACCTGTCCCCTGACCCAGCCTTGTGGTGGATGCGGACCCACCATGGCGCTGTCCCCGACTGGTCCCCCATGTTCCCTCACCACTGCCAAGTCCTCTGTGGCCCCAACGTCTGCTGAGCACCGGAACCGTGCCTATCCTGGGAAGCAAGGCTCAGGGTGCAAGGCCAGGAGGGTTGGACATCTGGGGATGCAAAGGTCATCGAGTACCCCCCACCCAGCTGGCCTGGAATTCAGGATCCCTCCCAGGGTCCTGCTCAATGCGGGCTTGAGCCAGAGGACTTGGAGACGTCAGTGGAGGCCAAATCAGGACAGGGAGATCAGTGGGCCCCTTCCACTTCTCTCTCCCTCTGCTGGGTCTTCCTGCTTGTTCCCTGGGACAGAGGTCCAGCCTGTCCTTGGATAGAGCCCTGGCTTGAGTCGGTGGGTGGGAAGGAGGACAGGGAAGGTTAGGGTTTGAGTTAGGGGTTTGGGTTAAGGTTAGGGTTAGGGTCAGGCTCAGGGTCAGGCTCAGGGTCAGGGTTAGGGTAAGTTTTAGGGTTACGGTCAGGGTCAGGGTCAGGGCCAGGGTTAGGGTTAGGGTCAGGGTTAGGTTTAGGGACTGGGTCAAGGTCAGGGTCAGGGTCAGGGTTCAGGTCTGGGCCAGGGTTATGGTTAGGGTTAGGGTCAAAGTCAGGGTTAGTTTAGGTGCCTGTTTAGGGTAGGGTCAGGGTTAGGGTTAGGTTCAGGGTCAGGGTAGGGATGGGTTAGGGTTTTGGGTTAGGGTTAAGGTTAGGGTTAGGGTTGTGGTTAGGATAGGGTTAGACAGGTTTAGGGTCAGGGTTAGGGTAGGGTTTGCGGTTGGGGTTAGGGTTAGAATCAGGGTTAGGTTTAGTGTCAGGGTCCTTGTTAGGTCACGGTCAGGGTTAGGGTTAGGGTCTGGGTCGTGGTCAGTGTTACGGTCAGGGTTAGGGTCAGGGTCAGAGTTAGTGTTAGAGTCAGGGCCAGGATCAGGATTCGGGTAAGTTTTTGGGTTAGGTTTAGGGTTAGTGTTAGGGTCATGACCAGGGTGGGTTAGGGTATGTTTTAGCGGTAAGGTCAGCGTTAGGGTCAGGGTCCGGGTTAGGACCAGGTTTAGGGCTACGCTCAGGGTTAGGATTAGGGACTTGGTCCGATTCAGGGTCAGTGTTCTCGTCAGGGCAAGCGTTAGGTTCTCAGACAGAGTCCGAGTTCGCGTCAGGTTCCAGTTTAGGGTCAGGATCACCGTTAGGGTTAGGGTCAGGGTCAGGGTCAGGATTTAGGTCACGGTCAGGTTTAGGCTGAGGGCCAGGGTCAGGATTCAGTTTAGGTTCCAGTTTAGGGTCAGGGTCAGGGTAAGGGTCTGGTTCAGGGTCAGGCTTAGGGTTTGGGGTTAGGGTTAGTGTTAGTGTTAGGGTCGTGGTTAGGGTAGGGTTAGACAGGGTTAGGTTCAGGGTTAGTGTTAGGGTTGGGGTAAGGGTTAGGCTTTGAATCAGCGTTAGGTTTAGGGACTGGGTCAGGGCAGGGTCAGGGTCAGGGTTCAAGTCAAGGCCAGGGTTAGGCTGAGGGCCAGGGTCAGGATTCAGTTTAGGTTCCAGATAGGGTCAAGGTCAGGGTTAGGGTTAGGGTCCGGGATAGGCTGAGGGCCAGGGTCAGGATTCAGTTTAGGTTCCAGTTGGTCAAGGTCAGGGTTAGGGTTAGGGTCCGGGTTAGGTTTAGTGACTGGGTCAGGTCAGAGTCAGGGTTCAGGTCACGGCCAAGGTTAGCCTGAGTGCCAGGGTCGGGTCTGGTTCCGGGTCAGGCTTAGGGTTTGGGGTTCGGGTTAGGGTTAGTGTTAGGGTTGGGGTTAGGGTAGGGTTAGACAGGGTTAGGGTCAGGGTTAGGGTTAGGGTTCGGGTTAGGGTTCGGCTTAGAATCAGGGTTAGGTTTAGGGTCAGGGTCCATGTTAGGGTCAGGGTTAGGGTTAGGGTTAGGGTCAGAGTCCTGGTCAATGTTACGGTCAGGGTTTGGGTCAGGGTCTGGGTCAGGGTTACTGTTAGGGTCAAGGCCAGGGTCAGGGTTATGGTACATTTTAGGGTTAGTGTCAGGGCTAGGGTCAGGGTCAGGGTTAGGACCAGGGTTACACTTACGCTCCGGGTTAGCTCTAGGGACTGGTCAGGGTCAGGGTCCCAGTTCTGGTCAGGGCCAGGGTTAGGTTTTCGGTCTGAGTCAGGGTTCAGTTCCGGTTCCATTTTAGGGTCAGGGTCAGGGTTAGGGTTAGGTTCAGGGTGAGGGTTAGGGTTTGGGGTTAGGGTTAGTGTTAGTGTTAGGGTCGTGGTTAGGGTAGGGTTAGACAGGGTTAGGTTCAGGGTTAGTGTTAGGGTTTGGGGTAAGGGTTAGGCTTTGATTCAGCGTTAGGTTTAGGGACTGGGTCAGGGCAGGGTCAGGGTCAGGGTTCAGGTCAAGGGCAGGGTTAGGCTGAGGGCCAGAGTCAGGATTCAGTTTAGGTTCCAGATAGGGTCAAGGTCAGGGTTAGGGTTAGGGTCCGGGTTAGGTTTAGTGACTGGGTCAGGTCAGGGTCAGGGTTCAGGTCACGGCCAAGGTTAGCCTGAGTGCCAGGGTCGGGTCTGGTTCCGGGTCAGGCTTAGGGTTTGTGGTTCGGGTTAGGGTTAGTGTTAGGGTTGGGGTTAGGGTAGGGTTAGACAGGGTTAGGGTCAGGGTTAGGGTTAGGGTTCGGCTTAGAATCAGGGTTAGTTTTAGGGTCAGGGTCCATGTTAGGGTCAGGGTTAAGGTTAGGGTTAGGGTCAGAGTCCTGGTCAATGTTACGGTCAGGGTTTGGGTCAGGGTCTGGGTCAGGGTTACTGTTAGGGTCAAGGCCAGGGTCAGGGTTATGGTACATTTTAGGGTTAGGGTCAGGGCTAGGGTCAGGGTCAGGGTTAGGACCAGGGTTACACTTACGCTCCGGGTTAGCTCTAGGGACTGGTCAGGGTCAGGGTCCCAGTTCTGGTCAGGGCCAGGGTTAGGTTTTCGGTCTGAGTCAGGGTTCAGTTCCGGTTCCATTTTAGGGTCAGGGTCAGGGTTAGGGTTAGGTTCAGGGTGAGGGTTAGGGTTTGGGGTTAGGGTTAGTGTTAGTGTTAGGGTCGTGGTTAGGGTAGGGTTAGACAGGGTTAGGTTCAGGGTTAGTGTTAGGGTTTGGGGTTAGGGTTAGTGTTAGTGTTAGGGTCGTGGTTAGGGTAGGGTTAGACAGGGTTAGGTTCAGGGTTAGTGTTCGGGTTGGGATAAGGGTTAGGCTTTGAATCAGCGTTAGGTTTAGGGACTGGGTCAGGGCAGGGTCAGGGTCAGGGTTCAAGTCAAGGCCAGGGTTAGGCTGAGGGCCAGGGTCAGGATTCAGTTTAGGTTCCAGATAGGGTCAAGGTCAGGGTTAGGGTTAGGGTCCGGGTTAGGTTTAGTGACTGGGTCAGGTCAGGGTCAGGGTTCAGGTCACGGCCAAGGTTAGCCTGAGTGCCAGGGTCGGGTCTGGTTCCGGGTCAGGCTTAGGGTTTGGGGTTCGGGTTAGGGTTAGTGTTAGGGTTGGGGTTAGGGTAGGGTTAGACAGGGTTAGGGTCAGGGTTAGGGTTAGGGTTCGGGTTAGGGTTCGGCTTAGAATCAGGGTTAGGTTTAGGGTCAGGGTCCATGTTAGGGTCAGGGTTAGGGTTAGGGTTAGGGTCAGAGTCCTGGTGAATGTTACGGTCAGGGTTTGGGTCAGGGTCTGGGTCAGGGTTACTGTTAGGGTCAAGGCCAGGGTCAGGGTTATGGTACATTTTAGGGTTAGGGTCAGGGCTAGGGTCAGGGTCAGGGTTAGGACCAGGGTTACACTTACGCTCCGGGTTAGCTCTAGGGACTGGTCAGGGTCAGGGTCCCAGTTCTGGTCAGGGCCAGGGTTAGGTTTTCGGTCTGAGTCTGGGTTCAGTTTCGGTTCCATTTTAGGGTCAGGGTTAGGGTTAGGGTTAGGGTTAGGGTTAGGGTTAGGGTTAGGGTTAGGGTTAGGGTTAGGGGTTAGGGGTTAGGGTTAGGGTTAGGGTTAGGGTTAGGGTTAGGGTTAGGGGTTAGGGGTTAGGGGTTAGGGTTAGGGTTAGGGTTAGGGTTAGGGTTAGGGGTTAGGGGTTCGGGGTTAGGGTTAGGGTTAGGGTTAGGGTTAGGGTTAGGGTTAGGGTTAGGGGTTAGGGTTAGGGTTAGGGTTAGGGTTAGGGTTAGGGTTAGGGTTAGGGTTAGGGTTAGGGTTAGGGTTAGGGTTAGGGTTAGGGTTAGGGTTAGGGTTAGGGTTAGGGTTAGGGTTAGGGTTAGGGTTAGGGTTAGGGTTAGGGTTAGGGTTAGGGTTAGGGTTAGGGTTAGGTTAGGGTTAGGGTTAGGGTTAGGGTTAGGGTTAGGGTTAGGGTTAGGGTTAGGGTTAGGGTTAGGTTAGGGTTAGGGTTAGGGTTAGGGTTAGGGTTAGGGTTAGGGTTAGGGGTTAGGGTTAGGGTTAGGGTTAGGGTTAGGGTTAGGGTTAGGGTTAGGGTTAGGGTTAGGGTTAGGGTTAGGGGTTAGGGTTAGGGTTAGGGTTAGGGTTAGGGTTAGGGTTAGGGTTAGGGTTAGGGTTAGGGTTAGGGTTAGGGTTAGGGTTAGGGTTAGGGTTAGGGTTAGGGTTAGGGTTAGGGTTAGGGTTAGGGTTAGTGTTAGGGTTGGGGTTAGGGTAGGGTTAGACAGGGTTAGGGTCAGGGTTAGGGTTAGGGTTCGGGTTAGGGTTCGGCTTAGAATCAGGGTTAGGTTTAGGGTCAGGGTCCATGTTAGGGTCAGGGTTAGGGTTAGGGTTAGGGTCAGAGTCCTGGTCAATGTTACGGTCAGGGTTTGGGTCAGGGTCTGGGTCAGGGTTACTGTTAGGGTCAAGGCCAGGGTCAGGGTTATGGTACATTTTAGGGTTAGTGTCAGGGCTAGGGTCAGGGTCAGGGTTAGGACCAGGGTTACACTTACGCTCCGGGTTAGCTCTAGGGACTGGTCAGGGTCAGGGTCCCAGTTCTGGTCAGGGCCAGGGTTAGGTTTTCGGTCTGAGTCAGGGTTCAGTTCCGGTTCCATTTTAGGGTCAGGGTCAGGGTTAGGGTTAGGTTCAGGGTGAGGGTTAGGGTTTGGGGTTAGGGTTAGTGTTAGTGTTAGGGTCGTGGTTAGGGTAGGGTTAGACAGGGTTAGGTTCAGGGTTAGTGTTAGGGTTTGGGGTAAGGGTTAGGCTTTGATTCAGCGTTAGGTTTAGGGACTGGGTCAGGGCAGGGTCAGGGTCAGGGTTCAGGTCAAGGGCAGGGTTAGGCTGAGGGCCAGAGTCAGGATTCAGTTTAGGTTCCAGATAGGGTCAAGGTCAGGGTTAGGGTTAGGGTCCGGGTTAGGTTTAGTGACTGGGTCAGGTCAGGGTCAGGGTTCAGGTCACGGCCAAGGTTAGCCTGAGTGCCAGGGTCGGGTCTGGTTCCGGGTCAGGCTTAGGGTTTGTGGTTCGGGTTAGGGTTAGTGTTAGGGTTGGGGTTAGGGTAGGGTTAGACAGGGTTAGGGTCAGGGTTAGGGTTAGGGTTCGGCTTAGAATCAGGGTTAGTTTTAGGGTCAGGGTCCATGTTAGGGTCAGGGTTAAGGTTAGGGTTAGGGTCAGAGTCCTGGTCAATGTTACGGTCAGGGTTTGGGTCAGGGTCTGGGTCAGGGTTACTGTTAGGGTCAAGGCCAGGGTCAGGGTTATGGTACA